>NW_026067914.1:1769140-1949397 GCF_014885135.2 Alexandromys fortis | reverse complement strand
GGGGAGGGGGAGAGGAGTGGGGGGAGGGGGAAAAGAGTGGGGGGAGGGGGAGAAGAGTGGGGGGGAGGGAAATGGGAGGCTGGGAGGAGGCAGAAACTTTTTTTTTCTTATTCTCAATAAAAAAAAAAGAAGTGACCTTTCTGGGGTGGTATTTCCTTGATAACGTATTATGAAAATATATTCTGTTCTTTGCAAAATGCAAATTCATTTCAAAGCACATTAAATGTTAATAAATAAATTTTTAATGAAAAAAATTTTAAAGAGAGCAAGGAGGAGAATGTGGGAATGTTTGGAAGGACGAAAAAGGAAGGGACAAATGATGTAATTATGTTATAATCTCAAAACCAGTGGTTCTCATGTTGTGGTGACCCACAACCATAAAATTATCCCATTACTACTTCATAACTGTAATCTTGCCTACTGTTATGAATCATAATAGAAATATTGATATGAAGGATAACCGACACGAGACCCCAGGGATTGTGACACATACATTGAGAACTGCTGCCTAGAAATAAGAGAAAAAAATCCTAAAGATTCGTGTGTGTGGAAGTGGCAGTGTATGGCTGTGGTGTATATGTGTATGTACATGGTAGGTTGCTGTGCTCAGACACCAGAGAAAGCTATACTTTCTCCTGTTCCACCTTATTCCAATGACAAAGGGACTCTCACTGACTTGACATTTGCCATTTATTTAGGCTGGCCCTCAAGTTCTAGGGATGCACCTGTGTCTTTCTCAGGGCTGGTGTTCCAGGCGTGTGCAGCTGTGTCAGTAGATCAAGAATGAGTGCTGGCAACCCCCTCAGGTCTGCATGCTTACACAGCACGCACTCTTACCAACTGAGCCTCCTCCACAATCCCACCACTGCTTTTCAGTGACAGCCCAGTCCACTGCTCCCTTGCTGGGTTTATCATCCATCACTTTTGTTGTGTTTTCACCCACCACGCCCACAAGTGCCTGCCAATATCATCTTCACCTGGAGTACAGCGTTCTCCTTGTGTGTTCATTCTTTGGCTTGTTTAGTTATTCCTCTTTGTCCATGATGCTTGTCATTTCATTAACTTGTTGTAAAGTATATCTCATCCTGTAGACTTAAGAAAGTATGTGCTGTAATTTTTTACATGACTTATATGATATTTCTATTGGCTACAATTCAAATTGTCACATTCTGTGTAGGCATTTTTAAACCTGTGTTTATAAGGATACTACAACGTAAGAGTAATTCACTTGAGCACTAGAGACTTGAGAGAAATTTCTTGAACTGCTCTAGTTGGGCTCAAATTTAAGCTTTGTGGTTTAAATTAAATTTACTTGAATTTCTTGCTTCATTTAGCCAGTAGATGTCTGTATAATAGCTAGTTTATTATTATTAATAATAATCATTATCTTAAACTAAACCTTTTTCTTTAAAAACAAAATTAAAACAATTTTCTAGTCCTTGAAGAGACTGGGCAGAAGATGGACACTTCCTCATTTCCTGTTTCTTCCTACACGGGTGGGGTTAGGTCAGGGAAAAGAACAAGAACATAGAAGAGTTTTGTCACAAGGCCGATGTGGCCAATATCACCTTATATCACTATTGATGTGCTTTTAAACCTTTTTTATTTTTGAGATTAGAATTACATAATTTTTATATGTTTAGGAATGCATTAATGCACCCTGTTCAATATGCATCGTGTTATTTATTTGTATGTTTTTACCGTGGATAATCTTTTTCTAGGTACATGACATCCAGGACAGCTTATGTTTACAGAATGCTCCAAATCTTCACCCAGTTACCCTTCTCTCTGTGTCCCTTCATGTAAGCAGCCCCTTCCTCTACAAAAGAATGTCTAAGTAATACCTGTCCTTACTTCTTGGGCTACAAGAAAACGGAGAAAAAAAAAACTTTCAGAGAGCAACAAACTCCAGAAAACCCTTTTGCAAGCCAACTGGTGCTTATCCTATGTACCGTCAATGACATTCTCAGGAGCTTGTCCCCACTGCCCTTCCCCCACTTCAGCCAGCTAGGTTTTGTTCTCTGAACTGAAGTAGAAGCTAATTACAATTTGATCCCCCCCAGAAGACTGTGACACATTTAGAGGTTAGGTAAAAAACGTCATAGTTGCATAAAAAGCAAGGCGCAGAGGTGGAGAACAGATCTCCCTGGAAGTGTTAATGATGTCTGTGCAATGTTACTTGTGTGCATGTTTGCAGGATTGACTGTTTAGTACTGAATAATAATAAACTTTCAGGATTCCCTGTTCCCCCTGACCACACCCATAATAACCAATATTAACAACTATAATTCATAATGCACTTGCTACAAACCATGGGCCTTATTAAGTATTTTATGTTCATTAATTCTTTTTAACTTGATGGCATAGTCTCATTTTATAGATTCAGAAGCCAAGGTACCAAGTATTTAATAATCACTTCCTCAAGTCACCAAGTCATAGAGTATGAAACCAGGAATTTGACCTTAGTTTATCTTCAAATACTATACCTCATATGAAATAATGTAAATATATTATTCTATGAGCAGGAATAGTATTTATGAATCTATCATTTCTTTTTGTGCCATGAAGTTCCATTTCAGGTCCTAGTTATCTATTGCCATCCATTCAAAACAAGTACACTATGAATATCCTTGAATTTTAAAAATCCACGCCATGTCATTTTGGCATTTATTTATTTATTTTTAATGTTCTAGTTAGTTAAATTTGGGGCCAGAATCTGACTCTGTAGCCCTTACTGGCTAGAACTCCACTATACAGTCCAGGCTGGCCTTGAACTAGTAACATTCTCTGCTTCAGGCTCTTTGTGCAGAAATTACAGACATCTATTCATTTTGACAACAATTCAAAATCAAAGGGAAATAATGTAAATAAACAACATCTCAAAATTATATGGCATTAAGAGCAGGTAAATATTATAAATAATACAACTGTACCCCCAAAAATATCTTCAGGAGGCTCTTCAGACTATGATAACAACAGTCATTTTTTTTCCAGAAGTTTAATCACTGGTTTTTATATTCATATGGGGCAAGCATCCTGTACCTATTTTGCATATGCTGACTGATGCCTAGAGAAAGACGTTCTATCACCATTAGTGTAATTTGTAAGTGAGCATGGTCTCAGAGGCATCTTTTAGATTCCATCCCACTAAATCCTTGGCATTGAAAGAAGCAAGAGTTAAACCCTCACTTACAGCCTCCCCTGTCTGGTCTCTTTTACAGTAAAGCAGTGTTACCTCACTATACTCAGGCTCTTTCTAGTTGCATGAGAACAGGTCCATTCTCCATTCGGGCCAAATCACAGTCTCTTTCTACACCCCCCCCCAATACTCCAGTTCTCTCTCCACTGTTCTTACCCCAGCGCCCCAGGAATTCATTCCTTTAGCTGCATATGTAAAATTTTGGAAAGTTGAATTGGTAGCAGCAGTTTCCAATGTAGCACATTAATATTTTCAAGTTGAACCTGGCTCGTGTTTATAGATCCAGGCTGGCATCTGGCATGTGTTACGAGAATAACAGAGCTTGAAAATTCCTGCCAGCCCCACGGCAAGCCAAGCCATCCCCACTTAATGAGAAGTATAGCTGCGAGCTTCTCTAAACGCTAACCAGATGCCACACGCTGTCGCTTCATCTGCCACGGGAATATTAACAAAGTGTCGACACATCTGTGATCTGAGCTTAGATCCAGATGACAGAATGATGCTGTGGTACCAACAAGCTGAATGACGATCCCTAAGCCAGGGCTTCTGTTTCTGTGGGACTCCTGAAACTACCATGCAGTGAGGGAGGTTTCAGGAGTTAGGTAAGATCTTGCTATCGTGTGTCATGGAGGGCTGGATATAGGACACACTTGAGAACATGACACAGGATTTTATAGATGCTTGAAGAGTAGAAGGAAAAAATGGAAGTTACACAAATGGAAACTGCCCACATTGTTCCATGGTTACCATTTCTTTCCTTGTTTTCAACAGCTTGGGAGTGGGGGGAAGATTCACAACAATGAAAATAAATACAGCAATAAGAGCCGCAGTGATCTAACCAACCAATCCACCAAAAATTTATATATTCCAAAACTGGCAGAAGCTGACAGAGAAGGTCTGTGCATATGTGTGCATTCGTCATATTTCCCAATAAAGTGCTCTTGGGGAACGGAGTGCCTATGTGTGCAGTTTGAAGTCCACTGAGGCATTTTTAAATTTCATCCAGCTCTAGTCCCCCACCCCTTTAAACGCATGATCTATGGGAGGGTAAGTCTAACAGTATCTTCAATTATATATGAGAGGTTGGTAATCTGGTAAATAAACTCGTCTCTTGAGTTCCGCGGACAATTCTAGGACCTTATAGAACATGAGGAAACCAACGGAATCTGCACCTTATAGCCAGACACACAAAGGAAACCACAGGAAAGCCTTTCTGCCATGATCATTGGAAAATTGTTGGAACACGCCACATTTACACTAATCAGTGTTGTGCCTTCTTTCATACACAGAAACTGCTTTTAGTAATATTTGTATGTTCAGGTTCTATTTCGACAGCCCAGGCTTCACTTATTCAGCTATCCATGGACCCCTATTCTAAGTGAGGTATTCATTGACTTATGGTAGATTTAGTGAGAAAATGTTAAGGGAGACCCTCCTACAGTTAAACACAATAAACAGAGAGAAACCTCTTAAAGATGACATGAAGTATTGCAGTAAGATTTCTCATATTTTATCTAACGTCACTTGCCATTTTCAGAGAGCCATGGGAACTTGTGTGTTTATGCCCTACAACTAAAAGTTGCCCATGCTCCTTACCAATCACTGCTCTTGTTGTTTCAAATGGACAACTGGCGGGGATCGTGGTATGAAAGTCAGATTTACCCACTATAAAAATGATGTCATTCACTTGCTTATAAATGAAAATGATTTTCTGATATAGGAACAACAATATACAATTGAGAATGGACAATATCCAGTGAGTTTCTGAACTATGCTAGTTGTTCATGTGCCAGAATTATTTTGTGATTTTTTTTAGTTTATTACAATATACTCAAAAGTGTATTTAATAAATGCAAAATGATGGCATGATAAAATGAAGCTTTCCCCACAATAAAGCTAATTAACAGGTGCATATTTTATATTGCCAGCTCTTTCTTCCAGGTATCCATGGTTTTACCTCTACTTCGGTCATTTCAAACTCATGAATTCCATGTTTACATAAGATGATTCAATATTTTTCTTCCTGCATCTTTTATATACATGTATCATAATGTCCTTGAAATACATGATTATTGAAAATGTCAACATTTATATTTCACTGAAAGCTATACACACTCAGGTTTTTAACCTACTATCATCTATATGTAGAAATGTGGTTTGTTTTGTGATCTATATGTGCTTAGTTCCACATACACGTCACCCATGTCCTGCTGTTCATGTCTGTTTCTGTGCCAGCACCAGATTCTTTGATTACTGTAGCACTATAATTTATCTATCTTGAGGTTCACTTTGGCAATCTCACCAATATTTTTCTTTTTACTAAAATTTTTGATTATCCAGAATTTTTCTGGCTCCATATAAATTTTAGGATTTTTTTTCTATTTCTGAGGAGAATGTTGTTGGTATTTTGATAGTGACTGCATTGAATCTGTAAGCTGAGTCTGGAAGGACGATCATCATCACAGTATTTTTTCAACCTATGAATGAAGACAGGGGTCTTTCCATTTTATATTGCTTTTATCAGTCCCATTCTTCAGAGATTTCGTGTTTTCAAGGAGGACCTTTCCCCCTTGTTATGATTTTCCAGGATATATTGGCTTTAATATTATTGTAAATGAGAATGGTGATCTCTTTTTTTTAATTTTTATTTATTTATTAAAGATTTCTGATTCTTCCCCGCCACTGCCTCCTGTTTCCTCCCCCTCCCCCAATCAAGTCCCCCTCCCTCGTTAGCCCAAAGAACAATCAAGTTTCCCTGCCCTGTGGGAAGTCCAAGGACCACCCACCTCCATCCAGGCCTAGTAAGGTGAGCATCCAAACTGCCTAGGCTCCCACAGAGCCAGTTCGTGCAGTAGGAACAAAAACCCATTGCCATTGTTCTTGAGTTCTCAGTAGTCCTCATTGTCCACTATGTTCAGTGAGTCCGGTTTTATCCCAGGCTTTTTCAGATCCAGGCCAGCTGGCCTTGGTGAGTTCCTGAGAACATCCCCATTGTCTCAGTGTGTGGGTGCACCCCTCGCGGTCCTGAGTTCCTTGCTCGTGCTCTCTCTCCTTCTGCTCCTGATTTGGACCTTGAGATTTCTGTCCGGTGCTCCAATGTGGGTCTCTGTCTCTTTCTCCTTTCATCGCCTGATGAAGGTTAATAGAGAATGGTGATCTCTTAACTGGTGTATTTGTTGCAGGTGTGTAGAAAGATTTTTGTGGGGGTCAGCCATAATAAGCTAAGTATGGATAGGTCACCCAAAGGAAATTCTTTATTTCCAACTATTATCACCTGCCAGAGTAGAACTTGGCCCTCAATAAATTTAATAAGAGGCCCAAGTCTCAGGAGTTTACCCTGAGGCAATTACCTGGCTGTGAGAGGAATTACAAGCTGAGTTACCTGACTTCCACCCAAGAACAGACCATTCAGACAAAATGCCTGGCATTCCAAGTGCTATAGATAGAAACACCTGCCAACACACTTTCACCAGGACACCCTAGACAAACACCAGCCAATCAGGGATCTTAGAACCTCGGAAACCCCTCACCCTCACTCAGAAATCCCTCATCCCCACCTTTACTACTATAAATACCCTATTCTAATTCAGCTTGGGGCGCTCCAGTTATTTCAATATGTTGGACATGCAGAGAGACCTTGTTTGCAAACGATTAAAATAAAGAATTTTTGTTTTCACATATGCAACTGGGTTTCCTTGTTGGCTTTGGTGGAGACATCACGGATTTGGGTATAATGGATTTCTGTAAGTTAATTTTGTACCCTGCAACTTTGTTGAACTTGTTCCTTTTTTTCTGGTGGAGTTTTTGAGATCTCATATGTAAAATGTCATACATCTGAAATAGGGATAACTTGACCTCTTTCTTTAATTATAACATGCCTTTAATTTTCTTCTCTTGTCTTATTTCTCTAGATAGTGCTTCCGGCATTATATTTCTTTTTTATCATTTTTTTTAAAAAACAAACTATCTTTTTTATTATTATTATACGTATCAATCCAAGTTCCCACTTCCTCCCTTCCTCCCATTCCCTCCAGCTTCCCCTCATCCCCCATCTACTTCTCAGACAGGGTAAAATACATTGCTTTGAGAGAAGGTCCAAGGCCCTCCCTACTATATCTAGGCTGAGCAAGGTCTCCATCCAAAGAGAACAGGATCCCATAAGTCAGTACAAGCAGTAGGGAAAATTCCTGGTGTCACTGCTGATGGCCCCTCAGTCTGTTTCAGCCATGTGTCTGTCAACCACATTCAGAGGTTCTAGCTTAGTCCTATGCTTGTTCCTTCCCAGTCCAGCTGGATTTGGAGGGTTCCCATTAGCTCAGGTAAGCTGTTTCAGTGGGTGTACCCATCATGGTCTTGACTTCTTTGCTCATATTCTCACTCCTCCAACTCTTCAGCTGGACTTTGGCAGCTCAGTCCAGTGCTCCGATGCAGGTCTCTGCTTCTGTTTCCATCAGCTGCTAGATGAAGGTTCTATGGTGATATTTAAGATATTCATCAGTCTGACCTCAGGGCAAAGCCAGTTTAGGCACCCTCTCCTCTATTACTTAGGGTCTTAGCTGAGGTCATCCTTGTGGATTCCTGGGAATTTCTCTTGAGCCCATAATGGCTCCCTCAATCAAAGTATCTCTCTCTTTGCTCTCATCTCTGTCCTTCCTCTATCTCAACTGTCTCATTCTCTCAAGTTCTCCTTGCCCCTCCCCTTCTCCTCTCCACTTCTCCTTCTACCCTCTCTTCTCCCCTCACCCCCATGCTCCCAATTTTGTAAGGGATCTTATCTTATGTTGACTTTCCAGGTGGATCTATTTACGTTTTTCTTAGGCCTCACCTTATTACTTAGCTTCTCTAGGATCATGAACTATAGGCTCAATATGTTTTGCTTATAGCTAGTAGCCACTTATGAGTGAGTACATACCCTATTTATCTTTTTAGGTCTAGGTTACCTCACTCAGGATGGTGTTTTCTAGTTCCATCCATTTGCATGCAAATTTCAAGATGTCATTGTTTTTTTACCACTAAGTAGAACTCTAATGTGTAATTGTGCTATATTTTTTTTTAATCCATTCTTTGGAAGGGAGGCATCTAGGTTGTTTCCAGGTTCTGGCTATTAAAAATAATGCTGCTATGAACATCCAGCACTATATTTCAAAGGAGTGTGAATAGTGAACAGACCTGCTTCATCTTTGATTTTAATAGGACAACCTGGAGATGCTCTTCATTTAAAATATTGTTGGCTGTATGTCATATATATATGTATGTATATATATATATATATATATATATACCTTGTTTAGTTGAGGCATGTTCCATCCAGTCTTTCCTTCTCTAGGATTTGTATCATGAAAGTATGTTGAGTTGTTTGAGAGGCATTTTATGCATCTATTGCAGCAATCAAAAGATTTTTTTAACCTTACGTGTGTTTATGTGATGTATTACATTTTGGGTTGCATATGTTCACCAATCACTGCATCAACAGGACAAAGGCAACTTGATCATTTTCATATGTGCTTGTATTCAGTTGGCTAGGATTTTTTTTAGGATTTTCAGATTTATATTCATCATAAATAATGTTTTACAGTTTTGCTTAGATTTATCTTTATTGTTGTTGCATCTTTACCAATATTAGAGTAATATAGACTTCACAGAACAAGTTTGGAAGTTTCATTTTGTTTTTCTTTAAATAATTTAAGAATTATTGTTTGTACTTCTTTAAAAATTTAGTAGAATTCTGCTATGAATCCACATGGTCCTGGAATTTTCTGGTCAAATGATTTTTATTACCATTTCAATTTTCTCCTTTGCTACATTACTGTTTTGGCTCTGGATTTCTTTGTTTAACTCTGATAGAATCAAGAAATTCATCCATTTCTTTTAGAATCTTCTACTTAATCAAGTGCAGGTTTTAAAGTATTTTCCTATAATAATGTTTTCCTGTTTATTTTTGATTCTGTTCATTTGGATCTTTTCTTTCTTTATCTAGTTGGTTAAAATCTTGTTTATCTTCTAAAGGAATTAGCTCTTAGGGTCAGTCAATACTTCTTTTGTGTGGGTACAGTTTCCTTGTTTCTTTTTCTCTGATTTATGCTCTGATTTATATTATTTCTTTCTGTAAACTGACTTTGAGTTTGGTTTGTTTTTGTGTTTTCAAATTCTTGAGTGGCAGCTTTAAATTGTTTTTTGGTGCTCTGTTTGATTTTTTAATTTTGGCATTTGGGCTATAAACTCTCCTCTTAAGAACTGCTATTTTTTGTGTGTTTTGCAGTGACTCTCAGAAGCCTGTTCTTTCTAAGGAGAGACATAACAGGAGTAGATCTGAATGAGAGAGGAGATGGAAAGAAAGTGGGAGGAGTAGAGGAAGGGGAAACTGTAATTAGAATATACCGTAGGACAAAATAATCTATTTTCAATAAAAGGGGAAAAAGAAATTAAGAGATACATTTTAAACATTAAGAACCCTGTTATTACTATGTCCTAGAGGTTTGTATTATTGTGCTGTGTTTTACTTTTTCATTTTCATTTAGCTCCAGAAATATTTTTGACTTCTTTCTTGTTTCTTATCATACCCATTCATCATTCAGTAATTATTTAATGTTCATGTTTTTATACATTTATTGTAATTTTGTTTGTTGTCAATTTTAAGTTTTATTGCTTACAAGTAGGATTATTTAATTGAGGGAATTATTTCATTTTTTGGTATTTGTTAAGATCTAGTTCATGTCCCAGGATGTGGTCTTTTTAGATAAATTTCTATATGCTACTTAGTAGAATGTGTTTTCTTTGATGTTTAGATAGATAATTCTGTAGATACCCATTAGGTTCGTTTGATATAAGAATGTAGATGGAAGTTTATGTCCTGCCCGGTCCCACTGCCATTCAGACCCAAAGAGAAACACAGAGGTTTATATTAATTACTGTTTGGCCTACTATCTCAAGCTTATTATTACCTCTAGCTCTTGGAACTTAAATTAACTCATAATTCTTGTCTATGTTTAGCCATGTGGCTTATTGCCTTTTCTCAGTGAGTCATTCTCATCTTGCTCCCTCTGTGTCTTGATGGTGACTGCATCTCTCTCCTTCATCTTCCCAGAATTTTCCTAGTCCGGTTGCTGTGCCTATACTTCCTGCCTGGCTAGTGGCCAATCAAAATTTTATTAAACCAATATGAGTGACAAATCTTCACAGTGTACAAGAGCATTATCCCACAGCAGAAATAATTTAATTTTGAGGTTTCTCTGTTTATTTTCTGTCTAGAAGTATGTCTCTGAGAGAAGATGGGATGCTGAAATCACCTACTATCATTTAATTTATGTCAATCTATGGCTTTAATTTCATTATTTCTTTAAATAAAATTACTAGTACTAGAATTTAGTGAAGATATGATTAGTATTGTAATATTTTTCTTGATTAATTGATCCCTTTGTTAGAAAGAAATGTTCTACTTTCTCTTTTTGTATTAGTTTGACTTTGAAGTCTATTTCGTTAGATAATAGGATGGCAGTACTTGTTTACTTTCTGATCCCATTGGCTTGGAATTTTCTTCTTTCCTTCACATTAAGGTTGTTCCTATCATAAAGCTGTTTCTTGTGGACAACAGATTGATGTATTTTGTTTCTTAATCCATTCAGTCAGTCTGTGCCTTTTGGTTGGAAACTTGAGGCCACTAATATTTAGAATTATTGAAAGATATATGCAAATTAATTTTTTTGCTTGGTTGGTTCTTAGTTGTGCTTTATATTTTACTCAATTATAGCTTCATTTGTTGTATTAAAGTCCCATGGCTATGTTTATTCCTCTTTTTATTTCAAGGTATTCCTTCCAGTATTTTGTTTACAACTTTTGTGGTTGGATATGAACTTTTAAAGACTGTTTGTATCATGAAAAGTTCTTATTTTCTTCTTTAACTATGCCAAATAGCTTTACTTGGTAAAGTATTTTATATTGTTTAATCATCATCTTTTAGAAGTTGTTCCAGGTTCCTCTGGTTTCCAGACTCTCCATTGAGAAACCAAGTGTTATTTTGATGAACTTTCCTTATTATGTAACTGGTATATTTTATATGACAGTTTTCAATACACTTACTTTTTTGTATATTTAGTGTTTTATCTATCATATGCCTATCATATCATATCATATCAAATCATATAATATCATATCATATCATATCATATCAGGTGTCTCTTCTTGGGTCTTGTCTAGTTGTTCTTTTGTGTACTTCTTATATCTTTATTAGTATGCTTTTCACTAGTTTGGGGAAATTTTCTTCAAAGGTCTTATTTAAAAAGCTGGTCTGTGGCATTCAGCTGGGATCCTCTTTTCTCATTTATGCCTAGAATTCAAAGATTTGGTCTGTTGCTGGTATTCCACATTCACTGCATGTTCTTCCAAAAATGTTTCCCTTTCTTTATTTCATCTAGATTCTCTGCCCTTTATGTTCTGTGTTACTATTAATTCCTTCTACAGGTAAAGATTTCCCCTGAATTTTCTAATTAAAATGGTGATTATCAGTTCCACTTCATTTCAGCTTGTCTTCTCTTTACTGTTTCTTTCTTTATTGAAATTGATTCAAAATCCTGATTATCTTCATCATTTCATTCAGTTGTGTTTGTATTTTCTTGGACATTACTTAGTCATTTATTGTTATCCTCTTAAAGTTCAATGGTGCTTGTTCATATCTTCTTTAAATTCACTGAATTCTTTGACAAAGATTTTTTTTCTTTTAAATTCTGTGTCCTGGGGTTTATCTAAGTGCTTTTCCTCAGAGAACACTTCTATAGGACTAGTAGGTTTGATGAAATTATGCTATTTTGGGCATTGATAATGTTTTTGTTTTTGTGTTTTGATCTGTGTAGTAGTATATTATTTGTGTTTTAATCAATCAAGTTTGCCTGAAGATCAGTGCAAAGCAACTACACTAGTCAAGAATGCATGCTAGTCAGTGGTTGCACACATCTTTAATCCCAGCAGCCACATGAGTTAGTCATAGAGGCTGGCTAGTGGTCATGCATACCTTTAAACCCAGCAATAGAGAGGAATATAAAATGAGAGGAGACAGGTCTCACACTTCTCAATCTGAGGATTCATGGAGGCAGGACTTCCCATTTTCAGTCTGAGGTATAGGTAAGAGCCAGTGACTGGCTGCTTTGCTTTCCTGATCTTCAGGATGAACCCCAAAATCTGTCTCTGAGTTTTTATTATTCATGCTACAGACCTGGGCCTGTGGGTTTCTCCCTTTGGTTGTATGTCTGATGAGACTCTCTGTCTTTCAATAGATTGAAGCAATACGGAAGCTGTGAGACATGAGGATGAGTGAGGCCTGGTAAAGCTACTGGATAAGCTCTTTAACTGGACCAGCCAAAGATGGCTTCCAAATCAGGAGTCTGGAACTAACTTGTGTCTACAAGATGGCAGCCAGGGGAAGGAAGGATGGGAAAGGAAAGGAGCGTTTCTCCAGTCAGAGATGGTCCTGGTACAAAGTAGGTTCAAAGGCCTCAGATCTGCACCTGTGCCTGTGAGTGTGGAGATGGCTACATGAGGAGTTGTGGGTAAGGTAAGATACCAGGGAATGGTGGCTTTCAAACAAAGAAGGCTCCCAGGTTGGGGGGGGGAGGGCATCCAGAACTGGACTAATGGGTTTTCACATGGTAATGGTTTGTAGAGGGGTGGGGAAGAGTAAAGAAATGACTTACCAGGCCATGGTAGCTCCTGAACATAAAGGGAGGAGGGCAAATGGGATGTGTAGGGAGGAAGTAACTTACACAGCAAAGGTGGCTTATAGACAGAGAGGACCCATAGGTGGTAGGTCTGAAACTAGGTTGTGAATTTGTATACAGTGTCAGGTTGGGAAGACAAGACAAAGGGAAGGGCTGACACACTAGGTAAAGTTGGTTCTTAAACAAAGAGGTATCATGGATGTAAGTATGAAAGTAGGTTTATGGTATGGAGACAGTGATAGATTATAGCAGGAAGATGGCCAATAGACCCAACGGGGCCATGGTTGTTCAAGCTCAATTAAACATGCACTATAGTAACTTCCCCCTTGAGCCAAACTAGGGTCTGATGAGGTGGCTAAGAGACTACTAATGTAGAGGCACATTGTCCATGAAGCCTATGGAAAGGGGACAACACACTTCTAGAGGCTTAGAGGACCAATGGAGTGCTAGGGGGAGATATAACGGCAAGACCGATTACCACAGTAAGTGAGTCTGCAGCATGCTCCGCTACTCCTCCGACTGCTGGAGTCTATGCCATTGACTCCCTGCCTTCTCACCTCCTCCCCCAAGTGATGTCTGTGCAGGGTTGCCCACAACAGTAATTGAAGGGAATGAGAAATTCTTATGGGGGTGCATTAGGAGCTGTTGTCATTTGAATGAGATCTCACCCAACCTTAATTCTCAGACATTTGCCTACTAGTTCCTCAGTTGGTGATGGGGAAGATTGGGAAGTATGACCTTGCTGGAATAAGGAAGTTACTGGGACGCACTTTGAGGGTTTCTAAAGACTGACATCATTTTGAGTTAGCGCTCTGCTTTCTGTCCGCATTTTTGGGATGGAAGCTCTCAGCGGCCACTCCCACCCAACATGCCTGCTGTTGTTGTCATGCTTTCCCATCATCATGGACACTTATTTTTCTAGAACCAGAAACCCAAAATAAAACCTCCTTCTGAAAGTCGTCTTCATCACGGTGTCTTATCACAGCAATGGATAAGAAATTAATACAGGAGACACAAAGAATTTCCACATCTCAATTCTTCAAAAAGAAAAACTGGAAAATGACTTCATATGTTTTCTGAAGTATTTTATTTTCATACTGGAAATATAAAGTTGTGTTTCCCAATTTTATTATAACATGTATTTACAATGTGTGTAAAACTACATAGTTTTATTATAATAGTCATAAAAATTTCATTGCAAGCATCTCTTCCTCTTCTACTCCTTTTGTCTTGACTTTTCTTGTTCCTTTTGTTCTCTTCTCCAAATTTTCTTTTCCACCTCCCTTTTGCCATATTGCTATTCTTTTTCATTCAATCCAAGCAGATGCTAAATGTATTTTGTTATATCTTCTTCTTTTATATTTTGCCTATATTTTTAAAATTAATTAAATCATATGTCCTAGTATTTTATGTTTTAATGAAGAATGACTGAGAAACAGCCCAATTGTTGCAAAATAGAAGCAAAAATATTCACTTAGAAATTTTCCCAAAAGAATTTGGCAAGAGGGAAGATTAAAAGGCAGATATTCTGAAGAACTAGACAAGGCTATTCTGCCAATGGAAATTGCAACAGAGTTATTCTAGAGAAACAGAACATATTAATCAAGGGCTAATTGAAATAGCCGGTTCAGCATATTGCCTAAAATTGGGGAATCCATAATCATATGGTTCTCAAATACAGAAGTATCATAACTAAGTTGGAACCTTCTATAAGCCATATCTGATTACAAAAGATTCTTGGATGGAGACTGCCTCTGAACTGAAATTTCTTTCCAAGCTGGAGACATTCATAGTGTTGGAAGTTGCAATGCAGGCTGCGAGGTCAGAAACAGCCAACAACCCTACTATCAAAATGCCAGACAACATGTATTTGTTGATGTAATAGTGGTTCAACAGCTGTGGGTAAAGCCAACTATTTAATGATTGGATTTAAGACTCACTCTGCAAGAGGTATCTCATGACTTGTTCTATAAGTCTAGGGATAAAACCCGTGCCTCAGGGAACATTTCAGAAGGAAGGGCAGGAAGTTTCTGCAGTAGCTGGACAAAGAAATTGGCTTGATGTGTTCTCACACTATGGGTACAGAAATAAAAATTTAGAGGGCAGTGTGATATTACACTCATTCAGCTAAATGAGAGAAATAGCTTCATCCTTTAGTACCTATGAGATCCTCAACCATGTTTTTTTTTTTTTTTTGGCTATTTTTACATTATCAAGCATGTGTTTCTTCCAGTGGACCTGGCCCATATTTTTATATATTTAGCAACTATTCCTTACTGTATAAAATATATTTATTTGTTAATATAGCAGAAAATATGTAACATATCCCAATTATTTGAGTTTACTGTGTAGTAGAAATAGCAACTAGAGATTCAATATAGAATGCAGATTTTAATAAGCAGGATGAAATAAGCAAAAATGCAATGCTACAAAGATTAGTCAGAGGATGTATATCATTTGGACATGGATACAAAAGCCTATCAAATAAATTTGGGGTCTACTATAAATGAAAAACATTAGAAAATGGCATTTAGAAAAGCCATTACTATAAATATTAAATAGGTATCAAGCGTAGTTTTGCTTTACCAGGTAGGAGGGAAATCACTAAGAATCTATACCTAATTCAGGGAAGAATTAAACACACACTTGTATTTGTACTTGGAAATGCTAAAATAATTTTCAAATACAATATCTGCAAAATTGATCAGTAGCTTTGAAATCTTTGCCAAAAATTAGTTTACTAAAGCTGCCTCTACTTTTATCTGGGTCCTCAGTTCTATTCCATTGGCCTACACATCCGGTTTCTGTGCCAGTACATGATGCTCTAATTACTAAGGCTGTGTAGCAATACTTGATGTCAAGTGCAATGATACATCCTGTGCTATGCTCTTTGTTCACAACTGCTTTGGCTATGCTTGGTCTTTTGGAGCTCCATATAAATTCTTGGAATACTTTTTCTATGCCTGTAGTAAATAACATGAGAATTTTTATTAGGACTGAATTGAATGTATAGATTGTCTTTTGAAGGTGGATATTTTCCAAAATCAGTTCTTCCTGTCACTGTGTTTGGGATATCCTTCTACCTTCCACTGTCTTCTTCAATTCAGTGTCTTTAATATTTTCTTTGTAGAGGTCTTTCCTTTGCTCAGTTAGATTCATTCTTCGGGTGTGTGTCTGTGAGTGTGTGTGTTTGTCTATTGTACATTGAATTTTTTGCTTTGTTGTCTTTTTCAATGTTTATCATTAGTATACAGAAACTACTCATTTTTGTGTATTCATTTATATCCTACCACTTTTTTGAAATACTTATCAGGTTTAAGAGTATAGGGTAGAGTCTTTAGGGTCTATAATGTGGAGCACCATCCTATCTTTAAATAGGGATAGCCTGACTTCTTTATTTGTATCACTTTTACTGCCTTCTTGTCTTGCTCTAGCTATACCTTCAAGCACTATGATGAATAGAAGTGGAAATATAAAACGGCTTTGCCTTGTTTCTCAACTTAATAGGAACTCTGCATGTTTTCCATTTAGCATGATGCTGCTTACAGGTTTGTCACATAAGCCTTAATTGTATTGAAGTATGCTGCTTCCAATCCTAGACTCTCCACGACTTTTATCAGGAAGGAGTGTTGAGACTTTATGTAAGACTTTGGATGTCTAATAAGATAATTATGATGTGACTTCCGTCTTTGTTTTTTTATGTAATAAACAACATGTATTGATTTTTTCCATATTGAATCATCCTTGCATGTCTGTAATAAAGCTAACTTGATCTTGATACATGATCTATTTGCTATGAACTTGAATTCAGTGTGCCAGTATTCTATTGAAAATTTTTGCATCAATGCTCACATGGAGTACAGCCTATCATCTTTTCATTTGTTTGTTTTGTCTTTACTGGGTTTTGGTACCAGGCTAATGTAAAGCTTTAGGGAGCCTGCCTTCCTTTTCTACTTCATGGAATAACTTGAGTAGTGGTGGTGTTATTTCCTCTTTGAAATTATCAACTTAAAATTGATACAATATTTCAACGTAGGACAATTCCCTGAAACTATTAGAAGAAAAAAAAACAGAAGCATGATTCAATTTATAAACATGGGTGAGGAATTTCTGAGGCAGACTTCCATAACACAGATAATAAGACCAACAAATGGAATATCAGAATCTAAAAAGCTTCAACAAAACAAAGAAAAATATGAACCAAGTTAGCCCAGAGATTGGGAGAAAATCTCTGCCAGCTATTCATTCAATAGAAGATTAAAGTCAGTATATACAAGGAGATCAAAAAAAACCTAAACATTATGAAAACAAACAACACAATTAAAAATGAGCTATGGAGATAAACAGAAAATTCTCAGAAGGAAAAATGCTGATGGCTAAGAAACACTCTTAGATGTACTCAATAGACTTAGTTACCAGAAAAATGCATATAAACACTAAATTAAGAGTCTATTTTACTCCAGTTAAAATAGCCAGCCCTGGGAATACAAATGGCAAAGGCCACGTTAGATGTGGAAAAGAAGACGTGTATCTACTGTGGAAGTGCGTGTAAACTAGTGTGAGGACTTTGAAAATCATTCTGGAAGTTTCTTAAAAAAAATTTCAGATAGAACTGCCATCTAACACAGTTATACCATTCTTCAGGAAATACAAAGTACATTTCTCATCTCACTGCAGAGGTACCTACAAAACTGTGCCCATTTCTGCTTTATTCACAATAGTTAGGAAATAGAAACCACCTATATGTCCATAGACAGACAGATGAATGCATAAATATGGCACATATACACAATGAAATATTTCTCAGCTGCAAGGATAAATGAAATTCAAAGATGAATGAGCATAACTGAAAAAGAAATTATACTAAGTGAGGAAACTTGGACACAGAAAGGAAGACCTTATGTTCTCTCTTATATGTAGATTCTGTCTTCAATTCTCTTGCTTTGTGTAGTAGACTTGGGGCATAAACAGAGGTAAGAAAGCAGTAAAGGAGCTTTGATAAAGAATGTGTTAAGGAATCAGAAAGGATAGATTTTAGGTAATATGAAATCAGTGAGGTTGTATACTAAGGGTGGGAAATCCTTATCAGGCAGGGTCTAAGAGTTAAGGAGAAATAAAGAATGAAAGGTGGTGATAACCCAAGGCTAAGGGTATGTAAGATATGTGGAAGCATATCTTCCAACTCAACTTGAAAAATAAGTGCATGAAGAGTAGAGCACTTGAGAAGAAAGATTGGGACTAGAGTATTTAAAGATTGGAAGGGGGTTGGGATGGGTACTAGGTGTATTAACTAAAACTAATGATGCAGGAAAATGTTTTATGGACCATGACCAGTTAGCAAACTAATTTCAGACTGGAACTTGAAAAATGAAGTGTTCAAACAAAATTAACCTGCTTGGCTAGGCAATACCACTCTCAGAAGAAGTGTTATCGAATGAAATATGAAGTGTAAAGTTTAGGATACTGCAATTCAAGGTGTTGATCAGGGAGATCCCATATGTCTCAAAAAAAAAAAAAATAAAAGAAATCACAGGCCATCTCCATTGCACCTAGTTACCATATTTTTGAAGACACCACAGATGCTCAGATGTAGGGCATAGATAAATCAATAGAGAAATCAATCCCATATCAGCAAACCTTAATTTTCATGGTGTCAAAGGTGCTATGCTTGCAGAGAAAAACCATCAGTGATAATACCCAGTTCTAGACCTCCATGTTAGAATACTGAAATGCCAGGTATGATGTCCCTATTGCTGCTCTCGTGGCATAACCGTTATTTAGCAAATAATCTTTTTCTAACTAGATGTAAGGTCTGTTCAACAAAAGGGCATTTAATGACCTGGTCATCTCCTAGGCCTGGAGCTGTTATAGGCTCTAGGATATATGTCCTACTGCTATTTTGTTAAATGGGAATACCGTCAAAATGCCATCTAAATACTTAACATTTATACTTATACAGTTGGCTACTTTCTATCATGGTCAGGGAACATTTTATAATTTTTTTGGCAGAAGTCAATGGAGAGATCTATGATTTATCAATCACCTAAGAATAAAAGACATAGAGCTCAGCCCTAAATTGAACCTCTATATTAATCCTGTCTGCCAGTGTCCGGGGACTACCAGTGAAGAGGAGATGGGAAGAGTACAAGAGCCAGAAGACTGCTGTGAAATGGTGTCCTCTGGACACAACAGTGCTATCACAACCAAAAACCCACAGCAGCTGCGGTTACCAGCATAAGACCTGCAAAACACGGAGCTAGCCAAAACCTTAGCATCAATAAGTGAATGATCCCCAGGCCCCACCACATATGCAAGAGTATTTTGGCAATAAATAGTTTGTAAGAAAGAAGGAGTCATTCTTTACTAAACATGTACCTACTGGTCGATTGTCCTTGCTCAAGGGAACGACAACACATCCATGCACATAAAAGCAGTGCTAACTGGACTTAGTGGGTTATCAAAAAAATAGACAAGTTAGAATGGGATGATTTGAAAGTATATGGAAGGATTCAGAGGACAGAATGGGCAAATCTGATCTTATTTCATTCTGTGCATATATGAAATTTTCAAAAATAAAGAAAATTTTAAAAAATTAATTTGTCATTAACCGTAGACTCCTGAGGAATTAATTTTTTGTGAATAATACTCATTTGTATTCTTGTCTGGTTTTTATAATTTTAGGAGCTATAAAATATCTCAAGGATTATGAAAGCTATGTGCTAGGTAGGACATCCAGTAATTTTTCTCAGTTACATAGATTTCTCATTTTTTTCTAGACAGAGTTTGAACTACGATAATGACTATGGTTATCGATACCAGTGCTAAGTAATAACTCTAAACTGATGACGGTACTGAGTGGGAAGGGTCAAAGGGGCATTAGAGGGAGAAGTGATGCAATTATATTTTAATTAAAAATACAAAAAATAAATGATAAGGGGCAGTATGAACTCATGCTAACAAATACACGTGTGAAAGAGAGGAATTGGGGTCATGCCATCATTTACTAGTAACTTTTTTTTCTGTGAAATGCTGTATCTTCTACTTGACGCCAGCTTTCTAGACTGGGATATAGGATATCAGCAAGAGGACACGGTAATACATACAGGTGAGAAATGGAGAGGAAATAGAAGATTTTCACAGATGTAATATGTTTTTGCTTGGCGAGATGAATCAGTGATTAAAGGAACTTGTCTCCGAGCCTGACAGTCTGAGGTTAATGTCTAGACCTGCCCGGTGGAAGGAAAGGACCACCTCCTAAAAGCTGTCCTCTGACCTCCATGTACACACCATCACAGGCTTGTGAACAAACATGCACACAAATAAATACTGTCAAGAATAATTTAAAAGATATTTCAATTGATGAATTATAACTGAAACTGTTAACTTTTTAAAATGAATTTATCTATTATTTGTAATTCATATTGCATTATTATTTTGACTGAAAGCATATCTTTGCAAGTCTCTTTCAGACAGTTAGCTCCTAAAGAGTAAGGATGGCAACGCTCCCTGAGGCACCATCTTACTGCAAGTATATTCTAATTTCTCCCCATAGGGTTCTAGCTCAGGAGTCTTCTCACATGGTGAGATTTGACTTTTCAACCCACAGCCACCTGTCCATCTTCTGTGTATACCTTGATGGGTTCTAGAATTCTTTTTTGAATATGTATGTGTCACTGAACGTAAGAGCTCAGAGACAGGTACGTGTCTATGAGGGGTGACACACCAAAGGGAAGGACACAAGTTGATGCATGAAGATAGTGACAGGAAACCCCCGTCATCTGCTGAGTAGATGACTGTGTGGAGCAAACATTCTCAGTGAACTGACATTCATCTTCCTCTCAGCAAATTCCCCAGCACTGCCATGTTCCTCCTCCTCTTTTCTGTTCTTCTTTCTTATTGAATGCAGATCTAATCCTCTGCATTCTGGGACAATGTTATGGGAAAATACAATTTAAATTCGAAAGTTTTTATTAATGTGAAAAGTCAATAATATGATACTGTGTCATTCATTTCCAATCCAGCTTTACCAGTGGGCATGCACTTGCCATGAAGTTTGGTGTTTGGCTGCAGTGTCAAACAAGTTCTCACAGGCTCCAGGTTGAACTAAGATACCTGTCAAGCCTTTCCACCCAGAGAGGGCCAGATATCCTTGCCAAGTGGGACCTGGGATATGCACAACTCATGACCAGTTTTATACTTAAGATTTTTTTTTTAAATACATAAAGTAGAGGCCTGTCTTATTTAAGCTAAAATGCAAATACCAGTTTTGCATTCTTAGCCTAACTGCTTGCCGATTTTATTTATTTCTGCTCATCTAAAAATGCACTAACTCTACTAATTTTTAGTAAACCCAATCTCCAAAACAACAACAACAGAAAAAACAATAGTTCCTTCATTTGGGGCACCCAGAAATGTGACAGTGTTTTAACAGCATCCGAGTTGGTGATTTAAACTGCTCACTTGACAATTACTCTAATGACAATCACATTAATTTCTGCAGAAATATGTTTCAAAAATAATGCTTTCTAGCGATTGCTTAGTTTTAGAAAAGGCTAAACATTCTGATGTTCTTGAGGAAATTTCTAGCTGAGGGAATGGGAAGCAATGATAAGAGACAATGAATGTCATTCCAATCTAGAGGGGTTGCTGGTCAAATGTTGTGTGGTGAGACGAGTGGACACAATACAGCAATCTGAGATTCTCTAAGGGGCATTCGAATCTGTCTCAGTTGTACTTAATATTGATCGGACAACAAAACACCGCATTTGACCAGGGACACTGACTCACAGGAAACATTAATCTAGGGCCATAACGAGGTTTGCAAAAGTCGGTTTCTATATCTAGGAAAGAAAACATACATTTCTCTGGTTGGAAGTTCAGTGTAGAAATTGTATACAGTTGTTAGAACTTGGCAAGGGGTTGCTGAATTTTGTCAAATATATTACAAAATACCCAGCCTTAATAGGAGGGGAGGAGCTTAGTCATGCTGCAACTTGATGGACCATGCTTTGTTGATACCCATGGGAGGCCTGCTCCTTTCAGAACAGATACATAGGAGGAGTGGATTGCGGTGGTGAAGGGGAGGTGGGAAATGGGATGGGAAGGGAGGAGAGAGAGGAAACTGCGGTTTGGATGCAAAATAAAACAACAACAGCAATAATTAATCATAAACTTGGCAAGGAGTCACTTAGACTAATCTGATCACCCATTCTAAAGGAGGTTTCTCATGCTTGATGCTGGGGTTCTTGCAGTCTGTGGTTCTTCTTTGAACGTTGAAAGTGAGGTGGCTTCACTTCTGCTTATGTGTGCCTATATGTGTGTAGATTTATATGTATTGTGCATAATTTTAGGGAAATAGAAAATAACATAATTGCTCATCAAACAACCCAAGTATAACTAGTTACTTGCGCCTCCTTCTCCTTCTCTACTGCCTCCTTCCCTCCTTCCCTATGGCTGCTCCCTGCCTATTTCCCCATTTCCCACCTCAACACCACCCATATCTAGCTATCTCCTCCCAACCGACTACCCAACCTAAGGTCCCTTTTCCATATTTTGTGCCTACTTTATGTCATATTCTCACCTCTGAGGAGTTAGAGCTAGGAATCACAAATGAGAGAAAACATGGGGCTTTTGACTCTCTGGGTCTGGGTTACCCCATTAAATATAATTTTTCTCAGATCCATCCTTTTTCTGGAAATTTTTATTATTTCAATTTTCTTTACATTTGATTTGAATAGTATTTCATTGTGTATATGTACAATATATTCATTATCCACTCGTGTTAAAGGACATTTAAGTTATTTCATGCCTATTCCTGGAAACCTAGCCAGTTTCCTGGGGCTAGTGAAGTAATGGGCCGTATAAAAGAAACTACTACCACTACTCTGCCAAACCTGTATAATCAGTACTACATTCTAAAGTGTATCCTTATACCCATAGATAAGTGTACCTACCATCCCTCATCCAAGAAGCCTCACTTCATAGCAAATAGAGACTATCAGAAAAATTCATGTGCAGAGATCAAATGATCTTAGGGAGATCTATGCCACAGTTCTTGAATCTATGGTATATCTCTGAAAAGGAAGTGGAGAGATGTTCAAGAGCTTCAATACCAGGAAGTTTACTGTGAAACAATTTATCCCAGAATGACGGTCCGGTCGGCGAACAAGTTAACATGGAAAGGAGACAATTTCATGGAGCCTCAACCCTAGACATAGAACTACAGACAAGCGATGACTGCTAGGAGAGGAAGAATTAGCCTCTCCTAGGGATGAGATGTCCTATCAGTTGTCCAGTGCAGAGGGGTTAGTCCTGATATACCACACATAAACACAAAAAGGAGGAAGCAAGAAAGAAATAAGAAAAGTTTGAGAGAGAAAATTTGATATTGATTCTGGGGGATAACTATTAAACTATTCATCTCATTTTTAAATTTCAGCCTCCTTTAAAGATTGGTGAATCATTCAAAGAAACTTATTATTTCAGCTATTTTAATTATTTGAGAATTTCATACATGATTACTATAGTTACATCATTTCCACTCTTCCATTTCCTCCTTTGCCCCCTCACTACCTCTAAATCTCATGACCTCTTCTTAATTATTGTTACACACACACACACACACACACACACACACACACACACACACTTAGTGTTGTTCATATGTGTAAGTGTTTAGGGCTGATCATTTTTATTTGGGAAACCTATCAAGGACTTTGTGTTTCAGCAGCCACTATATGTCTGTAGCATTTCCTCTAGGAGTGGGGCCCGTGAGATTTACCCTACCTCCACTTGGATGTCAACTGACATCATTACTCACGTCTTATTTAGGTGACCATATTGTTGCTATTTCAAGGGTAAGCATTCCTTGTTATGTGTCAATGACACTGTCCCATCATTAATGTCCCAGTCCTCAGGCTTTCAATATTTCTGCCCATTCTTCAGTGATGTTCTCTGAGCCCTAGGTGTAGAAGATATACTGCAGATGTACTAATTATGGTTGGCCACCCCATGATCTGTTGTTCTAAGCATTTTGACCAGTCTTGGGATTCTATTATAGAAGCTTCATAAAGAAGATCCTTAGAGGATGGGGAGAGCTACATTTCTCGGTGAGTATAAGGATAAATATTAGGATGTAGTAAAGAAAGCAGATCCAGTTGAACTCAAACAGCATGCTACAGATTCAATTAGAGACACTGTCTAAAAAACTAAGGTGAAGAAGGATAGAAGATGCCCAGTGTCCCTCTCTGACCTCTGCACATAGAACACAGGCAAATGGATATGCCACACAAATATGTAAACATGCATGAACCACATATCATTTAAAAGTAAAATATTACCAATAAAACAAGTCTCTGAGACTACATAAATATTTAAAATTTCAGCCATTTTAAGGTATTTAAGGAACTCAACAATACGCATTGCTGGTGGCTTCTGTAGTCAGGAAGTCGTCATGACAAATTGATGAAGCTTCTAAAGAGTTCACTTCTGTTAAAAGCAGGCCCAACTGAACACTTGGCAGAGAATCACATAACACATACTGGCTGTGCTACATACTGTTGACAAAGGATCGCTGGGGGGGGATAACAGGGTCAGAAAATGGGTTCTAAGGATAAAAGAGATGGGGCTGAAGAGAGCTCATGTGGCCAGATTGATATATCACACTACCAATGTGTCTGAAGTTTATGAAATGGTATGAGAAATGGAGAGGTACAGGTGGGGGAAGACAGGAGTTTCTTCTCTGGGTCTTGTTCAAGTGAGATTATAGAGATGAGAATGACTCCAATACAAATGGTGATCCTTGTCAAATATTGAGTGTCCAACAGACACCACAGTGACCTCTATTACAATAGCCTACATTTACTAGATGAAGAGATTATGCCATGCCCTGTAAAGGGCATCTAGAAAATAGTATATTTTATATCTCTTAGGCTATTTTACTTTTGCTTTGCAAGTTAGAACAATAAAAAAAATATAGTTTTCCCAATGTCAAGGTGTTGGAATGTAGATAATTAGTACATGGACTCTATACACAATGATCACAAAAATTATGCTTTAAAGGTTAGGAGCAATGCAGAAGTTGCAACATCATAAAAGTGAAAGAAATGTCTTAGTGGGGAAAGCTTTACAGTGCAAATCCATTAGTCTTATCTAGATCCTCAGAACCGCAGTGTCTGAGGCGAATAAACTCAGAGTGAAGTAGAGCGAAGGTATTTCCAGCTTGCTGTATATTTGCACAACCCCACATCCCCACACTTTCACCTGAAGAAAACGGAGTGAGTTAGCCATGTTTACAATTAGGATTTCAACAACATTTATATGGACAATTTTTAAAAACCGCAGAAAAATTCTCTTGAAATATTTTAATAGCTAGCATTAGGTTGAAGAATAATATCTCACAAAGAAACAAAAGTCTCATCAATTTTTCTTCTTGTTCGAAATGTTCAGTGATGTGTGAGTAGAAGTAGGGGATATTTGGCATTGCTTCATGGACTCAAATTCTTTGGATAAAATGTTTTTGAAACATGCTGTATGCCCACCTGTCTTAGTTAGAGTTTTTTAATGCTATAAAGAGACACCATGACCATGGTAACTTTTATAAAGAAAACATTTAACTGAGGGGGACTTGCTTATACTTTCAGAAGTTCAGTTCATTATCATCATGGCAGGGAGCATGGCACTGTCCAGGAGACATGGTTTGGTACCTGTAACAGAGAATCCTACATCTTTGGGGCAACAGGAAGTCAACTAATACTCTGGGCTGTATCCTCAGCACAGAAAACCTCAAAGCCTGCTCGTACAATGACACACTTCGTATAACAAGGCCACACCCACTCCAGCAAAGCCGCACCTCCTAATAGTACCACTCTCTATGATATTGTGGGAGCCAGTTACATTCAAACTACCGCACTTCCCAAGACAAATATATATTTGCCATAACTATTTGTAAGTATATGCTTTATTATAGAACTAAGAGAGTAAAAAATAATAATTTCTGAAAAATAATATATAACCAGATTTTAGAACTGATTATGATTTAGATTAAACCATTTCAAGTAGAGATAAATATTTGAAAATGGCAAAATTGGACAAGCTAAATATAGGACAAACTTGTACCTTGAAAATTTAAGAAGACAAGGAAGAGAAGCAAGGGATTATTCCAAACCACATTTTGCTTTGTGTATTGGCTTTCACATTTACTCATCCTAGAACTTTATAATGTAGAAACACAATATTCTTTTTTTTAATATATGAGAAACCTGATATCTGAGATAAGCAGTATTAGGCAAGTTGCAAAGCAGATGATAAAATCATGCCAGAGTATCAAATAGCTGTTATGATTTCCTGTCCTAATTCTAAAAATCAGATAAGTTTGAAGAGCACCATCAATCTTTCCATCCCTCCCTCCTTCCCTCTAACCCTTGTTCTTCTTCTCATCTGTCTCTCTGTGTGCCTTCTCTGTGTCTGTCTCTCTCTGTTTCTTTCTATCCGTGCCTCTTTGTGTGTCTCTCTGTCTCTGTCTCTCAGTCTCTCAGTGTGTGTGTGTGTGTGTATGTGTGTGCGTGTATGTGTGTGTGTATGCCTCCTTTATCCAGCACATACCTGTATGGTCCAGAATCTTCCTTCCTGATCGTCAACACAATTCTCTACCTATTGTTTGGATCTGGGTGGATCACCACAGACACTTAAAACTAAACACTGAAGTCATGAGAGAGACTGCCAAACATTTAGAATTTCTAATGAATCCATGAAAAATATGACAGCATATCAGATTAGTCTGAAAATTTTATGAAAACTATATATTCACAAACCCCCTGAACTCCAGATATTTTTTTTTTGTATTTTGTTTGAAGAATGTTCTGGAAATTTGTCATCATAAAATTTTTCAATTACTAGCATAGGGTTATTTGTTGTTCTTCAAGGGATATTTGAGATTAACAGCTTGTTCTTATTTTGTTGCACAATTTAGCTAATTCTAATGACAAAAATTATTCTCATCACATCTCTGAGGTCTTTTCTTTATGTATTAAACAAGGAAAATTATTTATTTTTAATTTTTAATTATGCCTACATGTATGCTTCCCTGTAAATAACATTTGTGTGAGGGTACCTAGAGAATCCAAAAAAGGGCATTGGACCTTGTCTAGCTGGAGTTTCAAGTGGTTGTGAATGGCCTGATATGGGTGATGGAGACCAAACTTGAGTTCTCTGGAAGTGAACCCCAAGTATTCTTAACTATTTGGACAAACAGCCCTAAGAATGCAAAATTTTAATAAGGAGTACGAGATAGTCAATGTGTCAAAATTTAAAATTGGAAAAAAAAATGGAAAAGACCATTATTTTGGGTGTTCTTTACTGATAGAGAGAGAGACAACGAAACATTGGTACAATGTCTAAATCCCTTGAGGTCACCTAGGAGGACTTTGCCATCTCCTGGCTTCCATCACTTTCCCTGGCTCTTCCTTCAGGCAATTCTTCCCACACAGTCTGCTGAAGGTTTTATTGACGTCATTTCTTTTCATTTTCATAACCAGCCCAACAAGGCAAAGAGGAGTGATTGTAAAGATAAGGAAACTGAGACTTAAGAGGGACTTAAAAGATTGGTCAAAGATCTCAGTAACAGAAAGAGAATTTCAAACCACAGCTATTCTTCCAAGGATTCCAAGATTCTTCACATGTTCTAAATTGCCAACAGGCCGGGAAATGTTTATCTCAGAAAACAAATGCTACAACCAATCCTTTGCAGAAAGAAACCATTTTGATTTCAAGCTCATTCCCTAATACCAATGAGAGCAGTTCACGTCTAGCATGGCGAACAATGAGCTATTTTTCAATGACTTAACAAACAATTTAAAGTCAGACACAGATTCCTTTTACTGGCATCCATTTGCCTTGGCCCCTGTTATGCATCAACCACAACTTGTGTTCCTTTCTCAGGAAGCAATTTCACTTCCTCTCATTAGAATCTGTGCTTATATCCTCTCCAAACTGCTGTAGTAATTAAAAAAGAGCTTGTGAATTTGAGACAGAGAGGGGCACAGGAGAAGTTGGAGGGAAGGGAGATAATTATACAAATGCAGTGCTCATACATGGAATTCTCAAAAACTTTAAAAAAATAATTTTGAGATGTCTCAAGAAAACGAAGCAATTAACTAGAAGACTGGAGTGAAATATTACAGCAAATAAATCCTCTTTCCAAAATGACATATTAGATGGATATGATACTGCCTAATCTTGTTAATTAACATTAAGGTTGAAACGATTGTTTTATGATTTAATATTATAGTCGTGCTTTGCTACTGAAAAAATTATAAGTTCATTGATAGATAAACAATTAGTAATAGAAGAGGAAACTTCATGTGTACCTGTGTAAATAGCCAGGTGAACACTCAAATCTGCCTTTTTGTCACTATAGTTTGGGTGAAGGTTACAAACAAAAAGAATGCGATCTTGAAAATATTTTAATATCAAATATTTAGTACCTTTGTTTGATGGTATATAAGGGAAAGATAGTTAAGAGAATTGTAATATAATGTTGATTATTAGGAACCATATGGATACTGTCGTGTGTGTGTGTGTGTGTGACATATGCATGTATATAATATATATGGAGTGTGTGGTGTTTCTTGTGTGGTGGTGGTTTGGTGTGGTATGATTCAAGTCTCTCCACCTCATTTTCATTTTATCCTCTCTGATGCCCTTTCCCATATTGTGATACTACTTTCTTAAACCAACTCATAAAGAAATAGATGCTATTAACACCTAGCATAAAACAGACCCAACTAACTTCTATTGTATAAACTATGTAACGAATATGTGAGTATGTAATTAGAAATGATTTGAATGTCTGCTCATTTATATCACAGCATATTCTTTATTTTGTATTAAGAAAGTATTTAATCGTTACAGAAATATTTTCTGTGAAATTTTCCAACAGAAACATTTTGAAAGCTTACCAAATATCACAAAACAAATGCTAAAATAGAATTGTACATAATACACTCTGGTTGCTATTTCTCAGTATTTAATGCAGCCTGCTTCCTGCCAGACTATTCCAAGAAAGTCTTGGTGTTCATTGCTTCTCACACCCTTCCCAATCTAGTACGCCCTCTCCATATCATGCCAATAAAAGCTGCTGCCTCAAAATATTCAGTCGGAACCCTTCCTTTATTCTAGATCAGGCAATGGATTTTCATGAATCTTCTGTTAGTTATTATAGTCAGACCTCAATACTAAGAAATTCTACTCAAAAAATATTTTTGTTTTCCTCGGTTACAAGAACTTGGAAGTGATATTTCTACACGTTCTATTTTCAATTTCTCAAACAGATTAGATAGTTTCCCCCTATGTCATGATAAAATAATGAAATCCCATTTCAACCCTACCAATAATTCCCTTCAAGGAACTTTCAATACAAATACATTTAAGAAAGAACCATAGCAAGAAATATTGAGTTAAAAATATGAGAAAATATTGCAAGTCTGTTACAAAAGCCTCAATGATAGGGACGAGGATAAGTCAATAAGAAAAAATGCACCAATCACACATACAGTGACTCACAAATGCTGTCCAAAATGTTTTTTTATCAACATGTGAATGAGGTTAGAAGCAGTGAGGAGGATCTAATAGAAAAGGTGAGGTGACTCTTAAGCTTTTTCTCCATTAACTGAGATAGGGCTAAGATTTTTAAAATGAGATAGAGGTGTAGACTATGAACAACAAGAATTATTCTCAAAGAAAGGTCAGAGGAAGAAGGAAAAATGACTACAAAATGTAAATGTAATTTTTTATGTGTTTTTCTCCCTCCAAGGTTATGTATTACTTAAAGACATGGGTCTGATCATCTGTGCATATAAAAACTAACATGAGTCCCAATATACAGTACACTGTTTCATTGAATGAAAAGTGATTTAACATTTTATACAGTGAAAAAAAATAGAGTAATTGGTAACAGGGACAAAAGTTATAATGAGTATGAAGCAAAAAGGACTTTGAAGAGTCCCTGAAGAATTCTGGGTAAAAGCACAAATAAACTATGTTTTGAGGGAAAAAAATCTGGCTGCATAAAGAAGACTATAATAAGGAAGACAGACCGCAGGAAAATGTCTCAGCACCATCAACACCTTAGCTAGCTGTGGGCATCGTGTTATGGAGAGGAAATGACCTAATGGATTTACCGTCATTGTTCTGCTGCCTGCCATCCTTGACTCACAGAAATTGAATACCTGCCCCTTGCTGACTCAGCTCCCATGGGGCTCTAAACCAGGACCTGGCTGGCTTTGTTATGAGTTAGACTTTACACTCTTAAAACAGCGCGAAGCCTGGAACTAGTCTCAGTGGATAGATTTGGTCCTTTGGATGTGTGTATCTTTCTACATCCACTCCAGTTTTCTCCTGTCACTAGCCTGACAGATTCCTCTTCCTTCTGAGCCCCAGAAGCTGCGTTATGTTTTGTGACAAAGCTGGAAAGTGGCTTTTATACCTTCTTGGACAGGTGGGACCCTCTTCTAGACAGCCTGCTTCCTGCCAGACTATTCCAAGAAAGTCTTGGTGTTCAGTGATTCCCACATCCTTCCCAGTCTAGGACGCCATTCCCATACCATGCCAATAAAAGCTGCTACCTCAAAACATTCCATCGGAACCCTTCCTTTATTCTAGATAAGGCAATAGTTCTTCGGGAAACTTGAACTAATGATTTGGAAAATTGATTGCCCTAACTTTTTGCTTCTCCTTCCTTAAAAATCTCATGTGCCAACTGGAAAGGCCATCTCCTGGAAGGGGTATTAATAATTAATAAAGTTCAGAACCCGAATAAATAAGCAGCATGAACATTTCTGGAGTCAAAAAATCAAGATGAGAGTTTTAAACACTGATGGTTTCTTTAACTGAAAAGTGTTCCGAGAGGGACAGTTCCGGAGGAAATGCATGATTCACCTGGGATGACAAACAGCTGAGATGTTAATAGACCAAATGAATCAATTCAGCTATAAAAGAACGTCAGGGGCTTAGATGAAGAAAGGTTGCGTGTAAAGATAGAAGAACAGCGATGCAGAAAGCTCATTGATACATGACAATTAAGCCGGTAACACAGCAAAGGGGAAGTTTGTAAATTGGATGGTGGAAAACCTTAGTAAATGATTCGGGAGAGTTCGGAGAAGAGAGACTAAAGAAAGCCAAGAAAAGGTTTCACGAGGAACGTATCGCTTATTCAAATGTCTTAAATATATTAGAGTTAAAGGGTGTTTATAGGCCTTGTTGTTGTTGCTTTTCGGTTATGCTCACACAGAAGATAGAGTTGTTCTTCATGGGTATATTTTAAAAGACCTTAGTCTAAGCCAAAGTCAAATTGAAAAAATGAAGCGGTGGGGGACAATCAAATGGAATACAGAGTTTACACAATTTTAAAGAAAGTTTTATATTTAATAAAAGAAGAAAGAACATAGAATATAAACTATATTGGGATAGACATTTCATTCAACATAGCACATTATTTAAAAGAACAGAAGTTACCAAACCTATGCTTGATTCCTCAACTCCTCTATATGGATACAGTGCAAGACAGTATATTTCTGAAGAGACACAAAAAACTACATGGAGCATTTTGTCAGAATTCACTGGATAAGTTTTCTTGGAAGAAAGGGAGAGATGACAATTATATACATATATATATGTATATATATGTATATATTTGTCTTAGCATATATGTATATCTACATAAATATACATAGAGAGAGAGAAAGAAAAAGAGAGAGAGAGTCCCAATCTATTGAGTCATTTTCTTTCTGTATAAGTAGTTTCTAATATTATGCTTTATGTAATTCACACTGACATCAATCTTTGCCCTTATGGAAAATATGACAAGACTCCGGATAAACAAATCTTCCTTCACAACTGCAGTTTGGGAGCTGGTTGTGTAGAATAACTCTGTAGACTCCTGATACTTGAGCTGTTTGCTTCCTCTGAGATACCCCACAAGAAGTTATTTATGCTCCTGATAAAATTGCCGTCAAGGGTGCCTTGATCTAGGAAACACATAATACCTCTGTGTGTGCAGGGAAATCCCCACGCCACCTAACGCTCTGTTGCTGCTGGACTATATATCTATAGCAATCAATACAGTGTGGAGGATGAGAGGGGAAACTCTACAGCAAAACAGCAACAGAAAATGCTGGTAAAAAAGCTACAACTGCTGAGTTTAGGTTTGAGCTCTAACCCTTTCCAGTGTGTGGCTATGAAAAGGTCCTTATATATCCATATTTGAAACTCCTAAGGGTTATGGAAACTAAAACTAAATGACATTGCAATATCCATAAAGCAATGCAAAAATACCTATTGCATAGTAAGTAAGTGGTCAAAACTGGTAACTATTTATTCCAACGGAAGCATACATTCATGCAGGAGGTCAAGTTACACTTTGAGGCTCAAGCTACACTTTGAGTGATATAAAATGGGAACAAAATTGTTGCAACAGAAAGGAACTTGGAATTTTTTTTTATATTGCCATGAACACTAAAATACAAAAATTGCTACCAGCAACCCAGGTGATTAAAATATTGACTCTAATACTCCTATGAATGAGACCTGAACTTCTGATATTTGATCTTCCTGCCAAAAACTTCATGTGTACAGATTTATATCTGTCCATTTGTCTAAAATCTCCCAACTGTGACTTGCTTCATTTACTCGACATATACATCTTCCAGATGCTGATGTGAACTGAGATTCTTCCAGGCAAAGATGTTAATGCGCTTCATTGCAAACAAGCTGTTTCCTTACACGACTGACTCCTGGTCCATTTTGGACCTTGTGCCAACTCTAGCCTCAGTCCTGGTTCTTCTACTCCTGTTCTGGCCACCTTCTGCACATCTCTTCCACATGACCCAATGCCCGCATTCAGAAGTTGACTTTGGTGTGCTGCTTAGGATGCCTGGGTTTCTCCTTGACCCTTCTCATGGTAATCCCCATAAGCCTTGCTATTAGCATGAGCACTCAGAATACTAGATTTCCCTTCCTTCTGAGATAGTCTGTGTCTCATTATTCTGGGCACCCATCCCAGAGTGGGCACATTCTTTCTTCTTAATTCCTAGTCCTTTAATATCCATAACCTCCCCTAGCCCAAGCATAATAAGTACTTGTGGCCAGGAAGTCGCCAACAGCTCTATTTAGCTATCTCTCCACATGGTTTTGACAAAGTAATAATACTCATCTGAATAGAGAAGAAATAAAGTGAAGAAGTATTTGTGGCCAATAAGCACAAACTCTTTGTATAATCTTTATGCTGGACTGGCTAATGATTATATTATTATTATTATTATTATTATTATTATTATTATTATTATTCTGCATTATCCAATGAATTTGTTTAGAACCCTAGAGTGAGCAGATTATAGAGTCTATTTTTCATTTGTTCACAAAGACAGCAGCATATACCTTAAAATGCTATTGTTTATCCCAATGATATTCTAGAAAAAAACTTAATAAATTATGAATAAATTGAATTTTCTAGGAAAATAAAGAAAAAATGATTTTCATGGTTCTGAACACAAAACGTCTGAAGTCAAGGTATTCAAGGTGTTGGTTTCTTTGGAAGGTTTGAGGATAAAAATGTCCCATGACTTTTTCTGATGTCCTTTCTAGAGGATTACCACTATGATCTTTTCTGTTGCTACATGGCATCTCTTTTATGCATACTGTGTATCTTTCTTTTAATCTAGAATGTGGTTATTTTAATTTAATTTTATTTTCCATGATACTTTTTCCAAACAAGTTTCATGCTGAAGTTTCAAGTGAGAATACATTTGAATAGTAGTGATAATATTAAAACACTTCACTTATAAAATTCCTCAGGCATAATTAGGACCTAATAACCAGCAATTACTGGCATTTATGGTTTACAAACTTGGCTAGTTATCATTGAGTAATGGCTAGATGTGCAGGGCATGTAATAAAGGTCCAAAGCAATTTACTATGTCAATGCACTTTTTCTTTACATCATTTTCTTCTCAACACTACACAGTTGAAGAGCAAGCCTCAAGTCAATTAAATTCAGTTCTGAAATCAATTAGTTTGCCCTAGTTTTTATAAACCACATCAGTCCCCCTGAAACATAATCAGAGAAGTAGCATGTCTGCCTTGTGCCTGGAGTCAGATTTTGGGTCAAGTTGTGTTTTGCACTAATAATAGACTGCCCAGTGCTTCATTAGAAAAGGGAGGATCCAAGACTGCTTCAAATTACACTGTGGGTTTTCTGTTTGTTTTAATTACACAGTCTGCTCTCCTCAGTTTTAGTGGAGCCAATGGCTGCTACTTCCTTGTTTCTTTCAAAAATGTTATAAGTGCAAAAATCAAAATTGTAATATTTCTTACCCATAGGCATCTCTGGAGTGAAAAGTACTGACCCCCTAGAGTTGGCTGTGGCTGCTAGGAAACAGGATGGTAAGCCAAGTCCTGGGGGACTTGGTGCTCCTTGCAGAAAGGGCTTGCTCTCTCTCTCTCCTTGACTTGACCATCATTCTCCTTCCCAAACCATTGCTCTTTTAAAACATTGAAAAATATATTGATAATATGTTACAGTTCAATGCCTTTTACATCAATAACATAGATGAACCTGGAAGACAAACCAAGCAAGGAAGGACAAATACCTCATCATCACTCATGGAAACAGAATGTTATGTGGATTGCCAGGAGCTGGGTTGGGGGCGGGGGGGCTAGAAATGGGTGGTGGATTTTTCAAGAGTCCAAATTTTACAAGAGGTGAAGTAGGTCAGTTCTATCGACTTGATGCTCTGCAGTGTTCTTAGTCCTGAGAACACTGTATGATGCCAAAACATTTACCAAGACATATCCCGTGTTATGAGTTTTCATTACACCACAGAGTGTAGTCTCAAAATACATTCTGTGAAATCATGGAGTATGTAATCCCTGCATGAACAGTTTTAGAGGTCTACATTGTTAAGGATCAATAGTGGTGGCTTTAACATTACTTCATTTCATTTTCATGGCGTCTTTAAAAGTAAGTCTTATTACTGTTTTCATCTGTCAGATGATGGGATAGCAAGAAGAGGGATGAAATGACCTTATACAATTAAACAGCTAGTGAAAAGGCAGGTGGGACAGAAGACAAAATGCAACACTAGCTGGAAGAAAAGTATAAGACAAAAACATGTGTCATTACATGGCTGGAAGACTTTTGGCATAAAGTAACAATAGGAATAAATGTCTTTTCCTACACTATTCCTTCTATTAATGTAGATGGACTATAAGAAAAAAAAACAACCCACACATCTAAAGAAGGATGCAGGCTGCTTTTGCATTTTTCTAACTTCCTGAATTATTCCATGTTGTGATACCTCTAATTGACTTTGAGGGACCATATATGATAGTCACATTGAACACTGTAGTAGTTTGAATGTATTTGGCCACCATAAGCTCATATGGAGTAGCATTATTAGGAGATGTGACCTCGTTAGAGGAACTGTAGTCTTGTTGGAGGAGGCTGGATGACAGGCCTTTAATCCAGACGTTGAGGCTGGAGGGCACGCCTTTATTCTGGGTCCCCCCCTTCTGTTGGAAGTGTGTCACTGTGGGGGTGAACTCTGGGGTCTTTTTCTCAAGCTTCACTCAGTGGGACAGTGAGGTGACTTCCTGTTGCCTGCAAGATGCAGCACTCTCTGTTCCAGCACCACCTCTGCCTGCGTGATTCAATGTACCACACAACCATGCACTCAACCGCTGAATTGGAGGAAGTGCCCTCAATTAAATATTTTCCTTTTAAAAGTTGTCATGGTCAGGGTGTCTCCTCATAACAGTAACCCTACCCAAACCAAGCACGCTGTTGTGTTTCTTAAAAATGTTTCAGAAAAACTCATTTAGCACATTGCTCCATAGGTTTACCCTAAAGATAAATGGCAGACATATTTTTCTAGTCTCAAGCTTGAGAACTGTTGCATTCATACAAGTGAGAGCTTTTCTATTATTGTAGGACACTTTGAAAAAACTGACCAACCGTGACTGTGGTGTTGCAGTGGTTTATGAGAGCTTGACAATGCACCAGGAAACTGGCCATGCCTCTGCAGTGCACACTTAGCCTATGAGTTACGCTTGATTTCAATTCTTTCTCACTTAGGCACTAGATGTATTAAATGTTTTCAAAAACATCTCTTTGGTCTTACATTTATTAATCTTCCCAATCACCTTAATTATTTTTCTTGACAGGGTTTCTCTGTGTGTAGCTCTGGCTGTCCTAGAACCTGATTTATAGATCAGGCTGGCCTTGTATTCCCAGAGATCTGCCTGCCTCTGACTCGATGTACCGAGATCAATGGCCTGTGCCCAAGCTCACCTTAAACCTTTTAAGAACAAGAAAAAAAAACACAGAAAAATATTTAAATTAATCAACATGAATGTTAGGTTTTAGAAAACTCAGTTGAATTAGGCCTAGTCATGGTTATATTACATGTTTTCTAAGATGGCCATTACACAGTGAGTTTAAGTACTTTGTAAAAGGACTTTTAAACTTCTCAGATTATGGGCATCTATAAAGAAAAAGTTGTGACTCAATTATAAAGCATTGTAATTAATACGCTATTAAGACCGTATTTTTCAAGGTCATTTAGATATGCTGTAGAGAAAACAGGCTTAATATCTTCCTCTCGGGAATTTAGAATTATGAATAATAATGCAGCAGGTCTCCATCTAGCAGTTAGTGCCCCCAAAAGATCCATTCTACGATTTTACCTCCCGAAGAACATGGAGGTCTCATCAACATGACTGCCCAAAAGGGAGATGAACAAGGCTGACTTGGGCAGGCATGTCGAAGGAGACAGGAGAAAGCCCATGAGACCTCAACCTTAATGAACTACAGGCACCAAGGAAAACTGGGAGTGGAAAATGTGGTCTTCCCCAGGGACGAGAACATCATTTTATTGTCGGATGTCAAATGGTCAGTCCTGAGAGCATTCATAAAAGTAACATTATGCAGACTGGGAAGGTTTTATTTAGGAATATATATGTATATATCTGCACACATATGAATTCAAAAACAGTTAGTGATGAAAGGGGCCATGAATTTGAAAGTGTACAAGGCATAAGGGGGTGGAGTTGGAAAGGAAGGCTTATAATAAAGGGAAGGGGGAAGTGCTGTAATTTATACTACAATCTCAATAAAGGAGGAGGGGAACATTAAAGGGACATTCCGATCTTATTGAAAACAAGTACAGAAAAATCTCAAATGAGGTTTTTGTCTCTTTGAGATAAACAAAAGACAGTTGTCAGATTCCACAAGGGTTTAAACAACTTGTAAATAACTCCAACTCGTATCTTTCTTTGTATTTGTATACAAATTTGTTCAGACATCAGTTCACAACAATAACCTCTGTAATGTCATGGCAAATCTATGCCAAGCCGCAGGCTTATGTTTAAATACGCCAAGTAAGCACATATAAACTTCAAACATACTAAAATGGTCTCAGCACTTGCCTAATTCCAAATGAAGTTTCATCCTAATTTCCAGCAGGGGGAGACAAGTTGGTTTCATGGTTCACCATTCATCTTTTCTCTGTCACTGATGCCAAAGACCTCCTCCCTCTGCAAAATAAAAATGCAATAATCATCTTGAGTTGTCAGCAGTTGTAGTTCCATGTAATTTTCATGACATGCTACAAATATAGACAAATATGTCTTTGAATTGACTGCTTTCCAGCTGCCAGGACCATAACAACTCAGACACACAAGCTGTTGGTACCATATTGCCTACCATTCTGACTGTTATGTTATTATAACTAGTGCTACGGTGCTGGTCCGACCAAACGCCTTTTGATCATTATCACCATTTTAAAAGGGTGGGGGTAAGGAGGTGACCTTGTTAATCTTGTGGAATTGTGAACTATCTATACTACAACATTAAAATCCACACATTACCTTGCCAGTCCTTCAAAGAGAGATGCAAGGATCTGTATCTCAATGGGGGATTCATAAAACACAAAATGGGGGGGGACAAAAAATGAAGGTAAAGTTGTTCTATGAATCTAAAAATGAGACCAAACAGATATTTATTTCCAAGAACCAAAGGAAAGATCTTATAACAAATTAATATTTAAAAAGATAGAAACATTTGGAGCAAGTACATAGCATAGCTGAAGGTGTATGAGCTGGGACAGGGATTGCAAATCCAAAGTGTCTGTTCCTCAAATTCAAGTGAATCAACAAGCTATTCAGAATGAGTATTTAATCAAGACAATAGAATTGAATGGAATTCTTTTAACCCTGTCTCTCTCTGTCTCTCCTCCTGAAGTTCAATAAGTACAAGATAGTTCTATTTAATTTTGGGAACGTGCTCTAGTTTCCAAGGGTATACCAGTATATTAGTCCTTGGAACATTTTAAATTCTTGTGCTACCAATCATGTGATTGGGGGCCTTTTCCTTTCTTCCTTCCTTCTTCTTTTCTTTTCTTCCTTCATTCCTTCTTTTTTTTCTTTTTGTAGTTCAAACTGTTTTATTGAAAAAATAAAAATAAATTTGGTCCAGCCTAAGTGTACGGTATTCAAAGTCTTAGGTGGTCCCTAACTCATGTAGAGAACCGGAGAAACCTGCCAGTTCCTTCACTGCTTTATTCCACTTTTGTGCCTGTTCTGTGGTTACATATGTTTAGGTCTATAAATTCTGTTTTGTTATACTTGATACAGTATTTAATGTAGGAACCATCCATGATAAGCTGAATATAAACAGCTCGCCCAAAGGAAGTTCGTTACTTCCAATCATTATCACCTGCCAGAGTAGGACTCAGCCTTTAATAATGGAGCCCTGAGTCTCAGTAGTTTATCCTGAAGCAATTACCTGGTTGCAGGAAGAACCACAAACTGAGATTACCTGAGTACCACCCAAGAACAGACCATCCAAAGGAAATGCCTAAAATTCCAACCACTATAGATAGGATCACCTCTGCCAGCACACACTCACCAAGCCACCCCTAGACAAATGTCAACCAATCAGGAGTTCTGAACTTCAGAAAATCCTCACCCCCACCTTCACTACTATAAAAACCCAACTATAATGAGCTTTGGGATCTCTGTTTATTCCAATACATTGGACATGTGGAGAGACCGAGTTTGCAAACTTGCATAAAATAAAGGCTCTTTGCTTTTACATACGGGACTCTGTCTCCTTGTTGGCTTTTGGGGGACTTCGTGAATTTGGGCATGACATTTAATATAGGGACAAACTGTAGAGAGTCACAGTTGGCAAACAGTAGCCTACAGCCTATCCACATAGGCTCACCTAGGACTCACCAGTATGAAGAAGTTATGTGTGTCCTGAAAACTGTGGGTGGTCTTTGAATAAGCAAGTTTTAGGGGCTGGACTTGCAGACTCAGGGGCATACAGCATCACATCCTGAAAGTAAGGAGCCTACTACTTGAGACTGTGAAACTAAAGACCTTGCTATAGGCATCCAAGCTGGAGACTTATGGGTATGGGCCTTGACAGCCAGCAGTCCTGATATTTGGCCTTGTTTGTAATCCAACCTTGGCTTCCAGAAGTGACCAGTGGCAGTAACAGACAGCAGAGGGTAGTCACAGAAAGCAGCCAGTATTTGAACTCTCAAACTATCCTCAGCTGCTGCAACCCTCAGATTACATTCAGTTACACAGGTATCACAGCTTTCAGGTGTATGGTGTGGGGATGGGATCTTCAACATTTTACGGCTGCAAGGCTTACAGTTCTTAGGCCTTGTGTGCCAGGATTCCTTGTTCTTGTCAGACAGGTTGAATAAGAGCTCTCAGACCTGTGATATGATTGGTCCTTAAGGCAAGATGACATCCGGGACTCTTCCAATGAGCAGAGGCCATAACGCCTCATCTTCCACTCTTACTAACTTGCCTCTCCATTGACTCTGCTTTCCATCACTCTACCCTGTAGGGCCCTGGTCTCCCTTATTCCTGGGGTGCCTTGGCGGGGACAGTTTGTTATTTGTTAACTAAGCTTCCTGTGTGTTTCCGTACTATCCCTGCCCCACCTGGTGATTTAGCTACAGGCAATCTTCTCCATTGTTAACTAAGTTTCCTGTGTGTTTATTTCCCACCTCCCTGGGTGGTGAGATCTTTGTGCTGCAGTTAGGTAGAAAAGGGCTTCCCCAAGTCTGAATAAACGGCATTCGCTTGATCTCCTATCGAATGACCCTGGTCTCTGTGTCGTGAGTTCAATCTCTAGGCCCTTGCCCGGACTCGCATTCGGTACAGCTGCGCGCGAACTGTACCGAGGGTGTAACACCAAAACCGGGTGTTACACTACCCCAAGACTCTCTGGAGTTTTTCAGCCGACCTATGTTCACCACAGCTGCTGCATGTTGTTCTACCCTTCAGCACAGCGGCTGTGCCTTAATCTATTTCTATATCAGACAGCAATTGCAACTCTGTAGTTACTGACCTGCTTCCCTAGCAGAGATCTGGCCACTCAGACCACAGTCTGGCAAGAATTCTGTTTCCACAGGCACCAGCTCTGTCCCTTCCACTAAAGACATCTTTAACTAAATCTCTCATTCTATTTATTTGCAAGACTCAAGATTCAAAGGCTGGGGTGAAAACCTGCTAGCTCAGAGAGGCTGGTTCTCAACTAGATAACATTCTTTCCTTGCTTGCTTCTCTGAAAAGACCTGTGCTTCTTGCTTAGACAAACCAGAAAACTCCAAATCACTCCCTACTACTTCCGGTGCCTCTCTATCTCTCCTGGATGGCCTCTGATGCTCTATGATTTTTTTCTGTCAACTAACTGCGGACTCAGCTCCCTGACCCAAGGATAGTTTTATTTAATCAATGTGAATGCACAGTCAGGGTTCACCGTGTGATCAAATATCCTTTGTGCATGTGTGTCTCTCTTTCACTGTCACTGCTGTGGCTTTACCGGCACTTCCATCATCCTCTCCTCAAGTTCCTACCTCACCCCACCCTGCTAATGATAAAAATCAAAAGTAGTAATGTAACAAGAAGGCTGCTTGTTTGTCCCGGCCACCCAAAACTGAAATAATCACACAGAAACTGTATTAATTAAATCACTACTTGGCCCATTAGCTCTAGCTTCCTATTGGCTAAACTCTTACATCTTAATTTAAACCATGTCTATTGATCTGTGTATCACCACAAAGTTGTGGCCTATTAGCAAAGTTCCAGAATGTTTATGGCTCCATGGCATCTCTGACTCTGCCCTTCTTCATCCCAGCATACAGCCTAGCTTTTCCTGCCTATTTCTGTTCTTCCCTGCCATAGGCTCAAAGCAGTTCTTTATTAACCAACGAAAGCAACACATAGACAAAAGGACTTCCTACATAGCAATCATCTACTTTTAATTATCTAGAGAATGCTTTTATTGGCTGTCATGGTGGAAAAGATGGTGTCTCCAAGGTGGCTCATCCAGCAAGTTGACAGGCCAACTTAAGTGGTGAGATATGTGCCATGGCAAGGTGTTTTCATAAAGCAGGATAACTTTCATATGAATAAAGGATGCAGTCTCTCAAATTCTTACAATCACAAAATTCTCTAAGGCAAATGAAAAACTGGGTTTGCGCCTGCCACTGGGCTTCTATTGGTCACCATGGGAAGTGCTATCCCTCTGGTCCAACTAGAAACTGCTATATGGTCATCTGCATTTCACCAAATCTAGTGATTTAAGTTAGTAGTGGTGTAAGTTGTCTGCAACAGCTGTGATTAAGACAGTGAATTTGACAGTCAGTGCTGTGCTCCAGCAGCTAACAGTTGTGGTTACCATGTAGCTTCCACAAGCCATCTTCAGAGTTTCCAAAACAGCTGGTACTGGCATCAGGGTTTTCTGGTTAGTGGGTTTGCTTATAGTCCTTCATGTGAGGAAGCGGGGGTAACCAAAAAGGATTTAGCCACTCTTGGGGATTCAAAATGTCCTAGTTCCCAATGCCTTGAAATATGTACATGAAAAATTAAAATTAAAATAGGTGCTTGATATCAACAGTATTTAACAAAACTCCAACAGTATTCAACTCTTGCCTTAATGTTCCATGTAGAGGTAATTCCCTGCAATTTCTCAAATTTGTATTATTTTTTACTTTTTGGCATATGCTGGTTTAAAATAAGCTCCAAAAATAAAATACGTTGTTCTGCTATTAATTCTATTTCTTTAAAGATTTTTGACTAACACAAAACTTAGTAACATTACCAGAAGTTACATCTGCAATAAATACAGAGAGCTTTTGAAAATGTGCAAACAATAGCAATTGAAAGAATTTTGAAATGTATTATGGAAGCCAATGTTGACATGAAAGTGTGTGGGTGTCATGGTAAGTGAAGATAATTTTCTTCTTAAACATTACATAAATAATTGGGGAGATAATACTTACAGAAAAATGGGTAGCAATGGTTATTCTGATGAAGCTTCAGATAAAAATGAGGAATATAATAAATGATGAAGAAATGTCAATCACTGTTATAAAGTCACAAAAAAATGGCTTGATTTTGTTCATTTTCTTATGTCTTTGTCAGGTAGAATCCATAAGTGATGGAACTAGGTACTAACATTGATGAATTCCAAACAAGGTTTAGGAAAACAGCTTCATTCCAAACTAATAAGAGTGAAACTCAAGAAACGTGATTGAGGATGGAGAGTTAAGCACTGAGAACCAAATTCAAGATTTAGAAATGTCTACATTATCAAAATGTAGTGAGAATGTTCAGAAAAGAACTCAATTCAAAGAGTGGGCTGAGATCTTGATAAGGAGATTGGTGTGTGAGAGGCCAAAATAAAACCCATAACACAGAACTGTGGACAGGCACCTCACCTAATGGAGCTTCAGAGGAAGGGCCATTGCTTTCATTCATCCAGAAGGCAGATCTCTTCCTTCCTTGTTTTTTCTTCCTCATTTAGTAACAATGCTGTTCACATGGCTGCCCACACTCTATTTTAGAACATACTTTATTCAGCTTCATGAGTTCATACTGAAGAACATTCCTCAGAAGTTTTGTGAATATCTAATTTATACGAGACTTAGAAGACAGTTTGGATAAGAGGTGGAATTGTTAGAACAAAACTTTTTGAGCTGTTAAGACAAAATGAACATCTTTTGCATATGTCAGTTTTATGAATCTGAGAATCCAAGAATTCAATGCCATGGACTAGATGACTAGTTCTCATCAAAATTCTTATATTAGAGTCTTAACATCCAATATTACAGTGTTTAGAGGTAGCATGCCTTCAGTAGATCAATGGCTGATAAAATCACATAGGTCATTTTATTACAGCATCCTTAAGTAATAGATAGCTTAACGCTAGGAATTTGTATGTCATGCAAGGAAATGATCCTAATCTAAACTATGTTTGAAAGATACAATGTGAATGATACCACTTGCCAGTGTTTTCCATGAGTTGGGAAAGAGTTTATTTGGTAAAGTCTATGATTCAGTCCATATGTAGCAAGTTCCAAGAGATGATTTCTGCAGTAAAAGGAACATACAAGCTAGAAATGGAAACTCAAATAATTTTCTGATCAAACTTTGGAAATAATTGTTATTTTTAAAATAATAAATTGGCACATATTAAATACAAAAAATAAAACAATAAAATAGAATTAATATAGAAGAAAGTTCAAATTATAAAAGATAGCAGCCAAGATAGAAAATGTTTATATGTAGATCTCTCATTTATAAAATAAAAGTTAAGTAACCCATTACTTATATTCTACATTGCTTCATTATCCCATACCAGTATGGTATAATAACTTCCCTACTTTATTTGTATGTTTTCCCATGCTTTTAAATTATGGATAGTATTAGTTCATTATAATGAAACATTATAATTACTTAACTAAGTCTAATAACTAATAAAAAAGGCAGGAAAAACTAAAAGACAAATAAATCTCCTACAGAGTTTTTAATGATAAATAAAGAGAATGTCAAGTGTCTTTAAGCATCATAAAGAAATATTAAAACACCCATCAGCTGCTGTCTCTCATCAAAAGAACTGGTAAAACAGAAAGATTACACAATCATTTTGCGAGAGTCCTAAACTCTGAAATGTTTGTAATCATAGTGTAAACAACAGGTTTTTATCTCTATTCATTGACTGATGATCATTACATAGTGTCCAAAGGCTAGCCTTTTATAAAGTTTCCACTTACTCTCACAAATCCTCTATTAAAATATGTTGTTTTATATTGGTCATCTCTAAGACTCTGTGTTTCATACTCAAGCCCCTGTTTCCTACACCATAAATCTTAGTGTCTCTTAAATTTCTACTATGAAAGACAAGAAGGACCAAACCCATAGATTACTTTCCATCTCTTCTGCCAGCATTATTCCCTGTAATGGTTAACCTTCATTGTCAGTTGACAATGCATCTTTAAGCATCTTAAACAATGAACTGTCTTGTCCCATGAAAAGGATTTGTTTCACCTAAGAAACACACCCCTGTGTGTTTCTGCCAGGGCATTTTTTTTTCTTTTTTATTTTTATTGAGAAAAGGAAAAAGTTTCCGTCTCCTCCCAGCCTCCCATTTCCCTCCCCCTCCTCCCACCCTTCTTCCCCTCCCCCCACTCCTCTCTCCCTCCCTCTACAATCCAAAGAGCAGTCAGGGTTCCCTTCCCTGTGGAAAGTCCAAGGTCCTCCCCCCTCGGTCCATGTCTAGGAAGGTGAACATCCAGACTGGCTGGGCTCCCACCAAACAGGAACATGAAGTAGGATCAAAACCCCGTGCCATTGTCCTTGGCTTCTCATCAGTCCTCATTGTTCGCCATGATCAGAGAGTCCGGTTTTATCCCATGCTTTTCAGTCACAGTCCAGCTGGCCTTGGTGAGCTCCCAATAGATCAGCCCCACTGTCTCAGTGGGTGGGTGCACCCCTCGTGGTCCTGACATCCTTGCTCGTGTTCTCCCTCCATCTGCTCCTCATTGGGACCTTGGGAGCTCAGTCCAGTGCTCCAGTGTGGGTCTCTGTCTCTATCTCCATCCATCACCAGATGAAGGTTCTATGGTGATATGGAAGATATTCGTCAGTATTGCTATAGGATAGGGTCATTTCAGGTTCCCTATCCTCAGTTTCCCAAGGGACTGACTGGGGACATCGCCTTGGAGGATTGGGGGAACTTGGGGAAACAGGAAGATTGGGATAAAGGAAGGTTGGATAGGGGAGCAGGGAAGCACATATCTTACTTAAGGGAGCCACCTTCGGGTTGGCAAGAGACTTGAACCTAGAGTGGCTCCCAGGAGCCCAAGGCGATGTCAGGGCATTTTTAGATTTGTGGGAAGACATACCTGAACCTGGTCAACATCATCCATAGGCAGGGGTCTTGGACTAAAAGGGAGAAGGCAGACTAAGCACAGGTGTTTATATGTCTCTATACTTTTTTTTACTACAGGTGTAATGAGTCTATCTGCCTCACCTCCTGATGACACGTTTAAAAGCTATTTATTCTCCCATGCCTTTCTCACCATAGGGGACTACCTGCCACTTCAAATGGTGACCTTAAACAAACCTTTCCTTAAAATGTTTTTGTTATGATTTTTCCATAGCAAATAGAAGCATAACTAATACATACCTTGATATATAAAGATGTATTTTAATAATGTTATACACTTTCTCACATATATTATGTGCTGTTAGGTACATTTTATTTGAGGTTTTTATTTTATATAGTATTTAATAGAATTAATTATTCTGTTTTGTTTAAGTTGATCCCAAAGATCAATAAAGAATGCAAAACCTATAATGTCTGAACCCCTAAATGTAGAGGTATTTTATTTGTACTTCAATAAATAAAGTTTGCATAAAGATCAGAGAGTAAAACAGCCACACTGGTCAGCCTTACAGACCAGGCAGTGGTGACACACACCTTTAATCCCAGTAGCCACACTAGTTTGCCATAGAAGTCAGATGGTGCATACCTTTAATTACAGTGGTGCACACCTTAAATCCAAACCCTAGAGAGGATTGTAAGACGGTAGGAGACAGCTCTCCAGCGCAGTCTCATTCTGAGGTTTCCTAGAAGCAGGATCACCATTTTTGGACTGAGGCTGAGGTAAGAGCCAGTGGCTGGCTGCTTTGCTATTCTAGTCTTCAGGTTGAACCCCAATATCTGTCTCTGAGTTTTTATTAATCATGCTTCACCTAAATATTAATTTTATAAGATATAAATGGAATAATTAGCCCAGTAGATCATTGAATGTAATTACAAGGCACTAGATGAAGTGTATGAAGAAGAATAGATCAAGTGCATTGGCCATTCCCATAGAACATCTCTGCAGCAATTTTTTTTTCAGTATTCTAGATTTTTTTTTGTACTTGGACTGTAATACTGTTAAGAAAGGCTCTTTTGCTTGCTTTCAACCTTATGAAATAATTTCAGTGTATGGGTTTAATATACAGGAGTTGAAAAAACACTCTCAACAGATGAATCTAAAATGACTGAAAGACACTTAAGGAAATCATCAGAAAAATGCAAATCAAAACAACTCTGAGATTCCATCTTATACATGTATGGATGGCCAAGATCAAAAACACTGATGACAACTTATGTTGGAGAGATTGTGAAGTAAAGGGAACACTTTGGATATCAGTGTGATAATTTTTCAGAAAATTAGGAAACAACCTTCCTCAAGACCCAGATATATGCTCAATCATACCACAAGGACATGTGCTCAACTATGTTCATAGCAGCATTATTTGTCATAGCCAGAACCTGGAAACAACCTAGATGCCCCTTGACTAAAGAATGGATAAGGAAAATATGGTACATTTACACAATGGAGTACTACACAGCAGAAAAAACAACAACATCTTGAATTTTGCAGGCAAATGGATGGATCTAGAAAACATCATTTTGAATGAGGTAACCCAGACTCAAAAAGACAATTATCATATGTACTCACTCATAAGTGGTTTTTTTTTAACATAAATCAAAGTAAACCTGCCTACAAATCACAATCCCAGAGAACCTAAACAACAATTAGGACACTAAGAGAGGCATACATGGATCTAATCTACATGAAAAGTAGAAAAAGACAAGATCTCCTGAGTAAATTTGGGAGCAAGGGGCCATGGGAAGGCTTGAAGGGGAGGGGAGAGTCAGGGAGGGGAGCAGAGAAAAAAAATGTAGAGTTCAATAAAATTAATTTTAAAACCCTCTCTTCCTGACCTAGAGTTTTCTTTCATACTGAGTATATTCTATCTAAAGTGATAAAACAAAGGAGCCCTTCCTTTCTAAGCAAAGCCTTCAAATTTTACTTTTAATAGTCCACAAGTATACATAACTGTTTACTTTAATAGGTTGTATTTGCTTTTATACAATGAGTGCTATAGTTTTTTGGGGGAAATTATATACCTTAACTAAATGTTAAAAGTATTAAATATTAAAGCTTCTAAATATTAAGTCACTACTAAAAAACAAAAACAATAAAACCTTTACAAACCATCTGTGTCCAAGTCAAGTAGAAACTCCTACATAATTGTCTCTGCCTTTGAATTCCAGACCAAGAATTCCATTTAGAAAGAACTAAAGCAGCTCATACTTTGCTGGGGAGAATGGGAGGCCGGGAGTCATCCCACAGCCATAGTCTGACAAATCAACACCAAATCATCCCTGACAACCCCAGGGCCTCTTCCTCCCACCTGCAGTTACAGGAGGAGATGAGGAAATGTTCCGTGCAGAGAACTAGAACAGACGTCTCCCATCAGAAAATATGTTTTATCTCAGGGGAAGGGGACATGTTGAATAAGAACCCACTCACCTAATTATGACTACCAGTGAGAACATGGGCTGTGCAGATCTGCTCAGAGTCAAGGAAGGGAAGTGCAAGAGCAGAGGGCCACTGATTGTCTACCTGCCTGAGGTAGAAGTGTGTGGTGTGCACAATTAGAACTTCATAGCGCATCTCTCCATTCTCCCGCTGTCTAATTCTATTTCTGAGAAAGATGCACACTCCATTTCTAGAAGTATTGGTGAAAGTTATTTTACTGATACGTTAAATATAGCAATACATGATTTCATATGATTTTTTTTTAAACATTTGTTTTAGGCTTTGATCCTATAATTACATCATTAACCTTGGCTTTCCTCCCAATTCAAATCCTACCATACACCCATCCTTGTTCTTTCAAATTTGTGACCTCTATTTTTATCAATTGTTGATTCATACAAATATGTATATGCATAAATGTTCATAAATACAAATATATAACCTGCTCAGATTGTATACTGATGCTTTTTTTTTTTTTGGTTTTTCGAGACAGGGTTTCCCTGCAGCTTTGGGGCCTGTCCTGGAACTAGCACTTGTAGACCAGGCTGGCCTTGAACTCACAGAGATCCGCCTGCCTTTGCCTCCCAAGTGCTGGGATTAAAGGCGTGCACCACTACTGCCCAGCTTCATGTATATGTTTTCAGGGCTGACCATTTGGTATTGAATAACCAGCTGGTATGCTCTTCCCTGGGGTAGACTCTAAAAAGGATAGTTACTCTTGTTGTTTGATCAACCTAATTTTTATGATATATACAAATTTACTGATTTTTAATTTAGATTTTGTGTTTTATTGGCTAAAATAATCAACTATAAGAGTTTTATAAGGGAGTCTTTACATTTTCTTAAATACAAAATTAGATCATCTACTAATACATTCACTTCTTCCTTTCCGGTTTTTGTCTTAATTGTTAGTTTCTATAGTCATATTGTGATCCCTACAACTTCAAGTACTAAGAAAAAAAAACGAAAGAAAAATCAGATAATAAATACATGAAGAAAACTTTAAAGAATAACTCTAAAAATGAATTACAGTAATGATATAAGAAGGAAGATTACTTTAAGTTTTAGCATGTTAGTGCTGATTCAGGATTATGTGTGTGTGTGTGTGTGTGTGTTTGTGTGTGTATTTGTGTGTATTAGTATATAGTCATGCACTTTAGAGGCTGAATCAGAAGGGTAGCAAGTTCAGTGCCAAAGTGAACTACATAGCATGACATTGTTTAAATCACTGCTTACAAAGTTTGTCATATCAGATACTATTATCAGTTAGACAGAACCCCGCTGGTCTAGGTCTGTTCATCTCTAGTGTGGATTAGACTACAGGGGCTAATAAAGAACATGTGTCAAAACAATATTACATTGTCTTTGTAGGGAATGCAAGATTTATGAAAGTTTATTTCAAATTGTATAGTGAGTTATTGACATTGATGAGGGCAGGTGTTTTTATATTAGAGAAAAGGATTAAAGAAACAGGAAACTTAGTCAAGGCTATAAAATTCATTAATACCAGAAAATAATAAAAGAAAACATGAACATTTATTACACAAGAACCCTAAATAATTTTAATCTTTGGTAGTGAAAAGGTAATTACATGTACAAAGACTTCCTTACCCAACCAAAAGCATTATTCACGAGTGCTGGTGCATTAAGGCTGTGGGATCGTGTAATCAATCAGCAGGGAAACAAGAAGTGCCCAGCTTCCCAGTGTGATTTTATAAGTGTCATTCATGCCCTTAATTACAAAAGGGCCGTTTCACTCAAGGACCCGTACACAGCTCACAGCTCCGAAGCACTTAACTTAATGGCCATCTCTCCATCTTTATTGCTGTACTGTACCCATGGTTCATATCAACCTTGATGGTGCTTGGAAAAGTCACGGAGCACTCTATAGATTTACTGTTGTGGAGTTACTTTGAAATTTATATACATCAGGTTAAGATAATCCACCTCTGGTGCCTTATCGTGGCGAAAACAGAATAGAAATTCCAGATCCTTTTGCACCTGTGAATGGATGAGTCAGATACTCCTGTTTTGGGGTGCTTCTGAAGTTGGCAACGAGCTTGCTCTCTCCCCAGGGCTGGGTGCTACATGTAATCATTTCTTCTGCTGTCTTGTGGCAGCCTCTTGTCCCATATATATAGCATGTGTGAGGAAGGCCAACCACACATGTGGTTCATTCCATGGTATTTTCTGCTAGAGATTTTGACCATAAACATTTTTACATTATACAATTTATCAGAATAATTTAACATTAACCAAATAGTTTAAGAATGACAGGAATAAATACCTCAAAGAATGACTTTCATAATTCAAGTTCTGCTTAAATTTTGTTATAGTAGAATAGAGGCTTATATTTGGAATGGAAATTGTCACCGTTCATTTACGACTATTCACAAGTACTGCAACTGCTGCTTCAGGTGCTGACTGTTCCTCCTCAGCTGCCAGTTCCTCACTGCTGAGGACACAGCCCAGGGAAGCTATGGAGTCCAGCCATCATGCCTCAGCTGCCTCTACGAAGTTGTTTTACTGAGTCTATATTCTTGGGACTTGAGAGTCAGATGCTGGGGTGAAAATCTGCTGGCTCAGAGAGGCAGAGAAAGCAGTAGGCTGACCTTCCTCCTCCACAGGTGTATCAGAAAGAGAGCCCTCTCTTCTGCTGTCTGATACAAAACTCTGACAATCAGATGTCCCTCCCTTCTACTTCCTGTGACCCTCTCTCTTCTCTCTCCCACCTCCCATCTTTGCCTCACTCTCTATGGTTTCTTCCAGTCAACTGGTTGTTATTTCTGCCTCTTGACCTATGGCTGTTTTTATTTGAATAATGCAATCTCTGTGTTTTCAGTTGTAGCATGACTTCTAATGGTTCGTAATAAAATCCCAGACTCAGATATGAGGGGGTGAAAGCTGAGCGATCAGAGAAGCAGTGTAACCAGCCACTAGAGAGATCAAATATCCTACAATAGGGATCCTTCTATAAAATTATATCCTTGGGCTTTAAAATGTTAAGCCTTTGCAATTAACAAAGCTAAGAATACTAAGCAATTTTCTCCTTCTGCCAGAAGACTTTGTTTTTTCTCTAATAGAAAAATATATGTAATTATTGCATTTTACAGTGTCAAATGGTCTTCATTTTTAAAGTAAAAAAGTCCTCAAGTTATTTTGAAATGTTCACACAATTGATGATAAAGTGATGAAAATTCAAGATCAATGGTGTATTCAGGTATCTAATCGTGTACTTTACTCATGTGACAACAATTTTATTTATCCACTAGAAAATATTTTCATTATCTAGCTTATGGTAATTCTTGCTAAGAAACAAAACTTTTAATCAACCATTTTATTATTAAAATACCTTCCCTATGGAAGACATAAACAATATCTACCCCTTCCTCCTACAATCCCAATGGCAAACTAAGGTATCAATTTCACCAAAATTCACTCTGGGGTACCAATGAGTTTATGAGCCTCACTTGCAGAGCAATGGATGAGGGTTTGCAGGCAGGAGCATGCATGAACTTAAGGAAGTCACCCTGGAGGGGGAAGGTTTGCATCAATCATGGAAGATGAAGTCCCTGTGTTCTCCAAGGCTGCTTATATGTAGTTCCCTCCACTCTCCTTCTCTTTTGCTACCTATTTACTCTAGCCCATTTGTGGAGAGCAATTTATTATCTTAGGAACTGCCTGAGTTGTTTGGGGACTCTTGTGAGTTCCCTTTATCAAGCAACTCAATTAGATGTAATCCAAAGCCAGGACAAGAGGTGGCTTAGTTGAGACTCTGTCTCCCCCAGACATTTCCTTTAGATCGTGTAAGCACTGAGCTCATGTGCAAAGCTGGGTGGAAGAGCATGCTTGGTCTGTAATCCTAGAACTCCTATTGTAAGGCAGGAGATGAAGGCAGGAGGATCAGCCAGGAGGTCTCGGAGAAGCTAGACAGGGATACAGAGCCACAGAGGGAGGGCTGCTGCAGAATCAAGAAGTGAAGCTAGAACTCACTCCAGAAAGCTTTGCTTTGACTTCCACACATGCCCTAAAACACACACACACACACACACACACACACACGCACGCATGCACGAATAAATTTAATAAGAGAGTAAGCCTTTCTAATACTCTCCTAAGTCGTATTCCTGTCAAACCTCTACTGTAGTACCAAAAAAAAAAAAATCCCCTTAACTCATCATGTGCTGGATGGTGGGCGGTGCACACCTTTAATCCCAGCACTTGGGAGGCAGGGACAGGTGGATCTCTGTGAGTTTGAGGTCAGCTTGGTCTACAGAACGAGTTCCAGGACAGCTAGAACTGTTACATAGAGAACCCCTGTTTCAAACAAACAAACAAAAATCTCATTATGCCCCATCATGAAGAATGGATAAAGGAAATGTGGTTCATTTATTAGAGTATTACTCAGATATTTAAAAAATGATATCATGAAATTTCCTGGCAAATGGACAGAACAAGAAAATATTATCCAGAGTGAGGCAACCCACACTCAGAAAGACAAACATGGTATGTACTCACTTATAAGTGGATATTAGCTGTAAAAAAATGGACAATCATGCTACAGTCCACAGACAGAGAAATTCTAAGGAACAGGGAGGGCTCAAGGGGGGACACCTGTATCTCCCTGTGAAAGGGAGATAGAATTTTCAGGTTAGCTGGGGGCAGATAGGAGTGGGAACAGGGGGGATTAGTTGGGGGGGGAAAGGGATGAAGAGAATATGGGGAGAAAAGAAGAAATGGAAGCACGGGGCAGGGGGGAATATATGGAAACCTAGTGCAGTAGAAACTCCCAGGACCATATGAGGATGACCCTAGCAAGGACTCCTAGTAATGAAAAATGTGGAGCCTGAGATGGCCATCTTCTGCAACCAGGCAAGGCTTCCAGTAGTGGAACTGGGACACTAACCCAGCCCCAAAGCCTTTGACCTACAAGCTTTCCTGCCTACCAGATATATTGGGGCAATGGGGTCACAGAACTTGTGCCTGTGACCAACCAAGTAATGGTCTAATTTGAGGCCCATGCCATGAGAGAGAGCCTATGTCAGATACTGCTTGAGAGTCCAGGAACCAAAAGCTGAATAGTCAAAAGACGTAGGATAGAAAAAAAAAATCAATAAAACCATTCCTTATGGTTTTCTGCTATACTCATAGATGAGTTCCTAAGGCTTTCGTCATCAGAGAGGCTTCCTGGAGCAGCTGATGAGAGCCGAGGCAGAGGCCCATAGTCAAACATTAGGCAAAGAGAGAGCCCAGACTGAAGATCTCCATCGGGTCCCTACCCTTGGAACTTCAGGAACCCCACACAAGAGGAGGAGATAGAATTGTAGAAGCCAAAGGGGTTGAGGACACCAAAAAACAAACAAAAACAAAAAAATCCAAACAAACAGACAAAAAAAACCCACCGCCCACAGAATCAACTAAGCAGGGTTCGCAGTGGCTCAGGGAGATTTAAATAGCAATCATGGAGCCTGCGTGGGTCTAAGCTAGATTCTCTGAATATGTGTTGATTTTTTAGCTTTGTGTTCTTGTGGGGCTCCTAAAAGTGGATGAGAGGGAGTCACTGCCTCTTGGACCTGCTCTTGGGACTCTTTCTTCTACTGGCTTGCCTTGTCCAGCCTTGATATGAGAGTTCATGACTAGTCTTATTGCATTGGTATGCTGTATTCTGTTGAAATACCTAAAAGGCCTGCTATTTTCTGAAGGAAAATAGAAAGGGAGTAGATCTGGAGGAGAGGGGAGGTGGCAGGGAATGGCAGGAGTGGAGGAAGGAGAGACTGCCGGTGGGGTGGGTTGTATGAGAGAAGAACAAATAGAAAGAAAGAGAGAAAGAGAGAAAGAAAGAGAGAAAGGAAGGAAGGAAGGAAGAAAGAAAGAAAGAAAGAAAGAAAGAAAGAAAGAAAGAAAGAAAGAAAGAAAGAGGGAGGGAGGAAGGGAGAGAAGGAGGGAGGGTGAGAGAGGAGAAGGAAGAAAGAAACACACACAGAGAGAGAGAGAGAGAGAGAGAGAGAGAGAGAGAGAGAGAGAGAAACCTCAGCATGTCAGAAAACATAACTTCACTTTGATCCTAGTTTAGCTGATTTTTTTGGGTGATTTTTCTTTATCTATTCTGTTTGGAAAAGATATAGTTCAAAACAAAATAAACACTTATGATAACATATAAATATTTAAAGCACAGAATCTGAATATGGCCTAACTGGTGAGTCTAACTTGGGGTTTCTCATGAGTTTATGGTCTAGATATTGCATCCTGAGCCTTGGCTTGGGCAGGAAGATGTTGCAATTGAGTGGGAGAGAAATATGACTGAGATAATTAATGCAAAACATCAAAATGAAAGAAATAATTCTTAATCACTCTTGTAGTGCAATATACAAGAGGTTAAAAACCAGAGAAAGTCTCAATTCTTCCTGCTGCCTTTTCTTCCACGGAATGGAATACACTTGTCGACCGTCAGTTATAGCTATGCAGACACGGGCTCTCTGGTTGTTAGGGATCAAGAGGAGGAAAGCTGAGAGTGGAAAACTACTGAGTATTGAGAAAGAGTGGAAAAGGATTTACTTGGGTCTCTAATAAGAAGGTTTCAGCAAAGGCTCCCAGCTTCCCAAGAGGACCTCAGATAAACAGTTCTAGAAATGGACGGGAATACAAACTTGTGGAAAGCATGCCAACCATATGGCCCAAGACCCTACTACAATTTCCTCTAGAAGCCGTGGTGTGCCAGCTGTGGCTCAGGCTTGGTGTGAGTGTCCTTGTATACTGTATACTTGGCTATGGTCAGGCCTGATCATCCCTCCAGCTTTTTGAAGGAACATCTGCTTCTCAGCCGGCTTCCTCGCATAGCTATTGACAGGAAGCCTGAAATTTCTCACTCTGTGCTTCTCACCACGGGTCATTCAGTTTCCTCCGAAGATGCTAGTTCTTTCCCTAAGACTGGCTGACCCGGGATAAAGAATAAATGAGAACGCATCAGTGCCATGTACATCCAAATGTCAAATTGATATTTCACCTCAGCCATGTTTTCGTACTTAGAAGCGAATCATTTACCCTATCCACATTGAAGAGAAGGGGATTGTTTAATGAGAGAGAAGTAGATTCTGCTTTTCTGAAGGAAGTACTGAAAAAACTCTGCACCTGTTTTAAAGCAATAATACTTAAATAGTTTACCCTAAACTGAGATTAAGAACAGGGCATAAAGGCTTCTGCCTGGGACCAGACTGTTGGGCTACAGAACCTAGTTTGTACTTAGACTTGTGTGTGTTTTACTTTGTTGCCAAACTTAGAAAAGAAAAGAAGGTGTAGCAGAGTATTGGTCTTAAGTCCAAGTATAAAATAGAAATTTTATATGATAAATATATTTCATGCCATCTGTAAATTCATTCAATCTATCAACATAGAAATAGAAAAGAGCAAATTTTCCACATAATCAATTAATTATTGGCTAATTATGGTAGCTTCTTTAGCTCTGTTAGTATGATACTGATGGAACTATTTTTACTTAAGAATATAAAATATCCACGACAGTTAATATCCTGAGGATTCTAATCAAGATAAAAATGATGTATTTTGAAAAATAACCTAAGAAAATACACAAACATTTCAACTTTTATAACCAGTTGTTTCAGGTGTCAGGATAAAAAGTTGGAAATGACAAAAATGCTCCTTACAGGAACGCTAGAAAATGAGTAAGCTAAAATTATTTTATTTATAAGTGGAGGCAAGAAGGCAGCAATCTTCGAGGGGTTGCTGTTTTGTTTTATTTAATGTTAAGAAATGTTGTGGAACTCTCACTTCCTCTCAACTTACAACTCCTGGTGTGGGGAATTTACTGGAACAAAAAAGTGCAGTTTGTAAACCCCGCTTGGGAAATAAGAGCAACTTTAAGTCGGCGGTGGCATTACTTTTCCCACGGAACTTCCTGCCTCTCGTTATGCAATGCATTTTCGTTTGAGAGCCCCTTCCTGGATCATGACAGCAACTAATCCGAACAGAATGCGTTATACCCCCAGCAGAGGAGGGAAAATTACTGGCGTGTGCACATTTAACAGGAGACTTCCAGACACATCTTTCCCTTTAACGCTGTTAATCACTGTTGGTCAAATAGTTTCTCTGTCTGTTTTAGTTTTACCAAGTGGGAAGTGGAAAGGGAACGATTTTAAGGAGAACACCCATGGTTGGCCGTCCTCATGGCGGCCATATGCAGACGGTCTCTGTGCCATCCAATTATGAATTTGTTTGGTTTTTGTTTATTTGTTTGTTTTTTCTCAACACAGAGTTTCTCTGTGTAGCTTTGGAGCCTGACCAGAAACTCTCTCTGTACACCAGACTGGACTCGAACTCACAGAATGCACTCTGCCTGCGGAGTGCTGAGAATAAAGCCATGCACCACCGCCAACAGTACCGCTCAGCAGGTCCAGGTTCGTCTCTGGTGCTTGGTTTGATGCCTCGCTGATGACAACAAACAATTGTGGAATAAATTAGAAATTGCTATCTTTTCCCTTTCCTTTTTTTTTTTTTTGACAAAGGGTTTCACTCTATAACCCTTGCTGACTCGCACTTGTAACAATCCTCCTGCAGTAGCTTTGCAAGCAATGTTATTCTCTAGTGTGAACTGCTAATATTTCCATTCAAAGAGAAAGAAGCACATTTCCTATTCCTTTGTGGGTGAGAGAACTTTCCACAGGCTAAATGTATAGTTCTCAAACAAAGACTTGAAAGGAGGTTATTTATAGTGTAACTGCTATGCAATCTATAATTTCTTCAACTTCCAGAGCAGTCTTGATAATTATCTAATTGTTGATTTCACAGTTTTTCCAAATGCAAAATTCTAGAAATAAATTTAGTTTCAACATTTAGTGCACAAAAAAATATTTTATGATGTTTCATGTGTTCAGATGCTGGGTGAGCACTAGGAACCCTGAGTTCCAGACTCCTCCCTCTAAGAACTTATATCCCACTAACAACTTGAGATTTAAACAACCTATAACACAGTATGTTTCTTTAGCCTTACTGTGATGGCGAGTGACAGAGTGGCTCTGAGAAGATGCCACAGGAGATCCTTCAGATTGGTCTGAAGGACCGGGGACCTGCTCATGGAGGAAAGGGTGCGTGCCCTGAACTAGATAAGAGGAATAGAATTCATGGTTAGGCAAACAAGGGGTTAGAACACGCAGGAAATGTGCTCCTGCTTTCTTCCACGATGCTCTAAGGCAGCTTAGAGAAGATGGTCCTCCTGTCTGAAGGGGACAGTCCTGCATTGTATTACAACCGGAAGAATGCTACGACTAGACAGGGGAATGTCTGCGCTGCATCTTGAGATTAGGTTGAACCTTTTAAGGGTTACCGCACCATCTCTGTTATTGTTTCCCATGCCCTTAAGTGGATTCCAACTTTGGAAAAAAGAAATGAAGATAATGCCATATTTGGTAACAAAGGTATTTTTTTTTCTGAAAGATGCATACATACTCTGTAGATTTCGTTTTTAAAATAAGAAGAGTAAATAGAAACTAATATATAAAGACAAGCTTATAAAGATATTCGATCACTACGGAGATCTTAAAATATCCCTGATCATATCTAGCTCTTTTTCTCGGTCATGTTTATCAGCCTGTAGTATACACAGCAACACCACGTGTCCATCTCCTCACTAACCTGAATATCTGGAGTGTTTCTTGTACCCAAATGTTCCAGGCACCATGCTAGATCCTTTATATAACATTTTGTTTATTTTTCAGAATGACGTTAAGTATCGGGGAGTTTTAATGCGTTTTATGAGTGACATACTTGAGACTAAGTGATGCTTTTTAACTTGTTCAAACCCGGAACTAGTTAAATGGCCAATATGCACTCAGACCCACACATCTAAGGTCTTGAACAATGAGACACTACGTTTGCAAATATAAGTAAAGAGTGTGTATCCTTATCATTCTAACCTGACATATTTCACAGCAATTCTGAAGGAAAAGAAATAATGCCACAAAGCACTTGTAAAGTCTGGGCAGCTATTGTGTGCATAGCAAACCTGGTTATTTCTGTGTAAGGAAACAGCAAATTCAATCCGGGGCTTGTGCAAACGAGGCCTGATATAGGTGTAGTTAATAACAATCATTTGAATTACACAGCCTCGATCTGAAATTCTCAATTTTTCATATGGAAAAGGGTCAGTATGTTCATTTATAAGAACGCACAGTTTTAATTCACAAGTTTGCAAGGACCACATCCAAGGACTGATTGGCTTCTGCTAGGAGCTTTTGATCTGGGTGCCACTGGAAACATAGCTGTCATCACCTTTGTTATCAGTGCTCAAAGTGCAGCCACAGTAGCAATGCCACCTATAAAGCTCACGCAGGAAGAAATATTCTCATTTAGAACCCTGTGGTTTCCTCTCCCTCCTCACTGTGTCAGCAGAAAAAAAAGGTTAACTCTTTGGGAAAGTTTTATTTAAAAAAAAAAAAAAACACATTATTTGTGGCTTAAGGATGAAGCTGTTATAAGGTCTCTAGAATTGGTCCCAGGCATGCAAAACATATTTTTAAAGAAAGATGTTTAATACAGAAAAATTGAAATTCAAAGACTTGTCATAAACTAAACGGCAGTTTCTTTCACTGTGCCAACAAATTGTTTCAAGTTAAACAATTTATAAATAACATTTGTAGTCTTTTTTTTTATATCTCAGACCAAACAGGAAATCTAATTGCTGGTAACAAAAGTTACAAGAATCATAAGGTTACTTACAACAGAAAGGAGAGATCGAAGTCATATAGATAGTTGTAACAGAAGTGGTAGCCTATGCTCACAGGTTGGGAGTTCAAAAAGAAAACAGAAAACTATTTGAGTCCTCAAGGCAAAGGCTGCACAGAATAGCAGGCCTGGTTAGTAGACGCTAGAATTACAGATGCTTTGGAAAATATTCATAGGTGAGGTAGGAGGCAAATGATGTCTTAACGTCTTCGTTTTTCATTGTCAGATATTTTGTCTGGCTGTCTTGTAATCAGAAACCATCTCTCTACATGCTACAGAAGAGAGCTCAGGGATTGAGTCCATGAAAACAGACTAAACCAGACACGTCCATGAAGCAAACATTATTCTTATGGCAGTATGATCAAAATTAAGGCAGATAATTCAGAAAGACGTGTTTGGGCAGATTCTGGCAGGTGTAAATCAGGAAATGGCTTTAGACAAGGGAATCAGATGACTAGAACATTCAGTAAGTATTATATTGAATAAGTCTTCAAATCCTAATTTTAGAACCCAGGAAAACATAAAATACGTAAAACGTACAAAGTAAAAAATAAACAATAAAGAGAATGCAAGACATACTGTGTTTTATGCATAACAGATCACAAGGTATTGGAGAGTATTAATGCTGCTGATGTTACAAAATCCTTTGCTGCTTACTTTAGTATCAGCATTCAGCTTATTGATCTCTAAGCTCATATTTATAGACACATTACATACAAATTGTATATATCTCTACTTTGGATTCATAGGTAGTGAGCAGAGGAGGAGGAAGGAACCAAGAAACTCATGGTTTTGCACATGTCTTCACTACAGCATTCAAAAGGGGAAGGCAAAAGTACAGGCACCTTACACTGTGCAGGTTCCCCACACAGGTCAGTGGCTGACCTATTGTTGTGATGTCCTTCAGAATTCCTATGACTTGATTCTACTTCTATACAATTGGAATTGAGCACTGGCTGTATATAATCATTTTGACTTCTCTATTTTGCTCAAATACAATGATGAAATATATGTTACTTTATAACTTCAGTTTTGATTTGGCTGTGTATTTTTCATTTTCTTACATGTTTTATACAAGTTCATGTATTCAGTGTTAGAAGTTATACTGAGATAAAATTAAATTATTGTTTATCTGTAGCTCATTAATGGGGAAATACAAAGAGCCAGTGGTTCAGTACCTCTACCAATGAAATGCAAGTGGGTGCTGTTTAGACAGAGCACACAGAAAGAAGACAGGATGTTTACAACTACACAGTTGCCTCACTGGGTCTATCTATTGGGGGTTCCCCAGTTACATAAGTTCATTGGGTCTTTTTTAAGATTGGTTGAGCTGAGCTTAAGTTCTTTAATTACAAGTATTTAAAAGAAAAAATCAAATTAGGTTTTGTTTATGATCATAAATCAAGAGGTTGTCACTTGTAAGAACTAATTGACTTTCCTATTCACTGATTCTACAAGTATGGCCTATATACTTGGTTTTGTAGTTATTGTTTTGTTTTATTTTTGGTTTTTTCTTTTTGAGAAAGAGGGAGAGAATTTAAGTGTATAGGGAGGTTATGGGAAGATTTGGGAGGACATGATCAAAATATGTAGGAAATATTTAAATAAATCAACAAACATCTTTAAAGAATATATAAATACTCATGTGTGTATAACAGCAATCAAGAAAATAGAGAACAGGAATTTAATAGAGATCAAGGAGTGGTACAGGGGAGAGTAAAGAGGGAGGATAGAGAACTGGGAAATAATGTGATTATATTATAATCTCAAAAAGTACAAAAATATTTTAAAATTACATCTTTACCAAAATTACTAAGGAAGACATACATGATTTCATGTTGTTCTAACAGAAAAGTAACGAGAGTATGAAATATATAAAGTTTAGCACATGTTTCAATCAATTCCCCATCGATAATTCAAAGCCACACACTACAGAAAGGGGGGAAGCATGGTGTAGTCTTTAGATACAAGTGACACGCGATCACTCGGCAAGCAAATTCTAGCTAAAACTTAACCATCAGATATTTTTCATTCCCCAAACTGAATAATCACAGCTATGGTTTCCACCCTTAAATCGCTATTTTTTGTCCAAATATAGGGATTTGAATAAAGGGATTTGATCATGTATAATGGAATCTGAACCGTGAAAAGGAGGTGAAGTGTTAAACTTAAGAAACCAAACTAACAAGCTCTTGACATGCTCAAACTTATAGCCTCATTGTTTTCCTCTTAGAAACATACAGAAGCAGCAGCACAACAAACGACCAAATCTGTCATTCATGTGACAACCTTTAATATATGAATGTGGAGACACTGAATCAGTAAAGGACAATTAGCCCGAGCTTTAAATATAACAATTCTAGAGAAAGAAAGCTTCTTGTTGCATTTGAAAAACAAGTGCGGTGATTCACAGAAAATATAAGGATGACAAATAGAGAGATATAGGATCCCTAGAAATATGTTGATCATTTGGTTGCTGATCCCCGAGTTTTGCAGTTGTTGTTGGCAGTAGAAGGCTATCTAAAACCTGGTCAAAACAGGCTGTAATTTTTCATAGCGATAACCAAGCGCAAATGACTTCCCAAGTCTATGAAGTTCTGTTCCAATGAAGAAATAAGTTTGTGTGAATAGGTGTGTGGGTGATATGCTCAGGGAATTGTTTTTGATCGAGTAGTTGAGTTTTGCTTATAAACTTGTGTCTATAGCCTGATCAGCAAAGAGTGTTAAAACATAATCCCCACCCACATCATCTTCTAGGAAGTCACTTCTTGCAGACTGGAGGTGAGAGATGATTAATTTCTCCCTCCACCCACGACATGAGATTAAGCCACTAAAGACAAACACGGAGGTCTGAATGAGGAACTCTGCTGCAATTAAAGTCAGGTTTTTCTATAAGATTGGCATGGAAAGCAGCTCAGGAATGCTCTCTTCCACTTTGCTCACAAATGTGTGTTCCAGCTGAAGACTATTAAACCCCAGCACTCCTCTCCACGGTGGCTGGCTCTTTACTTCATCGGTGGAAATAAACGGGGAAAATAGTTTCTGCCTTGTAGTATTGTGCACTACCATTTGGTGTGTCATTAGGAAAAAGAAGAAAGTTTTTATCAAGTAAATGTTAAGCACAGATAACATCATCCAATCACCCAGTGCATCGCTCCATGAGATTAGTGAGCAGGTTTCCTTGTGGAGATGAGATTTCCTGATTTAAAAGATGGAGCACACAGGGCCATTTTATTCTGAAGCAGCAAATCATATGTCTTAGGAAAATATTCAATGAGATTTTAGTGGTGTCAGTTGTACAAGAGTTACCAATTTCTCTATATTATAGAATATTGGTACCAGATCACCTTGCAATCCCTGCTTCTAGAACAAAAGAGAGTCGAAGGAATCTGCATTCCAGCACCCAGCCTCTTTCCTTTATACCGTATCAAATAAGTTGCTGAATGTTCTTTGAGAAAGGCAGAGTTTTGGAAACATAACACAGTGGAGTTAATGTCCAAGTTATTTACTATTTCCAATTACAATCCAAATAAATTGGTTAATGTATGAAAAGTGGCCCCTTATTTTCCCTGATTGTTCTCCAACTATGTAACTATTACTTGTTTGACATTTTAATTAGAAAAACCATAAAATATTAGAGCCCTACATAAGACAATTCTTGCCAATGCCAGCTGAGGACACGTATTAAATAAGGTATGATCCTGGAGTACAATACAAAGACAATAACATTAAAATGATGATTATAATCTGCAAGCTGGCACCAGGGCTGAAATCCATAGGGAAGGTATGAACTGCTGCTTTGTGTCCCTCAGAAAATGGATGCAGTCCAGAGCCCTGGGATATAGCAAGAATATATTTTACACACATACGCAATTGTCAAGGAGCAAACCAAATAAAAGTTAAATTGATTCTCATCTCCTAATTTGTAAAACTAGTGAACACAATGTAGAAAAAGTGCTAATATTATCTGATATAGCAAAAATAGAATTCAATTAATCGTCCTAAAACAGGGAGTTTATCCTGTATTGTTGAGGCCCTGGATGCCATCACCAGTATTCTTACAAGGGCAGCAGGAAAATAAAATGCACAGAGGAGAAAATGTAATGATGAAGGCAGGCATTAGGGTGGTGTGGTCACAGGCCAATATACGATGGGGTTTACACAGAAACTGAAGAGACAAGAATAGATTCTGACCCTAGACTTTCCAACACCTTCATGTCAGGCTCGTGGTCGCTAGATGGAAAATCTCTGTTGCTCTAAGAAATAAAAATATAGTAATCTAATAGGCATCCCTGTAAATTATCAAACACACACAACACTATTGGGATCATGATTATAGCAATATCGATTGCAATACCTTTTATATCTGGGATAATGATAAAATAATGCTTAAGTCCAGGCTCTCTAGTTTAATACCGTTGTTGAGAGCTCAAAAATGTCAACAATTAAAGACTTCTTCTAATTCATCCCTATTCTGTTGAGTTTCAGGAAGGACACCATAAGTTCTACATTAGGCACACATACAGAATTTCACAATAGAGAGAGATAAAAAATATAAGAAATTTTTAAAGAATGTAATCTACTGAGGGTTTTAGAACTAATTTTTTTAGGTAATAGTTATTGCCACTTAGCTCAAGAGTAGAGATTTTAGACAACTATAGACAACCTTAGACACTTTGGAAAAAGATCTATAACTTTGTATTCTGCAGGCAGGATCCTGGGTAAAAATACTGAATCTACTCTGGTGCCGAATAAAATTTATCTCTCTGGGAAGATGCAGCTGAGGTGAAGGGCAAGCAAGGATAGGCTACATTAACAAAATTTCAGTGATGTGCAAAAGTCAGACTCCAGTACAGAATATTCCATTCAGACTCTCAACCAAAGCTCAGTGCCTCATCAATTCCAATTTTAGTTTTACAAATTCTCATATAACTAGACAATATCAGAAATCCATCTTGGTTAGCCAGAAAAAAAGGAAAACAGAAACATCCTTCACACATTGCAAAAACCGTGGATCTTTATCTATAGCCCTTGCAGACAGTAACTTCCTTTTTCTTTTGTCTGTGGTTATGAATGGAAATTGATAAGAGGGGAAATTTTATTTGTGCATTGCCATTTTCTATTTCAGTTTGAGAGCTGTACCACTGTGATGCCTTCTTTCTGTTGGAATCTAAAACAAATCTGCTCCAGTCTTATGAATGAATTAGAAAATTTAACAAGTATTTTAAGGAAAACCTCAGTTACTAAAGAGAAACTTGTGACAAAACTATTGCATACAACTATAAACTTGGGCTTTGGAATGAGATACAACTCGATTCAAATTTGCCTATCCATAAGACGGGCATGCAATTTTGAATACACTTCTAAGAGTTCTAAATCTAAGTGTTTCCGTGAAATAGATGATAAAATACCCTGAATCAAATTAAATAAGAAATGCAGGGCTGATAAAAATTATGTCTCTGTGCAGAGGTCAAGGGGCAATCTCACACTTCTTTTTTCAAGTGCTAACCCTGTATGTATTTAAGACCATCTCTTACTAACTTGAAACTCAGTAGATTAGATTGACTATCAAAGGAATCCTAGTGATCCATCAGTCCCCACCTCCTTACCTTTGGGATGACAAACACATGCTCAAATAAACTTCTTGTTCCTGTGTCATGCAGCAAGTAAGTAAGCAGAAACCCAGATGTCTGCATTAGATGAGCAACGTGTACTGCTAGTCATTGGAGGACTGCCCAGTACCTTCTCTAAATCACCAAGACTCGAGTACTGGACCCCATTACCAACTTGTTCCCATGATTAGGAATCAGAATCCACAGAACACAACACTGGGATGCAGTTCTGCATCCATTTTTGAGGCCTAGCAAGAACCTCAAACCAATGATTTAGAATTAGAATTATGTTGTGAGAACAAAACACTATAAAGTCGTTAGTGACAAAAAAATTAAATGGAATCAATATTTACCATTCAAGCACTCTGTGAAACTAGAAAGGCAGAAACTAATCGCACCTCCCATTTCACTAATGACTTCTGTCGCACAGAAATTTTAGTTTGACGCAATTCTATTTTCTATTTTTACTTCTTGTTGTCTGTGCTTTTAGGTTCCCATCCAATAGTCCTTGCCAAGATGAACATTCCTCTACCTCTAAACACCCAAATATTAATGGCAGTTTCTTCCTTTCTTCTTGAACCATTTATTCTGCTTCCCTCATGATGTTTTTTCACCACAAAGGATACTTGCTAGAAATTAGTCTAGTACATATTTGGTGACATGCTCTTAGCTGGTCAAATATTAGATGCATTGAAATAAAATATCTGATTTCCAGAGTTAGAATTGGAAACTAAGGAAAGCAAAGGCTCTCACGGGCCTAAAATGACATCGTGCCTGAACTTAGAAGCATCACACTAGAATCCATTGTTTTCGTGTGTATTGCATACTTAATGTGCCCTGCACTTGCATAATACTGTGATGTGATTGGGCAAATTTCCTTCCTACCAGCCAGTGGCCCCGGTGATATGGGTATACCCTGTCCTCCACTTTTCTATGCTCGTACAGACAGGCACATAAGAACTTAGACAATCATCACTCCCAGAGCTAAAGTTCATTTAACTTCATAATTCCCTGGGAAGGTGTTTTAGATAATTCCCTACCACTGTTAAGGCTTTCCATTAACCTTTCATGCCCTTAAAAAACCATACTTGCTTTAACCTGCTCTTTTAAAAAAAGATTTTGTGTGTGTGTGTGTGTGTGTGTGAGAGAGAGAGAGAGAGAGAGAGAGAGAGAGAGAGAGAGAGAGAGAGAGAGACCAACAAATGCTCAGAGCTGGAACTGAAGGCATTTGAAAAACATCTGGTCTATTTTGTGGATGATGCTAGGATTTGAACTCATGTCTGATTTTAAACAAATTAAACTTCTTTCTATGATAATGAAAACACAATCTAACTAGGGTTTAACTTTATTATTTTTCTTCTTACAAATGACTTGCACAAAGAGCTGAGGAGCTTTTTCCAGTTAGCACACTTAGCACCGGGCTTTGGGAGGAGACAAATGATCCCCTTCACAGAGTTTTCTGTGCTCATCAGAACTGTGTGGGTTTTAGGGGGTTCTTCATATTCTATACATTATGGAAAACCTTAGAACAAAACTTCCCTTTGACAGAAGTCAAATAATAACAAGAAAATCGTTTCATGAAAAAGATGGAGTCGAAGCTACATAGATGTTTCAGAAGCTAAGACTGCTTGTGAACCAACCATAAAAACCAGTTTCAAAAGTATGTGAAAAACACATTTTTTACTGAATACTTGCTACTTACCAAATGTACTCCAGACATCTTTGTATGAGGTTAATTTCCTCTGTTCTCTAATTTTTATGATTGTGATCTCTCCTTCTTCTCCCCTCTCCCCGATTCCTTCCCTTCTTGCCTCTCCTCTCTACCCTTCATTGGTTATATGGATAGTAAAAGAGTCATCTCTGAGAACTGCTGGAACTGGTTATCTCTATAAATACATCATGTAGTGATTTTGTTTTGAAATGTGGGTAATTCCACAAGGTCAGCAATTCGGTACCAATTTGTTTTTTATTTATTTCTCTTTGCTAACTGATACCACATATTTTTTTTCTTGGACCCTCCTTACACTTATGCTCAAGTATTCAGGAGGTCATTTATGATGATGAATAACAGAGCCTTGAACTCACAGGACGTAACTTGTAGCCAGCCCCTGTGCTGACGCCCCTTCACAAGCATTATATGTATATAGGGATTTAATTTAGCCTCGACAAATCAGTTTTTCAGCACTCTCTGTATTTAAGCTGTTGTTTGATGGGTCCAAATACTGACCTCAGTGACGTCATAATTCACTGTGGATGGACCAAGATCAAATGGCAGCCATGCATGCTGCAAGGAAAAGGGAAATGAAAGCAAAGAAATGTTGCCCCGAAGGCATGTGTTCAGGTACTCTTATATATGTCTGTTCCAGACATTTTCTAGGTGAAGCTGGCTTCATCTAATTTTTCCATGATAATGAAATACCATATTTATTTTTCAGAATTGAAAAGGAAACCTAAGACTTAAAGAGGTGTGATCTGTTCACAGTCATGAAGCCAAACAGGGAGAGCTAAGGTTGAACTTGAGAACTGTTTGACCCCTAAAGTAAAGGCTCCTAGAGCACAATGGAACACAGAAGCTGGAACTGCAGGCCGCAGTGACACTGTAATAGTGAGAGGTGGCTTGACTGCGTCAACTGATCATGGGAAGAGATAACTATTTGCCAGAGCACAGTCGCCAGCACACATCCTGGAAAAAGCACAAATTCCGTTTGCTCTTTGTGAAAGTCAACTGTAGGACATTGTAAGGTTAAACCCTGGTAAAGGTGTGCTTTCATTATTAGACAAAGAAGTTTGATCTATTTAAAATTCATGACACATAATGAGAATTATCTGGTCCCAATAAATATTTTGGATAGTAACAGTAGTGCAGGAGAAAATGTTTTAAAAGAAGAGGGATGGAAAGAGGCAAGGAGATGAAGTCAACATATTTCTGGCAAGAGAAAGTATAATCTGTGGTGGCCGTGGGACTGGAAATGGCACAGATATCAAAAGAGGATACACCACACTGGAACATATGCAGTGAGATGTGTCAGTAGAATGAATGGGACTGAGAAGAGCAAGAGAGACAAATGGGCAGAAGTTCTCCAAGATGATAATTAGGGCGTGATTAAGACATGGATGGTTCAGCTGTCTGACTTAACAAAGCAAAAGTCTGCTGGTGCACACTGTGAGGCAGGGCTGAGGCTGGTGCACAGTGAGGACAGGGCTGAGACTAGTGTACACTGTGAGGCAGGGCTGAAGCTGATGCACACAGCAGGGGCAGGGCTGAGGCTGGTGCACGCAGTGAAGCAGAGAGGTGGCCTGTGTACCAGGTTGTATAACTCTCGCACTGCTGGAACATGAGGGTGATAACTATGCCTGACTATAGTTACAGAGGCTTCACCTCTTAAAAGCGAAAATTACTTTGTAGTCAAATTCCTGGAGATATCTATTTCAAGAACATAGTGATTTTCTTTGAGTAAAAAGAAAGACAGCACAAAAAAACAAAACCAGAAGATTCTTTGGAAGCTGTTCTGGAACTTTCTGCAGTCATAGAAGATGGAGATTACTGGGTGTTTCTTCTGTAGACCTCATCTTGAAAAATTGATACTTCTCTTACACCAATTCCAAGAATTTAACACTGAACGATGGAAAAAGAATTAAGGGGCAGCAAATCCAAAACATCTGAAATCAATGGGGAAAACATCTCAGTTATCTAAAATACCATCTGGAAAGTAAAATCAGCAAAGAAAATGGGAAAGTCATGAAACAAAGAAGGACTTTTCTCAACATTACTCAAGTTTCCGTTCAGTCTCGACGCCAGGATCAAGTGTTACACTCTCGTGGGAGAGATGTGTTGCTGGCAATTAGGTTCCACATGGATGGCTCTGCTAAACATCACGAAGAGGAAACGGTGAATAAAATGCCAGGGGAACTTAAATGGTATGGTTACATCATTATCTGCACCGAGCGTAGAAAAGGAAGAATTTGAGATGTCATGTGCACTTCAAAATATATTTAAAATATATTTCCTTTGTAGGCAAATTGAAACTGACAAAATTCTTTAATTTGTTAATGTATCTATGTTTAATGTTCATAGGTTCAAATTAAGATGTGACAGTCAAGAATAGTGGGGAAGATCTGTAATGTCAGCATGTGGGAAGTTGAGGCAGGAGGAATGCTCTGAGTTCCAGGCCAGCTTAGTCTATTAGGTAAAATGCTATCTCAGAACAAAAGAAATCAAACAATCAGAAACACCAAAAATAATTCAGTTCTATAAAAACAAATTACCCAAGTGGTTCTTACCATCTGCCTGATACCAACTTGTTCAATATTTTATTATCATAGATGTGATAGTATTTTTTATTTAATAGAATCTAATTTTTCTCTTAAAAGTAACTTATAAAATACTTTCTATTGGTCATATGTGCAACATAGCTAAGAAGTAAACAAACAAAATGTGTGACTTGAAACATGCCGAATAGTTTGAATGATACATATGTAAGACAGGAAGGTATAATGAATGAAACAGGATGAGAAGGCCCAGTGGAATCTCATCCAGACGCATGATTTTGTTGTGAGATTTTACCTGTTGAGTTTATAAGCATAAGTGGTTTGTCTGCATGTATGTCTATGTACCATGTGCTTGCTTACTTAACAAAGAGACCAGAAGAGGACATCAGATCTCCTGGGACTGGAGGTGCGGGCTACATATTGACTCTGGGAATTGAACAGGGGTTTTCTGGAGAAGCATACAGCGCTGTTAAACACTGAGAGTTCTCTCCAGCCATTGTCACCTTTTAAATCCAATTCACACTGATAATTTCCTCCTGGAGTCTTTAGATCAACCCTTTAATATTGTCTTTGCTTTTCTTTTTGAAATTAAAATATAACTACACCATCTCTCCCTTCCTTTCCTATCTCCAGCCCTTCCCATATACTTTACCCATTTGTTCTCTCTCTAAAGTTCAATGTATATAATATATAATACATATTTACATATATTCTCTCATTTCGTATACTGTTACTTGTGTGTATATTATTTAAGGCTGGTCACTAGTATTGGATAGCCAATCCCAAAGAATGAGACGTTTGCAGCGTGATTTTTGTCATCCAAAATTTCAGAGGAGCTATACCCATGAAGCATCATCAACATGTCTGCCTAAACAAGGCATGGACAGGGATGACACCAACAGACAATCTGATATGGAATTAATTACAATGCTGTTTGGCCAATAGTTTAAGCATATTCCTAGCTAGCTCTTACATCTTAATTAACCCACTTCTATTAATCTGTTTATTGCCATGTGGTTGTGGCCTTCCGGCAAGTTTCTGGGATATCTGTCTCCTTTGGCAGCTGCATGGCGTCTCCCTGACTATGCCTACTCTCTCTCTACATCTCTGTTTGGATTTTTTGCTTGACTTTACTCTGTTAAGTTATTGGCCAAAAGCAGTTCCTTTATTACCCAATGGAAACAAAGCATATTCACAACATACAGAGGAGAATCCCACACCAGTTATGCGACCTCAGAAATGGCAACTTTGGCAGAACATATATCTCTCTTTTCATAGCTCTACCAACCTTCCATAAAGTATATTTTACTCCTCCCTTTTACAAAGCTGATTTTCCACACTCCAGGTATATATGATCTTAAAGAAATATTTTTCTAGTCTTGAGAACATGACATTAAATCTATGAATACTTTCCATTCAGCACAGAAAAATTAAGAACTGCCCCCAATGCAAATGCATTTTTCTATTAATCTTGGTAAGCTTTTTTGCATAAATATTGGAAAACTTTTTGTCTCTCTTTAACTTACCATTTACCATATGAATTAAACATGAACAGCTACTTTGGGACTCACTGAACCTTGTAGTGAAATCCAAATCACTACAAGACATTCACTCAATTTTTCCCATGTTCCAGGGCTATTGCCTCCAGCAGTTTTCCCTTATTTAAAGCTTCCCCTTGAGTTAATTATGTTTACAGAAAAGGAAAATAACAACCAGTACCACAGTGAAAAATTCTACCTATTGAGGTCATTTGAATTTTGGACCAGCCTGAGGATTGCAGGTGGTGCCGTCACACTGGGGAAACTATACATAATATATATGTGCATGTAAATGCATGTGTGCACACAAGTGTGCATGATATATTTATATAAATATGTGCATATTTAGATATATATGTATATGCTCCCTGCTGTTTTATTAATTAACTGGTAATTCCACAGCATTCATCAAAGTCATATACTAATTGATTGAATTATGATATATGTGTCTATGTCTATGTGTGTGAATATAGATATAATCAATTATAACTTAGAAGTAGTAAGCCTACAAATCTAGTTTATAACCAATTAATCATGTACAGGTGAGAGAGTATTTTTCTTTATCAGTATAATTTTAACATAATTTCCTAAAATATCATTGAATGATGAGTATTTTCTAAATACTTCAAGTAAGTCTTGCCAAAACCATGCAATTTTTAGTGTAGGAAGAGATGAGCAAATGGGATACGTCTACAAATTAACACAGGAGAACTACATCAATTTCAGTTGTTTATAAAGACACCTGCTTTCTGCTTTGGGTCAGTATTTTAAACAATTTTGCTCGAAATATTTATCCTCAAAACAGCATGATGGAATCAAGGTCTCTAAAGCAATAAACTTGCTCACCCAACTTTCCCATTTCTAGGGAAGCCTCACTGGTGGTAATCCTGGTGAAGTATCTCATAAAGGGAATTAATCTCTGAAAACTTCAAGCAAATCTGTATGGCAAATGCTAAGATTTCAACAGTACCTGTACAAAATTTTGTTCTTCTGTCTTAGGAAATGTCTTCAGTGTGGGCCCCTCAGCTATAAGTTCATTAAATAAAACTACGATCCGGAGTGCAGAAATCCCTGACACAAAATGCTCGTCTGCTACCGCCAATCACAGCCTCTAGCACACACAAAATTTCTGCCTCTGTTAGTTATTAAGGATTCTATTTTGTTTTGTTATCTTTGTAAAAGGCAGAGTGTAGAAACTGGAAGGTAGAGACTGGCATGTTCTTGTGCTTTATAGAGTTAGAAGCACCTGTTCCTGCTCATTTGCAGAGGTTGCATCAATGGAAACAATACAGGAAATGCATACAGATATCAACATCTCACCTTTGAGTGCAAATCAATCACACCCATGCAAAGAAAAACCAAAAGACTGATAACAGTTTAGCAGGATGCACACTAGACTACCACAGAGTCTCATTAGTGCAGAAATGCATGTACTAATAAATAACACATTTGGAAGCAATATTTTTAACACATCCATAGTGAGATGGGAAAGAAGTAATTCAAAAAAGAGAAGATATTCCACATATTCAGGATGAAAAATCTTCCAGCTGAAAATAAAGCATCAAAGCGAGACAGATAAATACTGTGAAATATAAAGGAAAACATTTTGTCTTTTCTAGACATTGAACCTAAATAACACCCAGAATGTACTTACTAATCATTTATTACTATACAGTATCTAGACTATACTGACATTCACGCAGTGAAGAGTTTTCTGTCACTCTGGAAATTTCTTAAATGTTTCTAAAAATATGTTTATCATACAAGAAAAAATAAATGAGTATCACTGCACACTGAAATATGTAACAGAAGATTAGATAGTTAAGTCTATCGAGAAAATTATCATGCTGAAATCTTCTCTCTAGATAAAACAATTCACTTAGTAAGTATTGTATGAACATTATTTAACATTTTATTAATCCAAATAAAATGACAAGTGAGGATGTATGCATTAGCCACGACCTCTCATGCCACTCTTGAGGAAATGAAGCTACTTGGGGTGGAAAGATTATCAACACTTAGTCTTTCTTTCAGGGCATCCAATCTCTATTTATTTAAAAAACTACCCTCAATAATACTAAAAGTTTGAGTAATAAAATGATGTGCTTACAAGTATCGGAACCAAAAATTTGAAAAACAAAGGAGCATGCCTAGCATTGACTAAAAGCAATAAATTGAATGAATGAATGAATGAATGAATGAATAAATAAATAAATAAATAAATAAATAAATAAATGCTACTTTACATCTCTCCTTGCAATCTGCCAAACATAGCTAGAATTAAAGAGACCCTAGTGGCCATTTTGTTTAGAACGAGGAATTGAGTTTATTGCATTCTTATATATTAGCATTTGCTTGCACTAAAAGAATTTCCTCTGTAGGTCAATTTTTTTGTGTGTCCACAATGTTTGTCATGTGATGTATCAGCCTGTCTAATCTGGGTAACTTTGCAACAATACATTATCATCATCTTGGTTGTAAGCATGCCCTAAATTCTTTTTCTAACTTCTGATAGTGTCTGCCCATATTTCCATTTTCCTAATTTGAAACTCAAGTTAGTGTGTCATTGGAATTACACAAGAACTGCATTCTTAACACCAACACCTTTGTGTTTTCACTCAGAGCCCAGCGGCCTCTGAGGTCTGATGTAAAGCTAAGCTATGTAATCTTTCATTGAGGCAGATGTCACTGTAGCTGCCACCAGAGCGTGAGTGGCTTCTTATCCTGAAATCAATCACTACTTTGATCTTTAAAAATAATAGTTGGCAAACTCTGAAATGGGCTAGAGATTTCATTAATCTTAGCCAAACATGGAAACAAAATTTAAAATCAAAGTTCACGTTACTTATTTCTGAGAACTCTTTATGTGAAAAAGAGTTGGCAGTCTTATTGATGGTGATTTTCCAATTAATAGTGCAAGGAGATAGAGTTGTGCGCCATCCCTTCTGCACTGTTCTGCGCAAATGGAGCTAAAGGGGGAAACCATATGTCCTGTTTCCTATTCTGCTGCTGGTTTCCTAAACGGCTGAGGTCTTTCATTGAGAGATATTCTCAGAGCAGGTGAAAGAAGCTGCTCGATCTTGACACTGGCAGCAATGATGGTGGTTCTAGAGGTCACTGTAGTATGGATGGGACAGGATTAACACAGACCTTGGCCCTGCGAGAGCAGTAATAAGCTCTGTGTTTCTAGCATGCCCAGGCCGGGCAGCAGTGGCAGCTGCCTAAGTACTCCTCCTATCAATAAGTACTAGCCATTGTCTCACTTAAGCTATCGTTCATGTCTCTGGTTCTCCTCTCTTCTTCTACTCCTCTAACTCTTTGATATAACTGACCTGGACCAGCTGGTCATTCATTCTTCTTCAGTGACAGGGTCCTAGGTGGGCAGTGGCCAGAGGAATACAGAAAGCCAGAGTCTGGAGGTCTTGCATATGCTATATCTTTGTGTTAGGCAAGCTTAAGAAACACAGCCTGTTACATACTATTTCCAGGGTAGGAATGGGACAAAGTCAGAGAGAAGCTAATCAAGCAACTTAGCAGAGGAGGAATGCAAGTTATCTCAAGAATATTACAGACTAAGCACACAATGACTTTGGCACTGATAACTATTGCCTGGTACAGTGGGAAGAGTTGAGTTCCTTAGACCTGAAGTGCAACTCCCCCAAGGCCCTGACCCCAGGTCCTGACCAACTCTGTCAAGTATATTCCTGGTTCTAGAGAGGGAACTGTGTTCTTTCCTTCTTTATACATCAGGGCCTCAAGGAAAAGCTCCTAAGGCCCTGCCCATGGGCTATTACTGGTTCTGCCTTGCCTAAGCTTGTTCCTGGTTTTGAGGAGGTGCTGTGTTCCCTCTCAGTACATCAGGGCCTTAGGGAAAACCTTCAATTGCCCCAAACCTCAGCAGTAGCAGCATTTTTATATTAAGTCTCCCAGTTTTGCTCTTACCAGTTCAGACTTTTCTAAAATATACTTTACTATTCCCTCGGTCATGATCACTCTAGAGTCTTCAAAAATCCATATTGCTGTCACCCATTTATTTGGGGGAAAAAATCTCTACTTAGGCTTCAAGGTGGGATTATGAATAAAGAAAAAATAGATCAGAGTTTAAAACAAAAGAGCCAAAGTGATGGTGTCTCAGTGATCTTTGAAGTATAAAATACAGACTGTTATGACTTCCCTCTGACTACATTGGGGACTTGCCAGATGCTAACGTTGGAGGAGGAATTATTGTGATCTTCCAGGTCTAAACCCCTTGGAGAATGACTGATGTGTAAGGACAAAAACTTGTTTTTGCCTGCCTTTTGGACATTAAATGCTAACAAGCTCCATGCTTTCCTGATACACATGCCATATCATGTCTGCTTCTTCACTGATTTTTTTTTTCAGTTTGAAGAAGTCTGAAGGAATCAGTTTCCAACCAAATCCCCAATTGATCGAAGTGGTATTTTCTTATCTCAATATTTTTCCTATTTCTCATCTAATAACCAAAACAGAATATTAATATTTCTACCAGACAATGCTTGTGGCTACATTACTCATCTCACTAATGGGTTTTCTATAAGTACATGCATTTAGTTTCCAGGAAATCATCCATTTCTATCTTCAGGGAGGAATAAAGGTTTTTAAAGTGTCTTAAAGAGCCACTACTTGTCACACAGTTGAGTGTGCAGAGGTAACCTGAACTAGGGCCAACACTACTGATTCAAATGCTGATCCGTCCCTGGATAAAGAACACAATGATCCAGAGAAACTGAAAATAACCATCTAAATAGAAATTTTCTTGGGAATTTCAACACTTTAACCCTTTGGATTTTTACCTTTAGAAATTCTTACCACTGGAAGCATCCTGAAATTAAAATATCACTGCTTTCCTCCAAATAGACTCAAATCAACATTTAAAAACTCTTAATTTTTTTTTATTTAACATGTAAGGTATGAGACCAGGGATTGATGGCTTGCTCACCATTTGCCATATATAATTGATAGTAGAAGAGTGTATCTTCTACTCATAGACTCACTGAGTTTTTTCCTGGCATCAACCACTAACCAAGTTTTCAGGTCTCTTCAGAGGGACACCTCCATTTTGACTTGCTAGCATTGTACCTGAATATACAGTATTTGGGTTTTATGTCCATCAGGTCTCTGTAGCCATCACGGATTGGCCTAAAATGTTGTCTAACTTATTCTGACTTTTATAACTTCAATATGATGCTGAGGTACTTTGATTGCTTTCCTGGGTCTGTCCAATAAAAATCAGATCCTTCTCCGTCACCACCTACCAATCCTCACTTTGAGCTTCTGAGAGCCATGTAGAAAAATGGAATTAATACCACAATGAATTTTAATTTGGAACTTGGTGATTCTCAGTGCCCTTTGAACATGAATAAGATATCAATTATAGATATGGTACTTCCCGGTGGAGGCAGAAAGGAAGTAGACAAGAACCACTGTGTTAACATGGATCTGAACCCTGAACATACACTTGCATTTGACCCTTCGTAGTCCATCATCATCTTCTTAGTTTGTCATATCTGTTTCTTTGATCTTTATATCTCTTATTGTTTGGTCTGTCTCTTTTGTTGCTGATTTTAAATTTCTATTTTATTTCAAATTGTCTGTGTGAAAGAGAGAGAGAGAGAGAGAGAGAGAGAGAGAGAGAGNGGAGGGAGGGAGGGAGGGAGGGAGGGAGGGAGGGAGGAAGGAAGGAAGGAAGGAAGGAAGGAAGGAAGGAAGGAAGGAAGGAAGGAAGGAAGGGGGCAGAATCCAGAAATAAAAAAAATACCACTTTGTGTGAATGAGTGTGTATCTGTGTGTGTGTCTGTGTGTGCATGTGTGTTTATCTGTCTATAAGTGGACAACTTGAAAGACTTTTTTCTACCCTTTCACCATGTGGGGCCTGGGGATCAAAATCAGGTGTCAGTGAGCACCTTTACTCACTAAACTATTTTTAAGTCCTACACACACACACATACACACACACACACACACACACACACTATTTTACTTTTTAAAAAATATTTTATTAAATGAGACTATTTTTTCTATGACTCCCAGGTTGACAAGGAACTCAGTTTGTACCTCAAAGTTATCTTCAGCCTCCAGAGTGCCAGAATTAGATGTAAATGTTTCACATTTACACAGAAGGCTCTTATTTTAATTCATGGAAGATCAACAAAAAGCACAACCTTCCTTCCTTTCTTCTCTCTGTCTGATGCATCCATTTCTATCTTCAACAGCCTTCTCTCGTCCCTACCAAGGAAACTCAATGAATTCAGGCATTTTGTTTATTTTTTATTCACTTAAATTGTAGTCTCAAAACAAGGGTTTCCCCTTGGCTGCCCCTTACTCTTTTTTGTTTGTTTATTTGTCTTGTTTTTGTTTTTGAGACAGGGTTTCTCTGTGTAACAGCCCTGGTTTTGGAACAAACTTTGAAGACAAAGCTGACCTCAAACGCACAAAGATCTAACATCCACAGAAATCTCTAGTCTTTTATAAGATTTGAGCATTGATAAAAGATGTATTTATGTTCTAATGTGTCTACATGCTTCTTAGACATAAGATAATTTTGTCTTAGGCTGTTTCATAGCATACCAAAGCCAGTGCTGCCCAGTAGCGATAAGCCCAATTCAGAGTTATATGTGTAACTTTTCCAAGAAATATATTTTTGGTCCTTGAAATCTTGAATTCACTTTAGATCTACAACCTACTCAATTCAACAGAATTCTAGACTGAAGCCACCATTTCTGGTATCCTCTATTGATATGTCCATTCATGAATTCTGCTGAAATACTTATTTCAGACAGGAGAGAATAGGCCAGTTACAATGTTTGAAGAACTAGGAAACTAAGCCATATCCAAAGCAATGGGATAACATTTATGGTTCAGTGAAATAAAACACTATACAGGCATCTCAAGTTTCGAGATACTTGGTTGCTAGGGTGATATTTGAGGGGAAAATCAATGAAAGATTTCTGACATCCGCTCTGCCAGCTCTCTGAAGTCCTTGAGTCAGACTCAAGTTTTCTCTGTGCTTGTTCTGCCTGCAGACTCCTGGACATAGAACCAATGCCATGGTCTACCAGAACTAAAGCCACCAATACCACACCTACCTGTGCTCATAAGCTCATGCCGTTATAGCCCAGTGTTCACATCCCACAACAGGAGAGAACTGACGCCAAAGGAAAGAGTAGATTGCTTTATCCACTTAATTCACCTCTTGACTCCTCCATCAGCACACTGAGTTTTTCATGTAGGAGGATAATAGGACAAAGAAAGCAAGACTGATTCTACGTTGACTGATACCTAATCAAATAGTCTAATTTTTGTTACGCTTTGGGCCAGCTCTTCTGTATTAAAGCCCACGGTGCATAAAGTTTGTCTTTTGAATTCCTCTTTGATTATTCCCTCCGTTATTTCTAGTATCATCTTTACAGTCTAAGTGTACAAAGAGTGCATCTCTGGGGGGAGCTCTAGGAGAAAGAAATATGCGCATTACTCTTCCATAGACAATCCTGCTGCACATCTATAATGTTGGCTTCTTCCAAAATGAATCTTGTCAAAGGAACTTAGACAATGCCTCCCCTGCACACCCAAACTGTAGGTCTATCATACTGAAGGAACCCATATCGGGGTGCTCTGATTGAGACCCTCTATTGTGGTCACCTAGGACACCAGGACAGTATTCATCCTCACATAGGATTAACATTTCCAATGAGAATAATGCACCAGGTTGGACACTGATATGGCCTCTCCTGTATCTGGGCCATCATCCTAACTCAATTACAAGCAACTTCCTGACAGTTGCTGTCCAATATGAGAAAGAAATGAGGGTTGATTGTGAGTTTACAGTGGAAAGAAGTGAGATATTGAAGAAAATAAATTACGCTTTGATGAGAATAGGGGGTTACTGCTTGTCAAATACTGGGGTAGCCGTTGATGAGATATAGGGAGTGTAAGCAATATACCCGAGGTTCACCATCTGTGAAGGTAAAGAAAGGGAAAAAGAATAGAGTAGACAGAGAAGTTAAATGGTCACCAATCTGAAAATCTTCAGAAATTGGTCATTTGAATGAGATGTGCCCCCACAGTCTTGGGCACTTGAACACTTGTTTTTCAGTGATGGTGCAGTTTGGGATGGATTAGGTGTGTTATTGAAGAAAGCATGTCATTAGTGGTGTGCTTTGAGAGTTTAAAGGCTGTCTCTACATTTTGTTGGTTCTCACCACTTCCAGGTTGTGATTCAAGATATGAGCCCCCAGCACCAAACTTTCAGCCCCAGCTGACACGTCTGCCACCTGCTGCCGTGCTAGCTTTGCCGTTATGAGTCCCAAAGCTCTGGAATCACTAGCTCAAATAAGCCCTGCCAACTCAACGTGATGTGGCCATGGTACTTTATCAAAGCACAGCAGATGCGTAAATAAACCAAAAAGGAGCTCTAGGAAAAATGCCCTGCTCAGCAAAGTTATTCTTTATAGCTGACCCTTCATAGGACAGACTGCCCTGTCTCTACATTAGTGCATGTGCACTGATCCAGGAAGGGAATAACCTTGTATGAAAAGCTCGACGCAGCTGACACAGATCTTAAGATAGCCACTGGAGGTGGATGCCAACCACGGTCTCTGTACCTGGCCAGTAAATCCTCCTTTGAAAGGGTTCCGCTCAGCGAATCCACTTGCTTACTGGAATTCCAACCACAATTTGAGCAATATTTGGCAGCTTTGATTCCAACTAAATAGACAAGGTAGAAACAGAGAATTCGGGGCTTGAGGTTAGATAAATATTGTTAAATAACTGGTGCTGGCTACAAGGACTGAAAGTTTGAGAAGGTAAGCAAAAATAAGGCAGGGTAGTCTATGGGACTGAGATCCAAGACGTAGCTGTTGTTACAGATGAAAATCAGAGAAATAGGGTTGAAATCGGGATTCAAGAGCAGGGCAAACAGAGCTGACGACTCCTAGATCAACAACGCCCACAAACATCAAGGCAATGAATGAGAATGGAGACGGGTTCCTGGCAGTGTGTGAAGCAGAGTTAACAAAAGGTAGACATGGAGCAGCCACACTGTTACTATGTGCAGTCAGCTAAGGTGGGGAAGATGATGCTTTGTGAAGCTTCAAGAATTGCTCAGCTGCTTCTCCTTACCTCTATCTTAATGGAAGACAGAGTTTTAACTAAAACAAGCTGCATTAGTGACTTAAAACAGGATTTTTACTTTTGTAACAAACTCTCAATTGTAAGACTTCTATTTTTCATTGAATAAACACGTTTCATAAATATTCATCACATTTTGTGAGAGTTTTTAATGACACAAAAAGACAGTAAAATTAATTCTTTAAGGAGAAAGGTACAGGTCTGGTTGCTAACAGCCATCAGTTACCAATAACTTTTAAGCTAAAGGTGAGATTTCATAGGCTCTCCCCCATCAATATTTGGATTTGGTCTGGTGCATCTTGGGCACACAGTGACAGTGTATGAGGATTCAGATGTGCAATGATGAGATCACATAGAGAAAATGCTTCATTAGAAATGTTGACCACCTAATGTACTCTTAAGTTTAATTTGCCAGCAATTTTTGACAGTGCTTTCTTCTCTGTTCATCGGGGATACTGGTGTAAAGTTTTCTTTTGCATCTTTACCAGATTTGGGATCAGCATGATTCTGACACTGGAGATAGTGTACAGCAAAATGCCTTCCTTTCGTATTTTTTGAATAATTTATTTAGTACTTTTGTAATCTATTATGAAACAATTGTGAAGGTACTGTGTATTAAACTTTTCTTTGATGGGAGATATTCTGAAAAAACAATTTGGTCACTTTAGCCTTACTATGTCTTCTTGCCATAATATTGATAATATATATATACATCAAGGAGTTATTCACTTTTGCTGGGTTCTTCTATTTACTAGGGTGTAAATTTTTGGTAGTTTCCTCTGAGCCTCTGCATTGCTTTGACAGCAATTATGTTCCAAATATTGTTTTGAGTTTTTCTCTATTTACCTTGCTAATTTGTCCATTTTATTTATCTTTTTCAAAACGAACTTCTATTTAATGAAAGTCATTTTTATTTTTATTTTACCACAGATTATGTTTATTTCTGCTCTGATTTTTATTATGTTTTTCATTTTACTAATTCAGTCTTTGGCCCATCTTGCTTTTTTAAGTCCTTGAGGTAGATTATTATATTATTTGAAATGTCTCTGGGTTTGATAAATAAACTTCCACTTTTTTGTGGTGCTGGGGATCTAATCAAGGCCCTCACAAATGATGGATAAGCGTTCTACCCCTGAAACACAGCTCCAGCTCAAAAGTGGTTCACCCTATGCCATGGACTCTGAGCTGCTCTATTTCATCTGTTTTGAGAGTGTTTTAGTCTTTCCTGGACTGTTTCTGCTCCCTACGACTGGAATATATTAATTTTGTACCGTAAACAAACAGCATTTCACATGACTCTCATTTTATTTCAGAATTACTGCTTTTCAAATAGTACCTGTGGGCCAAAAGTACAATAATCCTCTGACTTCGAGTAATCATAAGCATGTGAAATGTACAATAGAGAAGAAAAAAATCAGCTACTATGAAAACCTCATCTACGCAGTGTTTAATGGGCAATTCTGTGGCATTATAGGATCAGTGCCTAGGGACATATTTTCCACCTTCAGCGGCTGCCTTTAGTTCTAGAATAACGATTCACATATATGTGGTCAGCAGCTACTACCAAAGGGTGAGTTGGGAATTTTTTTAATGTTTAATAAAAATATCTACACCGTGAAAAGTGACTGTTGTTTCCGTGAACTCCTTTACCCAACAGCTGTTTTTATTAATCTCTAAATTTTCAGCTGGATTACAACCAGTGAGTAAATACATGAGCTGAGGAAGCTTCTAGTATTTGCTTAGTATCTAAAACAAAAATGTATCTTCAATGGCTAATATTGTAATCGTTAATGCTTAAGAACAAATGTATTCTTAGATTAAATTAGTTGGTGAACACATTGGTTACCATGCAGAATCAAATGTGACATCCATGCTAGATCTTACTCATAGTTCTGTACAGATTCTGGAATGGAGAACACTTCTAAAATTAAGGAGAGCAAGGGAAACTGAGTATATCAGACAATAGGATTTATGGACCCAGATCTAGAAAGAAACATTTTCTTATTGGTGGTTAAATTTTCACAACACTGAAAGTAACTAATGATCCCACTGCAATGTTTAACTGGTGTAAAGCAAAAGCTCAGTCAGCTGTGGTTCACCATGATTTGATTTGGTATTGTTCCATATCCCTTACTTATTCATCATAAATTTAAACAATTACTGGATAGTGTCTTCCTTGTGTATCCAGGGGTCCATATTTGTAAACGTAAACTACTGAATGAAAGTGTTGGATAAAATCCAGAATATCCTAAAAGCAAAACTTCAGTTTTCAATGCAGCAACCACTAATCAAGAAAAGCTAAATACCTCCTATGTTTGAGTGTAAGAAAATTGCTGAATTATTATCTTTCAGCTAATGGTCATGTATGCTTATGGTAATATCTCCTGAGCAGTGACAAGAAAGAGAAATAATGGTCAAAATGACAATGGGGGGGGGCTTGTTCTCAACCAACTGTCCATAAAAAGGATTTGAAAAAAAGTCTATCTATACTGACCATGGTATAGTTTTTTACACTATGCAATTTCCCACAATGATACAGAATAGCAATTACTAACACAGGACATATAGAACCTTGACTGTTAAATATATGTAATGTAGAGGTGATTTAAGCTGCATGGGAAGATGTGCGTAAAGTTTACAAAATATTGCATCATTTCATATAAGGGATTTGAGCATGTAGATATTATGGGAACCTTGGAGTGGGACTGGAACCTAACCTTGGAAGATACTGAGGGCTTATTTTATGATATAAAAACCATGTGACAGTAGAGAAACAGGAAAGATGTGAGGACAGAAGTCATGGTTTCTGTATAATGAAGTGTGTGGATGGAGGTGAGCAGGCTTAGGAATGGATAGTTTGAATAGTGGGGGTGGTTTGTCTGGTTCCTGTCCCTAGACTGAGTAAGAAGATTGGATATTGACAGTGAGTGTGAAAACCTGGTAAAGGGATGGAGTGTATACTTTGGTTGGTACACTTGGAGGCTAGTTGCTTGCCATCAGTCTCTCAGAGTCAGAGTGGCCCCAGAATGCTCAAGCACCAGCAAATGAAAGTTATGGTATTAACCATATGCCACAATGGCATATAACCATATAACCATAAGCCACAGTGGTTCAGCAAACCAGATACTTGGATAAACACACTGCTTATGAGTGGATAAAGAATAAAGCACAATTACTTGAAAAAGCTCTTATTTGTAAAAATGAGTAGCACTTAAATGATAAACTATAATTGTACATATATATATATATATGAGGTTCAGTTTGATATTTTGATGCAAAATTGAATGAATGACTCACTCTCATTGGGATAGAATGCAATTTTCTTCACTGGTGTAACCACTGAGAAGTTTCTCTTGGTCTGATGAATGATCTCCCACCCACACACAAGGAAAAGAAGCGATTAAGCAAGGTGTGTCCCACACAGCAGAAAGGGGATCCTGTTGGGAAGAAGCTCCACAGTAGAGGAGGGAGAAGGCAATTAATAAATGAGGTAAAAGCAGCTAAAATTCATTCTATTAAATGTATGAAGCTGCGAAATAATTAAAAATACATATTTAGAGTATCAATCCATTCAGTACGGGCATATTTTCCCAAATATTTCTCATCTTCCCACAGTTGGTTGAAACTCTAGATGCAGAACCCAGAGACATTAAGGGTTGAATATATAATTAGATTTTTTTCTATAATAATACAATTCAGGGTTGAAAACTCTAGCTAATAGGCAAGCCCAGTCAGCTTATGTTTGTACATAAAGTTCAGTCACAACCCAGACTCAACTCTGTAGCCACTGACTGCAGCCCTACACTGATGAAAAGGACCAGTTGCAGCAGATACATGGTGGCCTGAAAGAATAATGCTACAGAAAAAGCTTACCCCTTGTTATGTATTGTATTCTCTCAGATCATTACATGTTAAAGCATCCTAATAATTCCACAGTGATCCATTACCAGTGTACATCATAATTTAAAAAAAGCAAGCACTAATTTTTGGACCATAATGCTACACTGTCTGCTCTCAAAAATAAAAAAAAATAAATAAATGTTTTTGGACAACAATGTTTCATAGAAGTCTAAAATATTGTTAATGAATACATTGTAAATAAGGCTCAAAATTCAATTGTGTGTAATGTACTTTCAAAAAGTACCACATGATATCACATGACTGTTAAGACACACAGACACTGTTCCTAGTCACAAGAGTGTCTGAAATGCCTTGTCTTCCTGCACCAGAAGGTTCTTTCCGTTAGCTTGTCTACTACAAGTTTGTCAGTGAGTCGATCCTCATGTGGGAAGTAACTATAGACATGGAGAATATTTCAGCCTGGGATAAACATGGCATACCATAAAAATTTACACTGAAAAAAAAAATCAAACCGTATGTGTCTCTCATGTCTAGATTTTTTGTGTTATTCTTTAGCTTCATGTATTCTCATAAAAAAATCATAGAACAGAGGCTGGAAAGATATCTCAGAAGTTAAGAACACTGGCTGTTTTTCCAGACGTCCTGAGTTCAATTCCCGGCAACCACATACTGGCTTACAACCATCTGTAATGAGATCTGGCGCCCTCTCCTGGCCACTGTAGGTATAATAAATAAGTAAAATTTAAAAAAAAAATCATAGAGCATTTATTTTCCCAGAAGCAGTAGCAGAATGATAATGAATAGGTGCTCTCAAACAGGTCTGTATAGGCTGAGCAAGAAAGGCTTGTAAAGTTATTGATGGAGAAGAAAAGGGTGAGAGATTTTAAACTTTTTAAACTCTTATCCAATTCCTTTGCACTAAGGTTGTGAATTTATTTTCAATCAGTGGGCTAATTGTCTTTATTAAGAGCAGGTCACAACATGCATAAGCATGTATCATGTGAAATCCCCCTTCCCATTTTTTAAAAATGATTGTTTATTTTTAAGATTTAATATGAATACATCATCTCTCCCCTTCCCTTTCCTCTCTCCAACACCTATCATATACCCCTCCTTGCTCTCTAAATTAGTGGCCTCCATTTCTTACTAACTGTACTTACACACTTATGCATATATATGCATATGTATGTATATATATATTCCTACATAGATATATACAACCTGCTCAGTTTATATTATGTTATTTGTATGTTTTCTAATTGAATAAATGCAAGGGTGAATAGGTACTCTGTGTACTTGCTCAATAGCAGTAAATAAAAACAATGACTAAATGAATCAATATAAAAATAAACAAGAATAGAGCTTACTTCCCTTCTTCTGGTCCTTCTCATTTTGGCTCATCTTTCTTATACCATCAGTGTTTAGGCTACAAGGTAAACTCAGGACAGGGACGACTCTAGCGAATGAACTTGTGGTTTACATTGTCAGACCTTCTTCTCAAGTCCAACAGAAGCTGTGCTCCGCACTGACGCAGGAAAACATTGCCAAAGAGGATGCTAGAGGTTAGAATGCTTGCAAATAATTACAAACACATGACTTGTTTACTTTATCTCTAATGCTTCAGGAGTCAATCGTGCTCCAATTAGCAAAGCCCTTGTAAGCATCCAAACACGATGGCACCTGCTTCGCTTCCCTGCACCAACTGCAGGTTCCCATTTTCACACACAGCTCACAGCTCAAGCGTTTTCTTTCCCCGTATTTTCCACCCTGCCAATTGGAAAGATTGCACCGCAATAAGGAACTTGTTAATAGATTACTATGGTAGGCTCCAGGGGTGGGCTAACACTCTTCAGAAACACATACAGGGCTCAGTAAGTAAGCTGGCCGAGCTGTGTTATTATTTTTTGGTGTGGGGAAGAGGTCCTTTATGGACACGAACACACACACACAGGTAAGAGCCTAATGTCTTCCCAGTTTACAAAATGTTCTTGCTGGCATGCAGAGTGATTACTCCCGCAGGTTCCTTCGAGTCACTGGAGCATGACACTCCAGTTTGTTACTTGAGGAATGAAACAAACAAGGCCGGTTCAAGGATATCACAGAAGCAGCCATAGTGGATTATTCTTCCTCTAGATTCTTGAGTTCTTACATTAATACTTCTGCTGAGTTTTTGTTTGTTTGTTTGTTGCTTCTTTGTCCAGGACATCCCTAAACAATCCAGGTTGGCTTCGAACCATGGTGATCCTCCTGCTTCAGCCTCCCAAATGCTAAGATTACATGACTCCCCTGGTGGATTTACTAAATGTGTTCTCTTACTATTTTAGAAAACACTTTTAATTGTTGGAAAATAATTGAAAGATTACAGGAACGAACAAATGAAAGAGCATAGATAACATAGCTCTTCTCCCACATCTCCTCCTTGTCCCCAGTGCCTGGGTTATACGCCCAGTCCCTAAGAAAGAACACTCAGATCTACCAAGCAATGCCACTGGGGTGTGAACGTGGAAATGCGAGGCTTTGGATATTTCGATCACATGGCATTGTTCTGTTTAATTCATATGTTTACTTTTGTTTGTTTTTGTTTTTGTTTTGCTTTTGAGCCATTTTATCACATAGTCGAGGTTGACCTCCAACTTTGCTGTGTAGTCAAGGTAGAACTCAAACTTTTGAGTCCCCTGCCTCTGCCTCCCAACTGCTCAGATTTCTGATGTGTGCCCGAGACCCAATTTGTGATGCTAGGAATAGAACCCAGTCCTTCACATATGCGAGGTGAATACTTTGTCAGCTCAGCTACATCCCTAACCCCTGTATTTATTATTGTATTTACTTAACCATATAGTATAAAGTATCCTAATAGAACCATGTCACATTTTTAAATCATTAGTTGTGCTTTGTGAGTGCACACACACACATACACACACACACACACACACACACACACTAATACGCAATAGCCTAGGTATGGAGGTCAAAAAACAACTTTTCAAAACTGGTTCCTTTCTTTCCTTCCACTATGGGTTCTAGAGGTCAAAGTTGGGTGGACATACTTGTACAGCAAACTCATTTTCACTGAGCTATCTACCAGCACCCCCATGTTCTTTAAGAACAATGTGCCCGAAGTGATATAGTTAGTCAAGACTTTGTAAAGCATACTTTATAGTGTTTCTAACTCTACCGTCCTGTATTTGCACAGCAGTTAACTGCTTCCTACCTGTAGGCTGGCCCAGGACTCCTGGCAACATCTGGACAATATTGATGATCATCCAGACATTGTTACATATGTTTTCTTCACTTGGTTCTCATAAAAAGCCTTCAAAATCAGGATTATTGCTCTCTCATGTTTGGAATCCTTTTCCTTAAGAGACAAAGGGGTAAAATAAATGTTTTGCTTAACTACCAAATGACAACCAAATTTGAAACTTTATCTATCTCCAAAACACAAAGGTGACTGCTACACTGAACTGTGGCTTGCCTTTGAAGTGTGCCCAGCAGGTGAATGTGTTAGAACACTTTGTGCCTAGCTAGTGGTGTTGTCTAGGGACGTGGTTGAGACAATGGGATCTGGGACCTGGCTTAATGTCGTAAAGTTTCCATTGTTATGTGAAGACACCATGACCATGGCTACTCTTATAAAGGAAAACATTTAATTGAGGAGACGGATTACATTTCAGCAGTTCAGTCCATTATCATCAGGACAGGAAGCTTGGTAGCATGCAGGCAGACATGGTGCTGGCAACATCTTGATCGAAGGAAACAGGAAGTGGTCTCCGACACTGGGTGGTATCTTGAGCATAACAAACCTCAAAGCCTGCTTGCACAGTGACATACTTCCTCCACCAAGGTCACACCCACTCCAATAAAGCCATACCTCCTAATAGTGCCACTCCCTATGAGCTTATGGGGGGTGGTTAATTAAATTCCAACTACTACATTGAGTAATATAGGCTTTTTTGGGAGAATACTAAGGATATCCCGTCTTTAGTTCCAAGTAGCTGTCTACTTGCTGAACTGCTATGACAAGAACAAGGCTACTCTAGCTTTTTAGTTTGTAGTTTTCCTCTGACCCTGTGAGTCTGAATTCACCCACTGACATTTTTACGCATTAACAATACCACTTTTGGCTGAACTGGTGAATTAACACAAATGGACCAGTGATTTTGTTTTTTCTGTTTCCTCTATTGATGTTCTCAAAATTGTTATCCAATAACGTCATTGTTAAGCAAACGTATTTAATACAATATTTATGGCTCTTCTGCAGTGAGGTTTGAAGGAATATGCATTACATGTACAATTTAAAATATCCCCATAGTTATGCAGAAGAGCCAGAATCTGTTAGCCAAGACGAAAGCAAAAATCAGACTGAAGTCTTTGGAGTGTGAGGTAAAGATAACTTGTAAAACTGTTGAGAAACAAATGGACAGTTAGAAAATTAAAGCTCAGTCCATGTGAGGAAACAATGGAAGAGAGAGAGAGAGAGATTTTGTAAAATGGTTTTATAGCACTGTAGAAGGAAGGCTGCTCAGCCCTGCTCAGCCCTGAAACAATCACAGAGAAATCATATTATTTAAATCACTGTGTGGCCAGTTAGCTCTAGTTTCTTATTGGCTAACTTTTACGACTTAATTTAATGCATCTCCATTAATCTGTGTATTGCCATTTGGCTGTGGCTTACTGGGTAAAATTTCAGCATCTATCTCTGGCAGGGCTACATGGCTTCTCTCTGACTCTGCCCTTCTTTCTCCCAATGTTCAGTTTAATTTTCCCCACCTAGCTCTGTTCTTCCCTGCTCTGCTATAGGCTCAAAGAAGTTCTTTTATTAATCAATGGTAATCACAGCATACAGAGAGGAATCCCACATCATAGCACTGTTTAGGAATCAAAATTATGCATTGATTAGCAAGGATAACAGCTTCAGTTTTATGAATTTTTAAAGTTTTATCTGGAATATTAACTGTAAAATTTAAATGTTCATATTTAGGAAGCCACGATTACTATAAAAATAAAATACTCAATTAACCACACGAGATGAGAAAAGTTATTGGATGTCTCCAAAACTATGAAATCTAGACTTCAACTTTTTTTCTGCCTTCTAGAGTTCATGTAAATATTAGTTGAGTTGGCATAATTGCAAAGGATTCATAGTCTGTAAATATAAAGCAAGCATTAAGACACTCTTACCGTCATTGGATTGCAGTTTCTCAACTGGAACTTACTGTGCAGGAACACTTATTATTGGGTTGGTGTTCTACTGTCCTTGGCTTCCTACTCCAAATAGATGACACGCTACAGCTGACTCATAAATAGCCACCAGAGGAAAGAAATGCACTTAATTCCATTTGTTCCTTAATTGTTCTCAACCAGCTGTTCGTATCACAAGACCTGATCACAGCTCTTTTAGTTTTCATAACCCATTCTTTGAATTACTGGAATGGGTCTCTTATAGTTGAATCTCTTCCAATGCTTTCATTCCCTTGTAATTTATTTTTCAACCATTGTCCGTCCCAAATAATTATGTAGCAAGAGAGAGGTGTGTCTGTCTGAGTTATGAAGCAATAAAATGCAATAATTGATGACAAATATGGCTCTCCTCTTTAGCATTGGGTAGCCATGGCATGGCAGTGGCTTACAGATCAGCAACAGTTACAAAAAATCCCAGAGCTGATCTGGACATTAGAAATCAAAGCATAAGCAATGCTTATGGTATATTACACACATCCTCAGAAGCCAGAAGACATGACCTTCAGAAAATATGAGAAAGAATATAAATGATAAAGAAAGCTTCATAGATTCAGCAGAGAAAAGTCAATTTGTGGACTGGTAAAGTCTACTGTTTGAGCCATGATGACTGCCACAAAATAAGCTGAGATCCATAATTTAGTTTAAGAACTGATGTTTTGGAGACAGATTTTCTTTAAACGGCCCATTTTTCTTTGCAGTCGACTTAATTGTTCTCTAAAACATATCCGCCTTGTTGTCTTGTTGTCATGACAGCACAGATGAGCTAATAAAGACTTGCTCCACACTGTCTGCAAAGTCCATGATCTGTCTTATAACTGAGCACACATCTGTGGGAATATGAGGATGGCTTCCCTTCACTATAAAGTGCAAGGGTTTTATTTGCCCACACCAGCTCATAGTCAACTTTTATCAAATCATAAGACTTCTGTTGAATTGCTCTATCTAGTTTCTTTGTTGTCTGATGCAAGTTACCTACCTATCCTTTTTACAGAAACAACTGTTCAAATCCACTGCCTCCTTGTACATAGACATCTTCATTAGCTTTCAGGTTAGTTTATTCATTTTGACTGGAGATGGGTCAAAAATATATAGATATTCTCTTTTGTTTTATTGGGGTTTAGTCATAAAATGGGGTTATACTAATTGTAAGTATTTGTTGTTGTTATACTGGCAGATTTTAATCAAAATTTCCTCACTTGGGGATGTCTTTCTCCAGAAAAAAAAGTATAAAGCACTTCAAAGCCCATTATTTCACAGAAATCAAAAGAAAAATATCCATGTATTTTCCATAGTAGCCTGCTAGGTCTGCCTGAGACTGGACGTTCATTTTCTTTGGGTTTAACTCAAATATGGAATTGCTTGACCATGTGGTCAACCCCTTTTGAGGCGAATCTTATAATTTACAACCACAACAACCATGAATAAAGGTTCCTTTCACCACATAGTAATCCTTGTGACATTTTGATTCTTTAATAGGCACCCTAAAGGACGGGAAGTGACATTCCTTTGTGACTTGTATTCATCTTCCCAGTCATTACTGGTAGTTGTCACCTTTTATATTCCTGTTGGCCATTAATGGGGCTCACTGAGTAGTGCTTACTGAGTCTCTGAGCGCCCCTTTTCACCAAGTTGCCACTTATTCAATTCCTTTTCTTTTTTCCTTTAATTGATCAAAATATTTATCAAGCTATAGCCCTTTGTACATGTTTTGTTGCCTATCTAGTGCATGTACTTATAGCATTTCCATTCTGTAGGTTGCCTTTCAACATACTGATTATTTTGTTTGCTTTAGAGAATTATGTAGTCCTGTTTTTTTTATTTCTGTCTGTCTCCTTTGATTTTCATATTTTATCCAAAAAGAGTTGTCAATATCATAAGGATATCTTCATCTCTGCTTTTTCTTAGTGACTTCATAGCTTCAAATTTTATGTTTAAATAATTAATCCATTTTTGGCTTGACTTTTGTAGGATGGACTATATAATCTCACTGTTTTCTGGTTGATATCTAGGTTTTTCAACACTACTTTTTGAATAGTCTACTCTTTCCCCAATGTTGCTATTCTTGGCAACGTTGTCACTGATTATTAAGAGTAAAACCAATACAAGCCTGCTTTTATTTGTAGGTTGACAAGTCTGTTACGCTACATTTATATGTGCCTGCTATTTAATGTATCCTTTGAAGATTTTCACACTTGTTCATGATTAAATTTGATTATTCCAAGTATCCATTTCACCACCACTCCGCCACTCCCTTTGTATCATCAGATATCACCCTTTTAACTTCATGTTTTCTTCTCCCTCTCTTTTTTTAAACATAACTCACTAATTCCAATTAGTGTTGTACCTGGGCATGAGGTCATCCCTCGGGGATGTGCAGGCTGCTGTGGGAAACAGACATCAATGATCTCAACCAGTTCTGGATCCTCTGAAAACTACAGTATGTATCTGTGTTGCTGACAACACTGGACTGTTTGACTATTAGAGATTCTCACTTGGGAATACTTATCTGCTACTATAACCCTAGTCAAAAGCCTAAGATTGGGTAAGTCAGGCCCAGTGGAGGCTCATACCCCCTGCTGTTCTCCTTACTGGACGTGTTGTCAGATCTCCTTAGAGATATTGATGTTTATACCCTGGAGCAGAAAAGCTCCTATTTGTAAGACTTAATCTTGACAACGTAGTGAAAGTAAATGACCATGGAGTGCTCAGCCCTAAACAGAACAGCTGTCTAACCTACCCAACGTCCTAGGTAGCCTCACTGGACAGTGGTTAGAGATGGTTTGAGAGTAGGCGTTGAGGAGGAGTGCCACAAAGGACTGTCATCTGGGTGGAACATGACTGCTGCGGTCATGAGCACATAGCAGCTGTAGATATAACCGCAGATTGTTTGGTGTGTGTCTGTTATTATCTTCTGTCCTAAATTCAGTTCAACTGTGGTGTTTGTGTTGATTTGTTGTGTGAAGTACCTGCCTATCTTGAAGATGGTGTTAAAAATCTGTTGCTGCTGTACTGCTATTTATCCTTTTTATGTACTAACAGTTCCTTAATGTATTTAGTTGCCATCGCTATGATCATATGTATTTCTGTAAGTACTATATGCTATGATAGAGCTTACTGACAACTTTATTAGAAATAATTTATCAATTTAGCATAGTCAAAAATCACCCAACCTGTACATTATCAGTATCACTTTTTTGTGTCTTATTTAAAGACATTTTCTTGCTGCGGGACAATTCTGTATTCTGTCAATTATATTTTAAATAAACACTGACTGACCAGTAGCCAGGCAGAAAGTATAGGTGGGTCAACTAGACAGGAAGTAGAGGCAAGGCAATGAGAACAGGAGTATTCTAGGAAGAAGAAAGCTCTTCCTGCAGTCCTGCCTAGACACAGAAGAAGGAAGATGTGACCTGCCTCGCTGAAAAAGGTACTGAGCCATGTGGCTAACATATACTAGAATAATGGGCTAATATAAGTTACAAGAGTTAATAAGAAGCCTGAGCTAATGGATCAATCAGTTTATCTCTAATGTAGAACTCTGTGTGATTTTCTTTGCAGTTTACCAGCTGTGAGAGCTGGGCAGGACAGAAACCCCAACAAGCAGGCCCTCATGTTACAATTTCTTAACCATAAAATTTACATTAAACATTGTGATTTGTCTTTTACTTTAGGGCTCTTTACCCAGTTGTAATTGACAAGGGTTTTTTTTGTATTTCTTTATGTATTGCAATAATCACATTCTTTACTGTAAGTGTGCCCATGCCCTTAAATATGATCTTATAATAAACATATTTTTACTAATTCAGTGAAGTTTTAACATGTAGGTGAGTTCTTAAAGTTATAGTTTATTTACTCATTTGCATTGTTCTCATAGTAAGATGCCACTCCACCATGATTTTTAAAAAAATAACCTATGTTTTTAGCAATAGAGCAAATTTTGGAGACAAAGCAAAGTGAACTTCCTAGCTATTATCTTCAGCATTATATAACTAACTTTGTAATTCTCCCTCTATTTTTTATGTCCTAAAACCCCTAGGAGATTACTTAAGTCTACATATATTTTCATAAATCACCATACTCATATTTGTAAAGATAAATATTACAACAAAATGATCCACTGAAGTGAAATAATTTTATCACAATGCTAACATTGTGATATAGTAAATTGTGTGCTTTTTGATAATCAAGTTAAGTACAAAGGTATAAGAACTAAAATATGTAGATGCTTTTGAACCTAAACCATATATTTAAAATTACTTCAGCATCATAATAGGTATAACAACCACATTTCTTGGTGAAAAAGACACTAGTGTTGATATTATTCGTACTATTACTGTTGAGTTTTTTCACACAATTTTATTAAATTTTAGTTCAATGTTAGTAAAAATTAAGAAGAAATCTTCTCCTTCAAGTTTGTGATCTCTGTGCTCTGTAACTTCCATTTCTGAACTCCTGGTCCTCTGGAGGAATATGAAACACTGCAGCCAAGGCCGGAAGGTAGACATACCTTTAACATCACACACACAGAGAAATCATAGCTTTAAGCATCAATATTTATACTTCCAATTCAATGAACTCTGTACTTGCTCATTTTCCTCTTCATTTGACAAATTATCTGATTGGAACCCACAAATATATTTCATAATTTGCTAATGGACTACATAAATTTGAAAAATGCAAAGGTTAAGCCCCAGATTATTCTTTAAAGGCAGGAGAATCTTCCAGTTTTCTTAATGTTTGTATTTTACTTCTCATAATTGGAAGGCTTTATGTCTGTTTTCAGAATCATATTGATGTATTCACAGATTATCACAGGTTCATGATCCTTTGACCCAATGGCCTGTTAAAGATTATGGGAAACCTTGTAACATAACATCCTCATCTTGTGTTCTCAGGCACACATAATGTGCTTAGCCATTGTCAGCTGCATTAATGGGACTTGGCTCACACAGTGTACATTAGTCACCTATTCCAACAACATCTACAGCTACAACATGATGTAGAATCTACAGCTATTCCAGGGTTGCTCCCTGGTGTCAACCAGCCTGAGAGAGTGATGGTTTCACTCAGTAGAGGACATTTCTGTTCTTCCATGACTCTTGAATGTCAATAAAAGCTCAATCCCTATTGCATGCTCTCTCTGTGTTCTGTGTTCATCTACTGGTTTAGTTACATATGTACTATGAACTGTCTAACTCACTGATTTTTGTTTTGTAACTGATGCTTTTGATTTCATGTATGTGTCCCTTTTACATCATTTCCTCTCTTCCTCTAACTTTTCCTCCCAAACAGTTGAGCTCCCTCCTAAATCATGGCCTCTTTTTCTTTAATAATTATTGTAGTTACATGTGTGTATGAGTAAATATATAAATACAACTCGCTGATTCTATTTAATGTTCATCATCTGTATGTGTTCTTATAACTGACTACTTGGTATTAGCTAACAATTTAGGGGGCTCTTCCTTAGAGATGGCTGTTTCTCCCTCTCTGTGATTATTAATTGCCTATAGCTCTTCATTCAGTGATGAAACCGTCTGATGTTTTCCACATCTTCCCTGGCATGTTAATTAGTGTGGCTACTGTTCAGGTCTTGTTTATGCAATCATGTTTCTCAAATATCATGGAAGTATTTTTCTGTCATAAACAAAAGACATCATCTCTTAGGTGTTCTGGTCATCTGGTTCTCACATTCTTTCTTTCCTATTTCACGAGGTTCCCTGAACCCTAGGTGTAGGAGTGGTGTTGTAGATGTATCACCAGGTGTGGCTTTCTGAAATGGTCTCTGTCTGTTGCAAAGAGAAGTTTCATTAGTAAAGAGTGAAAGCTACAGGAATGAAAGAAAAAGTAGTCAGAATGTAGTCAGGAATTGTACTGGTTTGAGAAAGCAAGGGTAGTACATTCTATTATAGGTTCTATGGACTCACCAGCAATGAGTGGTTAGACATCAATTTCCTTCTTTAAGTAGGCTCTAAGTAGAATTAGTCAGCTCTTGGTTACCACCAAGACATAAGTAGTACTACTGCATCTTGAGAGATATTTTTCTATGCTGGTTATTGCTGAGGTTCAGAAGCCTCAGAGACATGAATAACTACTGATTCAACACCACCACCACTCCTTAGAAAATTGCAAGGCACCTTCTAGTACTATGAATACTCAGGTTAGTCTTCAGGAAGGAGGCCTCCAGGTCATTTCTAGCTCAGTTCCTCCAAGTTTTGTTTCCAAGGTGTTAGTGTCCTCAACAATTAGAAACTTACTTTCATATTTGGAAGAAAAATGAAGAGCAACAGCAGTAGCCTATATATTCTGTACTCCTATGACCAGCAATCTCAAAGGAGTTCTCTCACTCCTTCCTGGTACTGATTGATATCTTATTAAATAGACTGTATCTCTTAAGGGAGCATTATCATCCCAAATGGCCTAATTTTATTTTTACATATTATATGTCATATATTATTCATGGTTAATCATATGTCATATGTTATAATACATGTATATTTTCGGTAAATATAAGCATTATTCTTTCTGGCTTTATTAAAAATCTCTTAGTGCCTTTTATCTTTCTTCCCTAACTATCTCTCTGTATTGCCTTCCCTTCTTCCTCTAAGTTAAAGCATTCCTCCTGTTTCTCTCATTTCCTGCTGTTTCCCTCTCAAGAGTTCCTATCTATGATCCCACGGATGGTTCCATTTTACTTTCCTGGTTTGTTGTGGTTACACCAGGTTATATACTCACATCTCCAGATTTGGAGCTGAGAACCAACCACAAGACAAGAGACAATATGTGGCATCTGTCTTTCAGGGTCTGGGTTACATCATTAAGTATGTTTTCTAACTCCATCATGCACATGCAAATTTCATGGTTTCATTTTTCTTTACAATGAAGAGAATTGCACTGTATATGTATATCACTTTTTTTTTAAAAAAATCCATCCATCAGTTGAAGGGAATTTAGGGTGTTTAAAATACCATGGATATTATGACTAGAACATCAATTGTTCAGGTTGCTTACTAAGATTTTTAAAAATCCATTTGGAATTTATTTTTACATAGAGGTGATAGATACAGGTCTCACTTCATTCCTGTACAAATGGACATTCAGTTTCCCAGCACCATTTGATAAAGATCCTATCTTTTCTCCTGTGTGTGTTTTTGCATCTTTGTCAAGTATTAAATGGTTGGTTGTGTGCATTTGTGTATTTTATTCCATTCATCTACATCTCTGTTTTTTCCACTGTTACTATAATATTTTATTACTCTAGCTCTGTAATATATCTTGAAATCTTATATACTATTATCAAGATCATTATTCTTTTTCCTCAGAATTGCTTTGCCTGTCCAGGGTCTTTTGGGGTTCTATATTCATTTTAGGATACGTTTTCACATTCTGTAAAGAAAAAGATGGAGATTTTTGTTTGGGGTTGCAAGAAATCTGTAAATAACTTTAGGTAGAATGTTCAATTTCACATTAATTATACCAATACATAAGAATGAGATGTCTTTTGTCTCATCTCTTTCTCTTTTTTCAGAGGCTTCCAGTTTCTGCTATAGAGATTCTTCACTTTTTTAGTTAAATTTAGTTTTAGATATTTTATTTTCTTTGAGGTTATTTTGAATGAGAGTGTGTCATTATTTCTTCCTCATTTTTGGCTGTGGTATTTAAAAAGGTGATTGATTTTTGTAAGTTGATTTTGTATCTTATGACTCTGATTGGATGGCTTTACTTCTCCATTTACAATAATGTTAACTGTGGGTTTGTCAGATGCATAGCCTTTATTATGTTGAGGTATTAAAACAGTACTAGCTTCAAAAAATAAGTGTGGGAGTACTTCTTCTCTTCCAGGGTTTTTTGTTTCTAATTATTTATAAAGTATTGGTTGTAGATCTTCTTTGAAAATCTGGTAGAACTCTGCTCTGAATCTATTTGGGCCTGGGCTTTTTTAAGTCAGAACAATTAAAATTGTTTTGACTTTATTTTGCATAGGTCTGTTTAGGGTGCTGACTTCTTTTGGTATTATATTTTTAATTTAATTAAGTATATGGTTTTAAAATATTTCCTTGTAATTTTTTCTGAATTTATTTGGTGTCTGTTGTAATGTTTCCCTATTCATTTCTGGTTCCACTAGCTCACATTATCTTTTTCTTTCCTTTGTTAAGTTGAGCTAAGGATCTATTGATATTTTTCATCTTCTCAAAGAACCAGCTCTTAGATTATTTTATTCTTTGTATTATTTTCTTTGTTTCTACTCCATTAATTTTTGCTCTGATTTTTATTGCCTCATGCTATCTACTGGATCTTGGCTTGTTCTTGTTTTCCAAATTCTCGAATTGTACCATTAAGTCATTTATCTGTGCTCTTAAGTTGGAGTTTAGTGCTTCAAATTTTCTCTTATGACTGCTTTTAATTTGTCTCAGAAGTTCTGTTGTGTAGTACTTTTATTTTCACTTGGTTCCAGGAATTTTTTATTTCTCTCCTGATTTTTTTTCTTTGACCAGCTCATCATTCAGTACTGTGTTGGTTGATCTCTATGACTGTGTATTTACTAGAGATTTGTTAATTGTTAATTTTTCGTTTTGTTGCATTGCTATCGGATAAACTACATGAAGTTATTTCAATTTTCTGAATTTCCTAATATTAGTTTTGTGTTCATAATGTGGTTTATTTTAGAGAATCTTCTATGGTCTGCTGTGTTCAGATTGAATATTCTGTTAGGACCTGATTGCTATTAGGTCCAAATGATGTAAGATGTCATTTCATCATGAGGCTTCTCTGATCATTTATTTTCAAAATGGACCTGTGTTGAAGGAAATGGAGTATTGAGGTTACCTATTATTGTTGGATTAGTGTTAGTCTGTATCTTTAATTCCAGTAGTAAAGCTTTTTATGAGTCTGCACCAAACCAGAGTTTGGTGTGTATATATTTAGGATTATAATGACTTCAGGGCTGATTGTTGCCTTGGTTAAAATGGAGTACCCTATCTTGCCGCTTTTGATTAGTTTTAAAGACTATTTTGTTAAATATTAGACTAGTAACACCTGGTTAGTTTCTAGTCCCATTTGATTGAAATACTTTCATTCATCTTTTCTCTATATGGCGATAACTATCTTTAAAGTTAAGATGTGTTTCCTGTAGACAACAGAATGATATGTTTTGTTTATAAACCAGCTCAGCTAACCTCTGTCTTTTGATTGGGGAGTCAAGACCATTCATCTATTTTCTCATGACAGGGGTTCTCTGTATAGCCCTGGCTGTCCTGGAACTCACTCTGTAGGCCAGACTCATGCCAAATTCAGAGAGCCACCTTTCTCTGCCTCCTAGGTGTTGGGATGAAAATGGCACACCACCACTACCCAGCCAGAGACTATTCTTTCTCATAAATCTGTTGTTCAAGTACAAAGCAAAAGTCTGAAGAACGCATTGCAAGGATATTTGCATTAAAATTTAAGAGAATTAACTCATGTCTTGTATCTGCAAATAGCATAGTTTATCTGGCTTTGTGATTACATTTTCCCGGTACTGGCAAACTGGAGGTCTTAATTAAAGTGACCCATTATACAAAACTTTAAAAAGCAAACTGATGATTTTGTATTCTAAACAGCATATTGAAACAATGAGGTAGGATTAAATATATTTCTTATAGCCATTGCCAGTATCACATTGAATCATTTGGGGAGAAATTTCAAATGTGTCTCTACTGAAACCTCTTATCTTGTTACAGCATGCTTCCTTCAGCAATGTTTACCATGCAGGAAGCAAAGGGCTGGACATGTTAGGAAACTCTGTGCCTTGCTCATTTCCCTAATTATTAACAAATATTGTTCTTTCAGTATCAAAAAATTCATTTCTGAAGTCATAATTAAATGACTAACAAATATAATGGTTTTTGTTCAGTAATCGAAATAGTCAAATAATATGTGGTGGTTCAAGTTCTTATTAGAAGCACATGACCCTATTCTAGAGAACAATATGAAAGTGACCTAGAAAGAGGTGATAGGAAGGAGTTTTACTGTTTTTGTTGTTTTTTTAATGGCTTTTAAGCATGAAATATCAAAAATTACTTTTTTCTAAAGGAAATCTTGAGAACAAAAGCCAGTTTTTATTCATTAGCAGAGGAAGTCTCAGATTCGCCAAAGGTGGTTACTGGATGCATAACGCCCAGGGAGTTTTTCTAAATCCAAGTGGAGGCTGAGCCACTTTCCCTCTAGTGCACAGTTACACTATTTATGCGATGTGCAAGAATCTAAACACGCCCTGGTTCCTTGACACAGATTGTTATCATTGGAATGTGCTTATGATTATAGCCCTTTTATAGTTTTCTTTTAAAGAGTGTTTTTTTATTTTTGAAATCATAAAACAATTACATTATTTCCATGTCTTTTTCCTCTTTCTAACCTCTCCCATATACCCCTACTGTCTCTCAAATTCATATCTTTTGTTTTTGTTTTGTTTTGTTTTTTCATGACAGGGTTTCTCCGTGAAACAGTCCTGGCTGTCCTAGAACTCTGTAGACCAGGCTGACCTTGAACTCACAGAGATCCAGTTGTCCCTGCCTCCAGAGTACTGGAACTAAAGGCACGTGCCACCACCACCCTGCTCATGTCACTCTTTAACTGCTGTTACATATGTATGTGTGTGTGTGTGTAACAGTATATATATATATTATATAATGCATATGCTATATCGTATATGTGTATGCATATATGGGGAATGTATTGCATATATGTGTATATATACATATCATAAATATCTGAATACCTGCTCAATCCATATAATGTTGCTCTATGTCTATGATCTCAGAGCTGACCACTCGGTACCAAATAGCCAATAGAAAAGCTCTTCTCCGAGAAAGACTTTCAACTGCTCTCAGGTTTCCTTAATTGCCTCTATTTGTTTTTTCTAGAAATAATTTTTGCTTATTCTGGACGTGTTTTCAGATTATAGAAATCCTAGATGCCTCAAACCCTGGTGATTCTAATTAAATTGGGGCAAAGTCCAGTTAAAAATAAGTGTCTATTTTACTTAGTAATAGAACTAGGTCTTTATCTTTAGAGAATACACCTCTTACAGATTTTAAGTTTATGGATCCCAAGTAAGATAAGTACAAAAGTGGTTTTCCAGCTTTGATGAGTATCACCATCTCCTGGGAGAATGTGGTAAGATAAGCGACATTCCCACCCCTTACAGACTCCAGGCAGTCTGTGATTCTGACCCTCCAGGAGATTCGGCCACACACTAAAGTTGGAAAACCACTGTAGTAAGGTTTTGTTGTCAAGTTACTACTTTCTTTATTTAGTGTAAGCATTTGAAAAACCCAGGAGCCCATAAAACGTAGACTGTGGCTCAAGAGTATTAGGATAAGATCTTAAGAATTTATACTTTCCGTAAATACCCAGCAAACACATGTGCTATTGTCCACAGACCCTATTTTGACTTGCAAGACAGAGAAGCTGGGTCCATGGTTTACATCACTAAATACAGCATCTTCCCGCAAGCCAATGTGAATTAAAATTTTTCCACTTTCAACAGCATCTGCCTTGGAGATATTAAAGTGACTGCTGTATCTCATCACAGCTAGCTCTAAGCAATTGAAGTTTCTCTGAACTTTGAGTGACCTGGGGGCCAGAGCTTGGCTGCACCTAATTGAAGACACTTTCCTGAAAAGTGAGATCATTTCAGTCACATGCACACAGACCTGTGCACTTTTCCTGTTCTCTCCAGAGTGCCTGTTTTCCATGCTTAACACACTATGAACTCCCTTCCTCCAGCAGAGGAACAGCTGGCTGTTCTCCTCAGTAAGTGATGCCTATGAAGTCCCTCATTGACGCATATTTCTTACCTGGACACTTGGTGTCCGGTTTTGATATAGGTGCTGTTACACTCCTACAAACTTTATTTTGTTGATAACACCAGGTTTAAAATACTATTCCAGAAAATTCTTATTTATCTATCATGCCATTATCAATAATGCCTTCCCAGAGAGCCTGTTTGCTCCAAAGGGCTCTGATCCTAATCTCCCATTTGGTGAAAGTTCCCAAAACCTCTCGACTGGAGAAATTTGACAGTCATTTGTATGTGACAATACCTGTACTTCTGGTACACGCCTGTCTTCTAAATGGCTATTTCCTCATCTGTGTGTCGATGCCTGTACTTCTGGTACACACCTGTCCACTCGCTGGCCATTTGCTGTTTTCATTTTCTTCACTATAAAGGGATTACTTTGAAAGTACAGGGACACATTTTGCTGTGTTGTAGCAAGTATTTTCTATATCTGAACCTCTCCATTGAATTGAAAGGTTGACTATACCACGCAATGGAAAAGCAGGACCAGTGATACAGATGATCATATGGGAGAAAAGGGTGGTCCTGAGAACATAGGAGTGTGCATTAACCCAATGTGCGTGGGCAGACCAAAGCAGACGCAGAATATGAAGACATCAAAGTCTTCAAGGAAGCTAAGAAGAATGTTTTCCTGAGTTTCTGGCATCAGATCACCTAAGTCTCCAGTGTCTTTCCAACTCTTCAAGTCTGTATTGCAGCCATAGAATTTGCTTACATTTCCCCCTGTGCATCCTAAAGCAAGTAAATCTGACCACCATTCATAGCATTCTGGTAGACTAAAAGTCCAACGGGTACCATAATACCTAGAGATGATAGATATACTAATCATTTTTAAAATAGCTCAAAGCCAAGCACACATCAGAAGCTAACCATACTTTATTGAAGAAAAAAATGAATTTACTAAAAAAAAAAATAAAACCCCAGTGCTGGAGAGCTCTAAAGAAATGATTTCCCTGGAACATTTGTCAATAAATGGCTTTATTTTCTAAAGATCATGTGGGGAAAAGTTGAGTGTAAGAAAGGCTACAGTTCCTTTGGGCAAGCCAAACAAAAATGGCCTGCTTCTAAAACAGGACGATGTGAGAGAACAGCTGTGTCTGCCTCCGCTTTAAGTGAGAGAAACGTCCTCCTGAGGCCCAGCTGCAACCTGGTAGGTTTGTCTTTAAATCCACCTCATTCACTTGGTCAGTGTATGCGCAAGAAAGGTCAAGCCAAGCCACAAACCTCACATGAGTCTGTATTTAGTACCCTGTGTGTCTCACCAAAGCAAAGGCAAATGAACATTGCATCGAACCAAGTTTAAACCATAACACAGCAAGGACAAAGAGGCACAATTAGAGTGTAGTAATTGTTACAATTACTACATTCAAATGCAAAGTAAATATATTTTACATGATTTGGAAGCAAGAAAATAACTACCTGAGGAAAAAAGAGCAAGAATCAAAATAGTAGATAAACTAAAATGATTAAAAATGCAGAAAGAGAAGCTGGCTGTGGTAGATTGATTATAAAGTGGGCTTGCCTTCTCCTCCTCTATGATTTGACATTCATCAAGTGTTAGTTTGTATCTTCAAGATTAGAGCTTCATGTTTTAGTGGTGCTGACCATTGTCATTGTCAAAACTGGCAGTGTAATGGGCCATTAGATATTATTGTCCCTAAACCTAGAATGTAGTAGGCCATAGTAGTTCTGGGAGTATGAAAATGTTTTTTTAAATTATTTCTTTTATTTTTTGAGATTATAATATAATCATGCCATTTCCCACTTCCTTTTCCTCCCTCCAAGCCCCTGCTTATTTCCTTCTTTGCTTTCTTTCAAACTTACGGCCTCTTTGTATGTACATACATACATATTCCCTAGTAGAGCCTGCTCAGTCTGTGGAATGCTACGTGTACGTACGCTTTCAGGGATAACGGTATGGTGGTGGATGACCAATGATGTGCTCTTCCTGCCCTCAGCTTTATGTCTCTGCTCTCAGTCTCCCTTAGTTGCCCTTAGCTCTTTGTCTAGCGTTGAGGTCTCCTGGGATTTTCTCTGTCCACAATAGCATTTTATTGTTGTTCTCAACATTCAACTCATGATTAGGCGCTTTTGTTGGTGACACTTTGTGGGGCTGGCTTTTGACATTACTAGGAGACACATCTCGCAGAAAACTCCCTGATTTTCTGACTCTTACAATCTTTCAGTGCCCTCTTCTGCAATGAGGCCTGAATCTTGGTGTGAGTTGTTATGGAATTGTATCCATGGGGACTGGGCCCAGAACTTGGCATTTTGGTTGGCTGTGGCTTTCTGTAAATGGTCTCCATCTGTTATGAAAAGAAATACCCTCCATGAGGGCTGAGGACTACACTTATCTGTGGGTATAAAGACAAATAGTTATAGTGTAGTTAGGGTTATGCTGGATTCGTGAAGTGGCAATTGTAGGTTCTCCTTGGAGATCTATCATTCCGCTGGCCCTGGAAATTTGCTAGGTTTCCAGGACTAGGCATAACTTCCTTTTCGTTGAGAGGATTTCAAGTGGAATAAGAGAGTGTTGGATACCACCAAGGTATTCATGCCCACGCCACTACTAAACCCTTACGATTCTTATGCCCTGTTCGTCATTGTTGTGGTTCATAGACACTGTAACTGGGTAGCACTGTTGGTTGCTTCTTCCCTTTGGAAGCCTGTATGGTGTCTTCTGGTTCCATGAACCCTAATCCTCAGTGAGGAAGCTTTCAGATCGGTTCAGGGGCTTCTTGACGCTGTGTCTGAAATGCGTGGTATCTTCAGCAACAGAGACTCCCTTCAACCTCTGGGAGTGGATGACCAAGGGAAATATCAATAGTCTGTAATGTTTGGGGAGTTTCTTGGACAACCCTCACCAATCACTCAAATGAAGATTTTTCATGATTATTAGTGGGATTTTTGTTAGATGTTCTTTGGTTCTTGGACCATTGTCAGCCCAAGTGAGAAATTTTCATTTAAACTATAATGTAGACTTAGGCACATATATATGTGCATTGTAGGTTTTTTTTTAATGTAGGTAGTTATGGTTGCTTATGACTTTCTTCCATCTCTTCTTCTTCTGTATTTATCTCCTCCCCATCCCTAATTAAAGCCTCCTCTTTCTCTCATTTGGCTTACTAGATCACTTCTATTCTGCTATTCCCCTCCCTTTTGCTCCCCCAGCCCAAACTCCGCCCCAGGAATGATCAATTTTTACCTTTTTTATTTCTATAACTGTGCCAGGATATGTACTCAAATTTGAAATTTGGAGCTAGGAGCTTCAGAGCAGATAACGTGTAGTATTTGTCTTCTTGGATCTGCTTTATCTCACTCGATATGGTCTTTTCTACTCCCACCCATTTATTTGCAAAGTTCTGTATTCATTTTTATTTACAGCTGACTAGTATCCCACACTATATATGGACCACATTTCCTTTACCCATTCATTCATCAGTTGAAGGACATTTGGATTGTTTCCATTTCCTAGATATTGTGAATGGACCAGCCATGAACATAGCTGAGCAAGTATCTGAGAAGCAGGATGTCAAGTTCGTTAGGCATATATCAAGAAGTAGCACAGCTAGGTCGTCTGGTACATTTATTTTTAGTTTCTTGAGAATACTCCACCATTGTTTCTAGAGTGGCTGAACCAGTTTGTGATCTCACTAACAGTGAATGGTGATACCCTTTCTCCCACATGCTCCTCTAGCCTCTGCTGATTGTTGATCTCCAGCCATCAAGACTGGAGTAAGGGGAGATCTCACAGTCATTCTGATTTCCATTCCCTAATCACTAGGATGATGAATATCTTTTTGAGATTTTTTTAGTCATTTTTATTTTTTTTATGAGAACTTTGTGCCACTGACACATTTTCCAAATATGTCTTTTTTCATTTTGGGTTTTTTTGAGTTATTTATAGATTCCAAATATTAACCCCATGTCATATTATAGCTTAGTATAATTTCTCCTCTTCAGCTGACTAATTGTTTCTTTAGCTGTGCAGAAGCTTTTTAGTTTTATGAAGGCCCACTTGTCAATTGTTGACTTTAATTCCTGAGCAAGTAGAGTCCTATGCAGAAATTTCTTTCCTACACCCATATCCTGTAAGGTACTGCCTAGGTTTTCTTCTAGCAATTTCAAATTTTTTGGTTTTGAATTTAGATCTTTCATCATTTGGTGTTTGTTGTACAAGATGATAGATACAAATCTAGTTTTATTCTTCTGCTTATAGACACCCAATTTTCCAGCACCATTTGTTGAAGATTCTCTTCATTTCTCCAGCATAGGTTTGGGGGATATTTGCCAAATATTATATGGCTGAAGTTGTATGTATTCATGTTGCCCAAAAACGTTTTTGGTTTAATTTCTTTTAAAAGAAGAAAAAAGTTGAGCACATAATAATTAATCTAAATTGTATTTATTTTTATAACAACACACTTGTAAAATAGAGCTATGTCTATATTTTTATGAGGGTGGTTGAGAGTGATAAAATGTGCAGAGGTGACAAATCTAATGTTATAGCAGTTTGGACCTGGAATTCAATAATATGTGTTCTATCATAAACCCCACTACCTTTAAGAAGAAAATACATAATCTAATATCAAGGAGATAGGAGATCACATCAAGCAAATGGAAGCTCCCAGATAAGACCTCCTCAAACATTTTGGCTGAAACCAGTCAAAATCAGCAAAGTCACATAACTAATTCATAACTGTCAATGGAAGAGAGTATCACAGAACTCTGTTGTGGCTTGAAAGAAAATGGTCCCCAAGGGGATTGGCACTATTAGGAGGTGTGGCTTTGTTGGAATAGGTGTGGTCTTATTGGAGGAAGTGTGTCACTGGAGGCAGGCTTTGAGGTCTCATATATGCCCGAGCCATGTCCACTGAAACAGACCACTTACTGTGTCCAGCAAGCCAACAAGTACAACACTTGACTACTTCTCCAGCATGTCTACCCACATGCCACCATGTTGCATCATAACGAAAATAGACTAAAACTCTGGAAATGTAGGCCACCCTAATTAGTTGGGTTTTTTCCTTTATAAGGGTTGTTGTGGTCATAGTGTCTCTTCACAGCATTAGAAACCCTAACTAAGAAAGCACCACCCTCAAAAGAGAACAACCACCATCTTCATCAAATCGATTGTGCCTGGTTGTAGACGGCTATCATACTGGGCCTGGAGACTGCTGATCTCAGAAGTCACTGCACACTATTTCAAAGTCCAGTCACTTCTCTCAGTCATTTGTCCACAGTTTTGCCCTAGGGGCATATGGCATTGGGGTCTCAGAAGACACTGGAGTACATAGACAATAGAAGGCAACAGAGTGGTTCCATCTGTGGTGTTATAATGGCAACATCATCAATGCTGGGTGATAACTTTCTATTGCAGCTGCTTTGGGGGTGGCCTTTGCTTATGTGACACCTCACTCATGCCCTGTGAGTAAGCCCAATAAACACACTGAGTCACAGGGTTAAATTCTAGGGGAATCATTGTTCTTGTCATTGGGAACTTATGAGAAGAAGGTAGAAGTTTTTTATTTATCCTCAAGGAAGGAATTCTCACAACACTGAGTCTACCCAGCATCACAGGGACCAGTCTGCTAACTGAACACATGTGCACTAATACAATCTTTCGGTCTTAAGTCATTGAGTTTGGAGGTGGTTTGTGTTTCAGCCATAACAAACTGATACATGAAGTGAATGGAAACAAAACTTTCTGGCTTGTAACTAAGGCAGAAAAAGTAAAATTCTGCAACTAGGAGCATGGAAGATTAAATACATTTATCTTATTGTTTCATGTTCCACTATATGTTCCTCTATACAGGAAATTTATTGAAGTAATGGTGGCTATAATTTTTGGAATGGATGAAGAATGGTTGTAGACTTACTATAAACATTAAGCCCCCAAGAGTATCACAAAAGAAATTCTTCTCTAGACACATTATAATGAAAGAGTAAAATATCAAAAACAAAACACAGAGCACACATGAAGTAAAGAAAGATTAATAAAAATAAAGTTGGTAAGAAACCTAAGGCGAGTCACATAATACCTGGTGTAGCAGCTGTAGAAAAGTAATAACCAAAGTCTACCAGTTCCTGAAATTCTCTCTGACCATGTGACCTGAAAGTATTTTGTCTGCCTTCTTATTTTCTATGCCACTATTTGAATACCTAAATTCTTTAAAAATTTAGTCTCTCTCTTCTAAAATAAAAAATAATATAAATTCTTTATTACTTTAAGAGGGACAAACCAGAGCACAGTCGCAATCTAGACAAAGCAAAACCAAACTTTGAAAGTGTAAATAACTCAACCTAGAGTTATCTCAGAGTTACTTCTGATCCTCTGAGCTCCTCCCAGGAGCTTGGGTCTTTCTGCCGCTCTGCCCTCGGCAGCACACATGGCTTGTTTTCCAGGTTCCACCTGCCTCCACTGAACCACTGCTGCTGTTCTTGGAAGTTATCCCAGCTCCCAAACTTCTGGAGTCTTTTTCTGCAGCTGGGCTTCACTTTTACCAATAGCCTCCTCTAGATACTCATCAGGGACTCCAGCTCTGCCACACAGTGCCAAGCCTTGGCTGCTCTCCATAACCTCTTCCTGCCTTCAAAACCGGTCCCATTTGGGTGACTCTTGCGCTATCAAGTTCAGCTGCCAACACAAGGTAGAAGCTTTGGCCAATTCTAGATCACAGCTTCTATGCACTGACTTTCAGGACACACTTCCCAGAAGATTTCTCCTCAATGACGCTGATCTCTCCTTAGTCAGAGCTGATTCTTCAACCCCAGCTGACGAGCATCCATTGTCCCAGCAAAGGAAAGATTTTACTATAATGGTTCTGTTCTCTTGTTAATCACAGCTGATTCTTCATCTCCAGATGACCAGGCACCACAAATTTTTCATACAAGAGGTCCAGTAGAATCTTTCTTTCCCTCTGAAATGTCACAGGCCAGGCCTTTATCATCTGCAGAGCTCTCAACATTATCTTTCAAGGTCCCATAAAATAGCTCACTCAACACTCAATGACTTTTCTACCCCAAAATTCCAAAGACCTTTCATAATCTTCCCCAAAACAACATAATCGTGTCTGTTACAGAAATGCCTACCTTGGTACCAATTGGTCTTGCTTAGAGTTTTTATTGCTGCAATAAAAGACTATGACCAAAAAGCAAGTTGAGGAGAAAAGGGTTTATTTGGCTTATACTTCCGCATTGTAGTCCATCACTGAAGAAATCCAGGATAGGAATTCAAACAGGGCAGGAAGCTGAGAGCAGGAGCTGATGCATACACCATGAATGGATGCTGCTTCCTGGCTTGCTCGTCCTGACTTGTTCAGCCTTTTTTCCAATAGAATCAATGATGACCAACTCAGGTATGGCACCACCTACAACAGGCTGAGCCCTCCCACATCAATTACTACTTAAGAAAATGCCCTACAGTTGAGTCTTACGGAGGCATTTTCTCAGTTGAGGTTCCTTCCTTTCGGGTGATTCTAGCTTGTGTCAAGTTAACATAAAACTAGCAAAGACAATAGGAAACATAAGCACATGTCTTATTTGAATTAAATCGTCTTTCCCACACTTTGACTACCACTAAGTACATTGACATATTTTGTTTCTGCTTCAAGTTGAGAACTAAATGCCCACACCACTCCTCACAGAAATAGAAAAGGATCCCGAAATTCATGTAGAACCGCTTAAGATAGTCAAATCAACCCTGAGTGGAAGAAAAGCATTGCTGGAGGGATTACCACTACAGGTTTCCAGATATATTACAGCGTTATACTAATAAAAACAACATGATATCGTCACAAAAGTAGCCATGAAGACCAACTGAACAAAACAGAAAACCAAAATATAAATGCACACAACTATAGCTGACAAAGATGCCAAAAGCACACATTGGAGAAGATGAACCTAATAAATGCTGTTCCGTCTGTGGCCTTCCTTTAAAGTAGGAAAGCTCTTATGCACTTATCCTAGGTAGCTAGATCTAAATGTTGTGTATTTTAAAAGACAGAAATTATTTTGCTTTTTATGTCTTTTGTGTGTGAAAGTTTCAGATGTTTTGAAAATTGTATACACAGGTAGGTAGAGGTGTTATTTGTAGCTTTTATTTCAGAGTCATAAGAAAGGGTCTTAGAAGACAGTTCGAACAGGAGAATATGTAGTTTGAAGAGATTAATAATTACTGCTCATAACTGTCTTATCAGTGGCTTCAGTGAAATTGGACATGTCAGACAACACTTGGTAGGATATATTGTGATGATGTAAAGTAATAAAAAGCTATGCAGTAGCGAATTCATCTCTGGGCATCAATGATAACAATGCACCAACCTGAAAAACTTAAAACATCAACAATGAATAATAAAAATATGTAAAATTTACACATTTCTGTGATCTAAAGGAGGTTGGTGCAAAGTCAGAACTCAGTTCTGTATTTGTAGTATTCTGGTAATGACTGTACTTTGTATTTACCATTTTTATCAAATAAAACAATTTATCTATAAAAAAAGTTCGCAAAAGAATTATAATAAGAAATCCAAAACTTTCCCAAGAAGAAAGATAATTTTAATATTACCTTATTTATAAAGCTCAATCACATGAACAAACTTTTCTTACAACTTAACTCCCCTTTGATAAATCTATGGAATAAGCAAATTTATCAACCAAAAGCTTAGGACCATTTTACAATAACTACAAATCATCAGTTTTTTTTTTTTAAAAAAAAAGGTAAGACAATGAAAGATTTAGAAGTAACTATACAAGCCTCTGAGTCCCACAAGTATCTAAACTAATTCATCATTTTAACATACTCACTGCATAAGCACGGAACAGAGGAACCTAAAAACAAAGCTACTGAATAGTCTACTTTCTAGGAGGGGAGCATGATGAAGCAAGAAAATGAGAAATTGTTGCAAGATTCATCCACATCAGTGAAGCCAATTTCTGAACAGTGCCGAGGAGGAAGATCTATTCCCACAGGCTCCCAGACATATGTCCTGACACGTCAACATTTTAAACCCACAAGTTTCGAAGGTGTTGGGGGTGATGTGCTGTATCTCAGGGCTTAAATAATAGTTTCAAGCAAAGAGGGGGTTTCCAAGTTAGCCACAGCTGACCACAAAGACAAGCTAATGAGCTCCTCCACTTCCTAGATACTTTGTTTGAGGCTTAATGTTCTCACCTATGGAGGGTTTTACTGTATTTTGAACATCCTAGGCTCTTCATTAACCACATGCTCAGTTAAACACAGCTGAAGTTTGCCAGTGCTTCTGCTGTGCAAGTTCTTCTCATGCAAACTGCACAGCTGTTTGTTACTAACTAAAGGCAAATACAAAGAGCTGAAATGGAGCGCCTGGATGGACTGGATGATCCTTTTCCTGAAGCATTAAGGATTAAATGCTCTTAAAAGAGACACAAGCATTACCCCTTTAACACACATCCACTCTATCAAATGCCGAGAATATCCCTTGTATGTTTTTGTTTACATTCACGCAAAATGTAACATGGGTAGTTTTTATTGGTTACCCAGTGAATTTCATAAGGATGCTTCATAAATTTATATAGGGCATTGTGAACTTGTCCCCCTATGTCCCTCATGCTCCCCACTCTCTTCTCATTCTCTTGTTAGTCACCGTCATTTTCCTAAACAACTATGCTTGTACTTTCATAGCATAGGTAATTTTGTCTTCTCTTTTCCGTAAGTTTTTGAAACTCTGGTACACCTTCTATCTTCCATTTGAATAAATTACGCTTTAGTAGCTACTCCACCAGAGACAAATTTTTACCTTTTTCTGGCCTCTGTCACTGTGTGTCACAATACCATTTAAGCCTCGGGTGCTCTTCGCAAAGCCTAAGTCTATTCCTTAGTCATAGTTCTAAATAACAACAACAAACAAAACCTTCCATTTAGCCCAAGAAGCTTTTTCCTGTTATATTTTTCTTTTTTTTTTCCTCAAAGATGAGCAGAAGGCCTAAAAAAATTACTCCCTGCATTTCCAAGCTTGTAGTGTTAGTGTTTATCTGTTTCCAGGAATATGTATGACAGTACTTAGATTGGAAGAACAACTTTAATACATATAATCTAGTAAAGATCTGGAAGAAAAATTCAACACACACACGCGCACATCCACACCCACACCCACACACAGAGCTTTCTTTTTCAGTATTATTAAAAAAAAAAAAACAGAAGCCCATATTTAAATTAGGGGATATGGGTTTTAAGCTGAGAATCTATCTAACCTTGGATGTGGAAACCACATAGACTTGCAGCTGTATTACTTGGTCAGCATAATCAGCGGAGGAAGAAACAAGCTGTAGCTATAAACTACAAAGAACTCCGCGATGAGAATGCAGCTCCAGATAAACATCAAAAGAGAGATGCAGGGTCTCAAGACATTATACAAAAAAGATGTTATCAATTTCCTGGAGATACCAATAAAAAGAGATCAAGTATCCACTGATGAGTCTATCAATTCTTCTACATTTCTTTTAATGGTTCCTGGTCTGAGCTTCTAGCGTATCTCCACACATACATCATTATCCCTTGAATGATCTATTCTCTTAGAAGGCTCCAAACTCCTTAACTTTTATGGCGACTTGAGACATTCCTGCCTTAGATGCTTTAGTGGCCCCTCGTTGTCTTACAGATAAACCCAGTCTACGCACTGTCAAATGCAGGGTACTTCTTATTTTGCTCCCTACTGACGAGTGCTCATGGTATGGGAAGGTACTCTGCACCACCAGAAGAGAAAGGTAAACACAAGCCCAGCTACACAGCTGCCAGTCCACAAGGGTGACCTGCCTGCAAGATACACTGGCACAATAAAGGCACAACAACTTTCCGACTGGAATTAGGGCCCACTCCGTGAGATGGAATCCATGCCTGGCACTGCCCAGGTGAGCAAGAACCTGAGACTAGATAGGTCACGAACCTAGAGGGAAAAATAAACACTATTGTTCTGCTAAAGGAGCATAATAAATAAAATGACTCCTAAGGATGTGATGCTATACTGATAAGTTAGTGCCTTGCTCATTAATCACCAGAGAAGCTTCCTCCTGCAATAGATGGAAACAAATATAGAGACCCAAACCTGGACCATGTGTGAGAGAGTGAGAGACTCTGAAACACTCAGTCCCAAATGGGATGTCCCCATCAGTCCCAATGGGATGTCCCCATCCAATTCCTCCCCTTAGAGCTCAGGGAACTACCTCTTCAGAAGAGGAGGTAGAAAGACTGGAGCAGAGAGCCAGTGAAGATTAAAGACACCAAGGAAATAATTACGTATAAATACAACAGGAGTGCCAAACACATGAACTCACAGAGACTGTGGCCGCATGCACAGAGCCTCCATAAGTCTAAGTCATGCAGGGTCCCATGGTAAGAGGGAAAGTGGATACACAAGTCCCTGGGCCTACACCCAATGCTGTCTCCAGTTGATAAACACTCACAAATGAAAAACTAGTTTCACTGGGTCTAAAACCCACACTTATGATCAGGCTCCAACACAAAACTAACTTTTAATTGATGAGTTTTGGGTGATTTTTTAATTGATGAGTTTTGGGTGATTTTTTTTCCCTCTGGGCATGCTTTTTTCACCTTACAGATCTTTAGCCTATATGTTGTGTTTTCTGATTTTGTTTTTATGGATTTTTCTGGGTATGCGAATGTATCTGCATCTGTGTGTGTCGTGTGGTTTTCTCTTTGGCTTTTTTCTGTTTGTTTTATCCAATTTTGGTTTGTTTGTTTTTAATTTACTATTATCACTGCTTTCGCAGCCTGTCCATATTCCAATGTGAGAGACAGACAGAGAGTGGATTTGGGCAGGTGGGGAAGCGGGAGAATCTGGGAAGAGCTGGTGGAGAGAAAACCGTAATCAGAATACGTTGGATGAGAAATTCATAAACTGTTAAACATTACTCTTTCTGAACTTGTGTAATCCAAATAAAATGATGGATTTAACATATAGTTATTGAAATTTCTATTAAATGCAGATGAGAAACCTGAACTAAGACACTATTTTTCAGCAGGTGTTGACATTGTAGAACGCACACATGCATCCTCTATGTTCCTGATACACATTGCTCATCATAAGCAATGATTCAGGGAAACTACCAATCTGGACAGCTCTGTGGGCAGAAATAAAGACTTGCTGGGGATCAAACGGCCAAGGCTATAGAGGAGTGGGAAGGGACAGAGAGAACAGCAAAATGGCAGAAAAGTAAGCAGGTTTTCTCTGACAGTCTGCAGGTTGGGGATCTGACCTGATACAGGCTATCCAGTTTGACCTGGAATAAGGCACCCCTTGCCCAGGGTAGATGACTTTAGGGAAAAGGTTAAGAGAGGTCTCTCTAGGATTAAGGGTGGTTCCTTACAAACAGGAACCCACTGAAGGAAAAGTTTTTCTGGTCAACAGAGCCCCACCTTAGGCTTGTTTATCTGATAACAACCTTTTTGTTTACTTGACCTAAGTCTTTCCCTACAAGACTATTTATCTCCAGCACCGCCATTGGGGGGGAGGGGTACTTTCTGAACCTAACAAATGTGATTTAAGTTTTCAGGGGAATCCTTTCAGATAAAGTCAGTGTTGGCTCGTGTGTATCCATCACTCTGTGTCTGTAGGACCGTTTCAGTGGAGACTTGCAATATTAACATTAATTTCTATTTAAAATGAATCTTTTGGTTTTCTTTCTTTGCTAATGTCCTGGTAGACATTAAGTCACACTAATGGAGACTAATACTCATTTTGCCAAGGAATATGTTAAATCACCATCTGTGGCTTTAGTTTAGGGCTGGGCTTTTTGCTTTCACTTTATCTCTGTATATTTTCAGTCTGGCTCATGATGTGTCTTCCTGTCCTCCCGCTCTTCAGACAGTGACCCTGTCTTTCTGACCGTCGTAGATGAAGTTTGCTCTTCTTTGTTTTCAGTGTCTACTCTCTTTTGTGACCTAGATGCCATTCTTTCTTCATTTCAACTCTGTCCAGTTGCTCTCACTATATCTCTAGGCTAAGTTCAAGAAAGGGCTCAGATGACAGGGTTGAAATGTAAACTCCACAAAGACGGCAGGGACCAGTACACACCAGACTGCCAAGCAGCTTGCTTACTTCAGAAAACCGGACTGGCACAGTGTGGCTAGTGAATTGATTCCTCAGCAGACAATCCCGCACATTTTTGTATATATAGATTGAAGATCTTGGGTTGATCAAAACTTCAAGACACCTCAGATCCTCAAGTCCCTTCAGATACTGGTTCCCAGTGGGAAATTCCAGTCACCACCCTTAACCAGTAACTTCACTTGCTTCTGTATCTACCCTGAAAGCACAGGAGAGTTGTCCTTTCTTTTTTGTATTTTCTATTCCTATCAGAAAAGAAAAGTTATCAAAAAGTTTAATAGCTTTCACAGCATTATGCACTATCTCATAAATTTTAATTCTAGAAGGTCGACAAAGGTGCCAGCATCTGTGCTCCCTCAGGGTTCTGTAAACCACGTTTCTATGCTCACTGAGTTTGCTGGCAGAATCCAGCTCTTTAGAGTCGTTAGACTGAGGCTGCACATCCTTGCAAGCTTTCAGCTCTTCTTCTCGACCTTCCAATTGTAGGGCCTGTCTTTGTTTCTCACTTGAAGCTGCTTATCCTAAAGCTGGAATCTACACATCAATTCTTTCTATGCTTATAAAGCCTTATTCCCCTTTATCATAGCTCTTTCCTATCTTTACTGATGTAAGTGTTCAGCTTTGAAGGATTTATGTGATTACATTAGGCTCACTGACATAATACAAAATAATCTACCCTAACATTTTTTCTAGTAACTGAAGTTACAACTGAAAGGATTTTTTTTAATATGTTGAGTAGTGTACTGATGGTTTCTGGGATAGGGTTTAGGCATCTTTAGGCAGAAATATTCAGCCTACTCTATGATGCATGATCCTCCTTAAGTTAAAGCCTCTGAGTAATTCTCCTTTGGAGTTTTTCAAGCTGCCTAAACTTATAAAGAGCTTCTACTTGTTAAATCGTTTTGCTTGTTAAATCCCAACCAGACTATGTTTTAAAATGATTACCCACCTGCCAATGGAGTCATAATGTAGTTTGTTTGCTTGAGTTCCACAGAGGTCTCTGGTTTAGGCCTGTTTCCTCAGCAGTGGCCCCTTTTACCTGCCCCTGTGGTGGTTGTTGCCTCAAGCCTGCTGCAGCGGGTGTCACTGGCTCAAGCCTGCTCCTGTGGAGGTTGCTCCCTAGGGCCTGCTGTGGCTGAGGTAGCTGGCTTGAGCCTGTTCCCACAGATGTGCCTGACTTGGGCTTGTTCCCTCAGAGGTCCCTCACTAGTACCTATTCCTGCAGAGGTCTCTGACTAGGGCCTACTCGCTCAGCAGTCACTCCATTGTACCTGCTCCTGCAGGAGTTGCTGGCTCAGGCCTGTTTCCGTAGATGTCCTTCCAAGCTCTATATTCTAACTGTCCCAAATACATCTGGAGAAGAAGCATTCTAGTCTGTATGTGTTTGAGATTTCCCTATAATCTCTCTTCTATTACATTATCAAATATCTGAAGACATGTTCCATTTAGTCAACAAATCTAACTTATAATCATCTTAGCTCTCTTCCCCAACGACTGGTGTTACAGGTCTGTGTCACCCTGTCTGACAACATTTAATTATTTTTAATGCCTAAATAACATATTTTATTATCTATAGGCACCACAGTGTTTATTCATCCGTTAATGAAACCTTAATATTTTTCATTTTTAACTATTGTCAATAATACTGCAAAATAAGAATCTGTGAGTGAAGATGGTCATTGACATGTTAATTTCTTCTCTGTTAAATATATGACAAGCAATTTTACTGATTTTTTAAACAAAATTTTCAAACATTGTTTTCCAGAATGGCTGTAGAGACATGGTCAATATTGAGGTGTCTATATCCCCTTTTATTCACATTAAAATCCTCACCAGCAGTTGCTACCTTTGGCATTTGGTTGTAGCCATTCTTGCTGGAGTGAAGTACCTTGTTGGATTCCCCTCTAACTGAAGATTATTAATGCTACTCTTTTTATTTTCATAGAGCTGTTGGCAATTTATAATATGTATATGTATATTTGTATGTGTTCTGTGAGGTTTCTTGTTGCTGAATCTGGGTCTTATGAGGAAGAGACCAACCTCAAACTCATGATCCTCTTCTACCTGAAGTGCTACCTAAGTGTTGCCATTATAGGCATGTATCACCATAAGTGGCTACTATGCTTCTACGAGGCAATTCATCTCACTAATAATGACACAGAGTAAACCGGCAGAGATGAATAACATCATAAAAAAAGAAATGGCTCTAGCATACACATACAGAATGGTCCATGTAGCAGCTGAGGAATATATAGTTGCGTTAGTTTACAGAACACATGCTGGCTGCAAAACCAGCCTCAACATGTTTTTAAAGGATGCAAAAGTAGCATTATATTATATATTCTCATACTGTAGTTATACACAAGCAGAAATCAAAAGTGAGAGGAAATTTACAAACAATGGACATTTATAATAGTCTAAATTTTTTGAATGATTAGTATGTTCCTGAAGAAATCAAGCGGTAAAAAATCTAAAAATGATCTTGAAATAAATAGAAATGAAAAGCTCATACCAAGTTTATGGAACACAGCAAGTAGCGGTGCTAAGAAAGTAGCCCCAGTCGAAAAGTAGAATAAATGTCCTCATGATACAGCTTCATGAACTAACAAAGCAAGTCCAACAGCTCAGGGAAGGAGAAGGGAGGGAAGGATGGAGGAAGAGGTGATGGATGGGGCAAGAGAAGTGAGGAAGGGAGGGAACCAGACTAGAAAGCACAGACGTGCACGAAAGATCAATGAAACAAATAGTTGGATTTAGAAAAGATAAACAAAATTGAAATACTTAAGGAAGAAAAGAAAGCTGACTCAGATAAATAAAAGCAGAGATGAAAGGAACGGATGGATTCACAGCTGAATACAAAGGATTATTAGAGACTAGAACTAAAAACGACTCCTCAAAGCAGTGGAAAGATGAGAGAGAAGAAACCGGTACTTTTCTTATGCATGTGTGTAACCTATCAGAATTGAATCTTAGAGTATAGAAAACCTGAACAGACAAGGATTAACAAACTGAATTAATTTAAAACAAAAAAATCCTCTCCCACCTATGAAAGTCCAGGATGAGCGGCTTCATTGCTGCATTTCCCTGGCTTTTGAAGAAGGGACATGGATTCTTCTCAAATTATTTAGAGAAACGAATGAGAGGAAACACTCCAAATGTGTTCCACATGCCAAGTTGTACTGTGACCAAACCCAGTCCATAATGGATTAAGAACCGTAGACTAATATTTCTTTAAAAATTACATGCAAAAATTGTCAATAAAACACCAAAAAATCAACTTTAAAAGCAAAAAGATTATACCTCTATCTCTTTGGGAGCAAGTGGGGTTTATTTCTAGTGATAAACATGCACAAATCAGCAGATGAAATAAATAACATCTGCATAACAAACTGAAACAGGCACGCACACACATATGTGAGCTTCTCAGTGATGTAGGGAAGTAGTGGATAAATATCACCATCTGCACCTGGTAGGAACCCCTAATGTGCACACATACCCCAGCCCTGCCACGAATAATAAGGAGAATGAATGTGGGTTAGAGAAATGTGTCTCAATAATAAAAGAAAATAGCTCTGTATGACTAACTCACACACCCAATGTTCTGAGAAAAGAAAAAAAAAAGTTGAAACCACTTCTTCTGTGATCACAAACAGGACAGATTCGTCTACTTCCACCCTTGGGGCTCAAGATAATACCAGAAGATCCGATAGAAGCAGTCATACACAAGGAAGAAACAGAGGCATTCAAAGAAGAGAGAAGGAAGCCAAATTATTACAGAGAAAAATGCAAAACCTTTACCAAAGATGGCTAGAATCGATAAGCAAAGTCAGCAAGATTGCAGAATGAGAAGCCAACGTACAAAGTCAGGAGATTTATTATGTACCAGTAATGGAATTGCTAAGAAAGAAATGAAGAAAACCCCATTCATAACATTAAAAAAATGAACCAAGGAATAAATGTGACAAAGAAATGGGATTTCTACAAAAAAAAAAAAAAAAAACTACGAAGTAGTGAGGAACTAAATGGCAGGCGATGTGGCAAATGAAAGGACACCCTTGTTCATGAATTAGGGTGATTACCATTGCTAAAATGGTCATATCAGCCAAAATTATCTCTAGAATCTGCCGTTTCTATCAAAATATAAATGACATTCTTTACAAGTTAGAAAAGCACCATGAAATACATCAAATAGCTAAGGGAACCCTGACCCCAAAATGTAGGGAAAATGTGAGATCCCCAAATTATAAAGCTGACAGAAGAAAGTGTTGCTTCAGGACAGTCATTGATCTGGACAAAGCTTTTTGGTATGTGACCTTAAAGACACACTCAACAATGCAAACTTAGATTTTTTTTTATTGTTATTATTAAGATGTTTACATTTGAATGCCTTCTAGTTTAACTTTTAGAGTCCAAAACAGACTATTTTTCAAGACAGGAAATGCCAGACCAAATACACATTTCCCTTCAGTGTTCTAAGTCTGAAAAAACCACATGCTGCTTGTCAACCCAAAGCCAAGACATGTTCCCTTTGGTGGGGTAAATCAGCAATGATGACAGAATTAGTACTATATTAAAGTGGTGTGTGGTGCCTGCCCTTTGTTGAAAACAAAATTCTCTCTCTCTCTTTCTATTTCTTTTTCAGTTAGAGTAGCCAAAAGCCATAAACTGTCCAGAAGACTTTTGGTAAATCTTGGGCCCAGCTGTGCTGAGCTAACTCCACATGCAAAGGTAAGATGAATCACCCTGTGTTTGGTACCCACGTGTTCCCAAATAACATTGTGTTTGTTGCACTTTAATCAACCCTAAGTTTAGATGTTGTTATCAAGCAAAGACTACATTTGATTGGAGAATGGGAGTTTTACCATGGCTAGTCAAAAATTCCTTTTGAATTTTTAAAGTGATATGTAATTGTTAGTATTCACCATCCCCTTGTTCTCCCTGAACTGGTTTCTCTTTCCACCCACCGGGTTCTACTCATTAGCTCCTACAGTGGCTTAAGAAATAACCACTCTGAGGCTTAATATTAGTTACATACTCTTTGGCCTTTTAGCTCAGGCTTCTTATTAACTAACTCTTACATCTTAAATTAACCCATTTTGTTATTTTATATTTTACCACAGAGCTTGTGGTTTGCTACCTCTTGCTTCTTGGGCAGCTACATGGCATCTGACTAACTCTGCCTTCTTTTTTCTTCTGTCTCGGCTTGGTCTCCCACTTACAGGGATGCCTAATGCATTTCTTTCCTGTGGTTTCACATTTTTTTATTTTGTTTTTGCACATATAATAATGTATATTGTGGCATTAATTCTCATCTGTTCTTCAAGGAAATATTTCAAAATCTTCAAATGGCCAAGTCAAGACTTGAGGTTACAATTAGTTGTGCCGAAGTCTTTCTGTGAACCTTTGTAGAGTGTGGTACGTGCATCTGTTTCCACATCTCTCACAAGTTCATCTACCACAGGGTTTGCTGGAGTGTAAATGAATAATTACCACGTTATATTTAAAAGAAGAACAATTGAGCTGGGAATGGTGTGGATGCATTGATTCCCAGCACTTAGGAAGGAGAGGCAGGTGGATACAGATTAGCCAGTGCTACACTGTGAGACCCTATCTGATAGATAGATAGAGAGAGAGAGAGAGAGAGAGAGAGAGAGAGAGAGAGAGAGAGATGATAGATAATGATATATAGATAGACAAATAGATGATAGGTAGATGATAAATCTATCAACTTTAAATCTTATTCACAATGTATTTTTTCTTTATAACATGTAAGTTAGTTTTATGTATTTTTACCTCTGATACAGTAGAAAATAACTAAATTTACACTTGACAATTTACAGAAATCATTAGGGAAAATAACAAGAATAAAAGGGATTAATTTGAATACATATTTATTAATTCCTATGCTATTTTATTTTTAAAAATAGAATACTCAAATTGTTGTGGAATGTTGTTGCTTTTTGAACAGCAGAGTACGGACTGTAAACTAAAAGTGTGCATCAATCACTTACTGTGATACCTGGCAAATACCACAGAGCCCCCAAAAGCGTGCAGCACAAATTTACTTATTGGTTTCTATTTTCCATTTCACGTACAATAGTACTTATTTTATTCAACACCCCTATTGTGTTGCCAACTGACAGACAATTGCCTAGAATGTTCAGGTAATCCTTCTTGAAGTGAAATTGGTCCGGTTTATTCCTCTGTTCCTTTCCGTGGACCCATGGTGAAAGCAGAGAAAAAAGAGGATCTATAAATTGGCAACATTGGAATAAAATAACAGTAGCCTCAGATGAATCATAACACTCGCAAACCAAGAATCCCTTGTGACTAGTGGGATACATCTGCTTTCTATGACGAAATCCTTCAACCCTCACTTTTCCCCTGGCATTACTTGAAATAAAAATGGTCTCTCTTGAAGCTATACCCCGGGGGTCAGGACTGTCCTCTTACAAGAAAGCACAAGCTAACAGCATCCACATTCCACTCACGCCCCATGAGTACCATAGGCTTTGATATCCACACATATGCTTTTAACTTGGATTAGCTGGAATATTCTGACTGTATAAAAAGCTTGCTATAGTCTTCAATAAGTTTCAAAAACAAATGTTTAGAACAATTTAGAAGGTTCTCAACCTTCCTAATGCCCTGACCTCCACCATAAAATTATTCATGGTTGCTTCATAACTGTAATTTTGATGCCATCACAAATTGTAATGTAAATATCAGGATGTATTTTCATCATTACAAATTGATCCAAAGGGGTTGCAGCCCACAGGTTGAGAACCACTGATCTATAGCTCCCTCTTCCTTAAAATAGTCTGGTTCTATGAATGATTTTATATTTTAGCTTTCTTAATTTAAATATTTCCCCCCAATTCTTTAGGTCGTTCTAAAATTTATACTCAAGACCCGATAACTTGCTTTTAAGAAAACGTGTTTATTTAAATTCCTTTCAACTCTACATTTTAACATCCCCTACTCATGCTCTGTATTTGAGAATAATTTGAGAATAAATGACTCATTATCTGGTCAGAGAGGATGGTAGACTCCCACAGAGATGCATGATTCCCAGTAAAAGATAGATGAACACAATGGTACCTAAGCTCAGTGGCCTGTGCTCATTGGGTGTGAGCACATTGTTGATTCTAAAGACTTCTAGCATTGAACCTCATTTTATCATGTCTGCTGAGAGCCCGATTTTCAAGAGATATGGAAGCAAATTGTTCAAAAGAAATTTTGAATCATGTAATATTTCAACCTTATAGCCTTAATCACCCAGGATAACAATGATTGACAGAATTTAATTGTGTACTTTGAAGTATACTTTCTACTCAAATTTCATAGAAGATTTTGGAGAAGAACACTTTTCTTTTTTCTTTTTTTTATTGATTTTTATTGAGCTCTACATTTTTCTCTGCTCCTCTCCCTTTCTCTCCCCTCCCCTTCAGCCCTCTCCCATGATTCCCATGCTCCAAATTTACTCAGGAGATCTTGTCTTTTTCTACTTAGATTAGATCCATGTATGTCTCTTTTAGGGTCCTCATTGTTGTCTAGGTTCTCTGAGAGTTTGAAGAGTGGTTCTCTGGTTTTCTTTCCTTTATGTCTAAAAGCCATTAATGAATGAGTACATATGATATTTGTCTTTCTAGATCTGGATTACCTCACTCAATATAATGCTTTCTAGATCTATCTCTTTGCCTGCAAATTTCAAGATGTCATTTTTTCTGATATGTAGTACTCCATTGTGTAAATGTGCCACATTTTCCTTATCCATTTTTCAATCAAGGGGCATTTAGGTTGTTTCTAATATGGTTCTGGCTATGGCAAACAAAGCTGCTATGAACATAATTGAGCACATGTCCTTGAAGAACACTTTTCTTAAGTATGATAGAATTTTAATTTCAGATTTGAATTCTAATCATAGTCATACTCTAGTCTGTGTGAATTTTGCTTTCTTGTTTCTATGATGATAGATTTATCTACAATGTTTCCATAACTGAGATGTTAACAATCACATTGAAAGGCATGCATTGCCTCTTAGATGTTTAGTACAGTTTCCGGTGAACTCTGTGTGTGTGTGTGTGTGTGTGTGTGTGTGTGTGTGTGTGTGTGTGTGTACAGATATATAAGTATTAAAACACACTCTTAAAACTGCGTTTAGGGCACTCATGTAGTTAATACTAAATATTGCACAACATAATTGGAAACATTGAAGTGAATTGTTTAAACCATACTATGAAAAGACAGATGCTAGCTAGTTCAGCCCATACCAGGCTTTTTATTGATGAAAATTTGTTATTTAATATTAGATAATATTCAAAATATGCCATTATATTAATACCCAAAGAAGAGGTCTAGGGTGGGGACCAGGACATTTTGTTTTACACCACTGAACTCCAAGGGCACACGACACTGGGCTATTTTAGTTAGTCTTGTTGCTTGATCAGTTTGAGCTTGATATCATTATTAGAAATGTGTGTGTCCTGTTGCTTACTTCTTTTTTGTATTAACTTTTTGATGCTGTTTTCTTATCCATTTTTATTTTTTGCATTCTTACCATATTTTACATGTCTGATTTGCCATCTGTGGCAAATTATAGATGTTCGAAATTTTGTTTTGTTTTTCTGAGATTTTTCTCTTTTAGATGTGGTATCTGTTCCCTCTTCCCTGAGATCTGGGTCTGATTAGAATCACTTTGACCAATAAAATGTGAAACTGACTTTATGCCAGTTCTGGGCAGAACTTTAACCTTGCAACCATTCCTGAGCTTTTTTTTTTTTTTTTTTTTTTTTTTTTTTTTTTTTTTTTTTTGATCCTGAAAGAGACACGAAAATGCCAACTTCCCTGTGGGACAGATACTACAGAAAGATTCTGAGCCCATCTGGAGAGAGGGCCAACTCAAGGAACAAAGGGTCACTCAAGGGAGCTCATCTTTCTAATTACCGCTATACTAAAACACTAGGTATGACTGACATCATCGACCAACCTGACTATTCTAGCTCTAAAGAAATACCTATTGACACTTGTTGAAACCACGGTTATTGCAGCAGGGGAACGGCCAGTTCAGCCTTGCTGATCACACAACCCCCAAACACGAGGGCTAACAAATAAACAAAGCTGTTGCATAAGATGCTCTTTTTCCTTAGCCTATAGAAACATTGTGACATGTGACTTTCAGATGATAGCATTTACGTATTTATACATTTTATAAAATACATAAAAAGATGACCCTCTACCAAAGGTAGGTAGGGACTGTGGCATGCATTGCCTCTTAGATGTTTAGTACAGTTTCCGGTGAACTGTGTGTTAATATTTTTAAATATTTTAATTTAAAAAAAGACAACTTTTTTTGTACTCTCAGTCTTCTATATTGGCATTAGCATTGTTAATTTCATTTTAAATAGCCTATTATTTCTACTGAGAAAATCCATGTCCCTTTTTCATTAAAACTTTTTGTTTGATTGTTTTTTTACTTAGTTTACAATGTATAAGCATTCCTCATAGTGTTTTCTTAACACTTATTTTCTGTTTAGTCTCCCTCTTTCCCATTTATCTGCCTTCAGGGTTTTTTTTGTGTGTTTTTATATATAATATATTTTACTGTAAATACTAAAATTTGCATAATATTCACAAAGTATCTCCAAAAGAATTAACGTTTAATCTTTTCTGTCGTATGGGAATAAAAGTTTAATAAATTTCCAGAAATGTTCAGAAGTTTGTGTGAAGTTAACTTGAAGGAATCAATTTTAGGAGATTGGAAAATTGTGTCCCATACCACCCCAAGTCTTCTGGGGGCTTTTTTGGATCTCTTTATCATTTACAAAAGAGCACTGAGCAAACAGCACAGCCATCATGTGCTGTGACACATTTTACTAGCAGAACCAAGATTTTCAGATTCAAGAACATAAAAGGCTAGGTACATTGCATTCTCAGTTTGGGAAACTATTTGCAGTATATTCATAAGGTTGTCTATTGCCACCAAGAGGATTGTTTACCATTAAATCATGTTAAGAAGCCATGCATTCAGACACACAGGAGAAACTGTGCACTGTGGCGGGGCCTTGAAATAGTGGTTGGCGACTCACAGCCATTTCAAAAGTTAGGTCTGTTTTCATACATGCACCAAAGTATTTCCCCCTATTAGAAAGCTTGTTCTTGTTCATCCTCTTCAGCCACACTTGTTTGGTCCATGGCAGCTGTGTGTAAAAGTCATGCACTGAGGATACACACAGAAAATTATATTGTGTACAGAAAGATGCCTTGTGTCATCAAATATCCAGTTGGCATTTCAGCTTGCTAACAACCTTTTACCTCATGATGTCATAAATACCACATCGACCTGATTAAAGACTCACACTTGTATAGAATAAACACATTATCCAGTAATAAATTAACTTATTAAAGAACCTCATACACAGGGATGACGCTGAAATGGACCTTTGTCTGTTTGGTCAGAAGGTGTGGTCCTATGAAGACAATTGTTCTGATAAGGATTCTGAGTAACTGATCACTATAACAAAAGCAGATCCGCGTAACATGTATGTATTGGCTCAGCGTTACTGCGGATCTGTGATCTGGGCATGTTAGCTGAATGTTCTGCTTCAGGGTCTTCATGAGGAAGAAGTTAAAGTTTAAGTTGGAACTGGGATCCCATTTGAAGTCTCATTGGGGGAGAAATCTGTTTCCCTACGTTGTTGGCAGGACTTAATTTATTATTCTTGTTCACTATTGACCAGAAGTAACCCCCAGTTGCTTGCCACGTGGACCTCTCCATTAAATAGCTCACAACACTTCAGCCTGTCCCACCTCACCCTTAAAAGGTAGATGGAAGTCTTCTAGAAAGAGAGAAAAATCAGAATCCAGTGCAATCTATTCGTGTGCATACCAACCACTCACGCTGCCATAGCCCATTCATTAATAGTATGTCATAGATCCTGCCATTGGGGCAATATATGAGGACTTGTAATTTGAAGCTCTAGACATTGTGAGCCTTCTTAGAGTTGATTTTGGAATTTGTGTTCTATTGCTTTGTAGTGGCATTTCATTTATACTTTAATAAAGTTCACCTAAGAATCAGAACATTAAAACAGCCACACTGGCCAGCCTTCCAGATCAGGCAATAATGACACACACCTTCAATCCCAGTAGCCTCACTAGTTTTCCATAGAAACCAGGTGATAGTGGTGCACACCCTTAATCCCAGAACTAGAGAGGATTATAAAACAGGAAGAGACAGCTCTCAGTCTCATTCTGAGGTTTCCTGGAGTCAGGATCCTTATTTTTGGACTGAGCAAATGTCTGTGCTCCGATTTTCTGTCCACGCGATGTCTACAAGCTATTGCTGGGAAGCACACTGATATCCTCAGCATAGCTGATGGTCTCCATTATGAATACATTCCACAAATTTCCAAGCCTATCAAGAGAGGAGGAGAAGGCTCAATGGATGGAACTCTTATCATAAAAATATGAAGACCAGACCTCAGATCCTCAAAACAAGTTGAGCAAGCATGGCAGACTACCTATGGTTTAAGGGCTCAGAAAGTGAAGACAGGGCATCTCCAAAGCAAGATGGCTAACAAAATTGTCAGAATCACCAAGCTCCAGGTTCAATTCCCTTCCCTCAATGAATAAGGTAGAGTGTTTGAGAAAAACTGATGTCAGCCTTGGGCCTCCACACACATGCACATCTTAATATCACATGAACACAGACAGTCCACACACACACACACACACACACACACACACACACCACCACCACCACACACATGCATAGCACATAAACTCAGAGAGACACATACAAACAAATTGAAAACAAACAGACAAAACACAATCTAGCCTCATATTGAAGTCTTTAAAGAATAACAAATATCTTGCCTGCTTGAAGGAAGAAATCAGCACGTCACATGATTTTCTTAGATTAGAATAAGGTGCATATTCTCAGCAAACCCAACATTATAATCTTTGAAATGTGTGATCTCATGAATAATAATTTTGAACTAACCAGCACAATTTTCCCTTGTTAACTTGGAATACACATCTATCACTATCAGTTCATAATCATGTTTATCCCCAACAACTCACATCACAATCAAAACTGCGATATAACTGTAGAAAGTCCCCCATTATTTTAAAAATTCTAGCACTATTACTAGATTTCCCCCATGATCACACTCAGCTGCCTTTCTTCTACCTCCCAGGACCACTTTTGCAGCAGTGCCTCTGCCTGCAGTGGGTGGGGCCCTCTTCATAACCACCAGCCAAGAAAATGGCCCATAGGCCTGCCTACAGATGACTCTTCCCAGATGACTCTAGCTTGTATCAAGACAATTAAAATACAAGTAGCCAATACAGAGTCTGTCTGATGCTCTGATATATAGCTAATGTAATGATTATGAGTAATTAGTTAATCATTTGCTAACAAATAGTCAGTCTTTTTTTTTTCTTTCTTTCTTTATTTATTTATTTATTAAATATTTCAGTCTCTTCCCCACCTCCGCCTCCCCTTTCCCTCCCCCTCCCCCAATCCATTCCCCCTCCCTCGTCAGCCCAAAGAGCAATCAGGGCTCTCCGTCCCGTGGGAAGTCCGAGGAAAACCCTCCTCCGTCCAGGTCTCGTAAGGTGAGCATCCAAACTGCCTAGGCTCCCACAAAGCCACTACATGCAGTAGGATCAAAGACCCATTGCCATTGTTCTTGATGTCTCAGTAGTCCTCATTGTCCGCTATGTTCAGTGAGACCGGTTTTAACCCAGGCTTTTTCAGACCCAGGTCAGCTGGCCTTGGTGAGTTCCCGATAGAGCATCTCCATTGTCTCAGTGTGTGGGTGCACCCCTCGCGGTCCTGAGTTCCTTGCTCATGTTCGCTCTCCTTCTGCTCCTGATTTGGACCTTGAGATTTCAGTCCGGTGCTCCAATGTGGGTCTCTGTCTCTGTCTCCTTTCATCGCCTGATGAAGGTTAATATTCAGGAGGATGCCTATATGTTTTTCTTTGGGTTCTCCTTCTTATTTAGCTTCTCTAAGAACCCGAATTATAGGCTCAATGTCCTTTATTTATGGCTAGAAACCAAATATGAGTGAGTACATCCCATGTTCCTCTTTTTGGGTCTGGCTTACCTCACTCAGGATAGTGTTTTCTATTTCCATCCATTTGCCTGCAAACTTCAAGAAGTCCTTGTTTTTTACTGCTGAGTAGTACTCTAATATGTATATATTCCATACTTTCTTCATCCATTCTTCAATTGAGGGGCATCTAGGTTGTTTCCAGGTTCTGGCTATTACAAACAATGCTGCTATGAACATAGTAGAGCATATATTTTTGTTGCATGATAAGGCCTCTCTTGGGTATATTCCCAAGAGTGGTATTGCTGGGTCCATGGGTAGGTTGATCCCAAATTTTCTGAGAAACCGCCACACTGCTTTCCAGAGTGGTTGTACAAGTTTGCATTCCCACCAGCAATGGATAAGTGTACCCCTTTCTCCACAACCTCTCCAGCATAGGCTATCATTGGTGTTTTTGATTTTAGCCATTCTGACAGGTGTAAGATGGTATCTTAAAGTTGTCTTGATTTGCATTTCCCTGATCGCTAAGGAAGTTGAGCATGACCTTAGGTGTCTTTTGGCCATTTGAACTTCTTCTGTTGAGAGATCTCTGTTCAGCTCAGTGCCCCATTTTATAATTGGGTTGATTAGCCTTTTACAGTCTAGTTTCTTAAGTTCTTTATATATTTTGGAGATCAGACCTTTGTCAGTTGCGGGGTTGGTGAAGATCTTCTCCCAGTCAGTGGGTTGCCTTTCTGTCTTAGCGACAGTGTCCTTTGCTTTACAGAAGCTTCTCAGTCTCATGAGGTCCCATTTATTCAATGAGGCCCTTACTGTCTGTGCTGCTGATGTTATACGTAGGAAGCGGTCTCCTGTGCCCACTTGTTGTAGTGTAGTTCCCACTTTCTCTCCTATCAGGTTCAGTGTGTTCAGACTGATATTGAGGTCTTTAATCCACTTGGACTTGAGTTTTGTGCATGGTGACAGACATGGATCTATTTTCATTTTTGTACAGATTGAAATCCAGTTTTGCCAGCACAATTTGTTGAAGATGCTCTCTTTTTTCCATTGTATAGTTTTAGCTCCTTTATCGAAAATCAGGTGCTCATAGGTTTGTGGATTAAAGTCAGGGTCTTCTATACGGTTCCATTGGTCGACTTCTCTGTTTTTATGCCAATACCAAGCTGTTTTTAATACTGTAGCTCTGTAATAGAGTTTGAAGTCAGGGATGGTAATGCCTCCAGACGTTCCTTTATTGTATAAGATTGTTTTGGCTATCCTGGGTTTTTTATTTTTCCATATAAAGTTGATTATTGTCTTCTCCAGATCTGTGAAGAATTTTGATGGGATTTTGATGGGGATTGCATTGAATCTATATATTGCTTTTGGAAGAATTGCCATTTTTACTATGTTGATCCTCCCAATCCAAGAGCAAGGGAGATCCTTCCATTTTCTGGTGTCTTCTTCTATTTCGTTCTTCAAAGTCTTAAAGTTCTTGTCATATAGATCTTTCACTTCCTTGGTCAGGGTTACCCCAAGATATTTTATGCTCTTTGTGGCTATCATGAAAGGTGATGCTTCTCTGATTTCCCTCTCTGTTTCCTTATCCTTACTGTATAGGAAGGCAACTGATTTTTTCGAGTTGATCTTGTATCCTGCCACATTACTGAAGGTGTTTATCAGCTGTAGGAGTTCTTTGGTAGAGTTTTTGGGGTCGCTTATGTATACTATCATATCATCTGCAAATAACGAAAGCTTAACTTCTTCCTTTCCAATACGAATCCCTTTGATCCCCTTATGTTGTCTTATTGCTATTGCTAGAACTTCAAGCACTATATTGAAGAGGTATGGAGAGAGTGGACATCCTTGTCTTGTTCCTGATTTTAGTGGGATGGCTTTGAGTTTTTCTCCGTTTAATTTAATGTTAGCTGTCGGTTTGCTGTAAATAGCTTTTATTATATTTAGGTATGACCCTTGTATCCCTAGTCTCTCCAATACCTTTATCATAAAGGGGTGTTGGATTTTGTCGAATGCTTTTTCAGCATCTAATGAAATGATCATATGGTTTTTTTCTTTCATTTTATTTATATGGTGGATTACATTGATAGATTTGCGTATGTTGAACCAGCCCTGCATCTCTGGGATGAAGCCTACTTGATCATAATGGATAATTTTTCTAATGTGTTCTTGAATTCGGTTTGCCAGTATTTTATTAAGAATTTTTGCGTCGATATTCATGAGTGAGATAGGCCTGTAGTTCTCTTTCTTGGTTGGGTCTTTGTGTGGTTTTGGTATCAGGGTAACTGTAGCTTCATAAAAGGAATTTGGCAATGACTTTTCTGTTTCTATACTGTGAAATACATTAAGGAGAATAGGTATTAGCTCTTCTTGGAAGTTCTGGTAGAATTCTGCATTGAAACCATCTGGTCCTGGGCTTTTTTTAGAGGGCAGATTTTTGATAACTGCTTCAAGTTCTTCGCGACTAACAGGTCTATTTAGATCTTTCACCTGGTCTTGGTTTAGCTTTGGTATATGGTACTTATCTAAAAAGATGTCCATTTCTTTTGTATTTTCCAGTTTTGTGGCATACAGGCTCCTGTAGTAAGATCTAATGATTCTCTGAATTTCCTCTGTGTCTGTGGTTATGTCCCCCTTTTCATTTCTGATCTTATTTATTTGCGTGTTCTCCCTCTGTTGTTTAATTAGTTTGGATAGGGGTTTGTCTATCTTGTTGATTTTCTCCAAGAACCAACTTTTTGTTTCATTGATTCTTTGGACTGTTTTCTGTGTTTCTATTTTGTTGATTTCTGCCCTCAGTTTGATTATTTCCAGTCTTCTACTCCTTCTGGGCACATCTGCTTCTTTTTTTTCTAAAGCTTTCAGGTGTGCTGTTAAGTCCCCAATGTATGCTTTCTCCGTTTTCTTTAAGTGGGCACTTAGTGCTATGAACTTTCCTCTTAGCACTGCTTTCATCGTGTCCCATAGGTTTGAGTATGTTGTCTCTTTATTTTCATTAAATTCAAGGAAGACTTTAATTTCCTTCTTAATTTCTTCCTTCACCCAGGTGTGGTTCAGTAGTTGATTGTTCAGTTTCCATGAGTTTGTCGGCTTTCTGGGGGCAGCATTGTTGTTGCCTTCTAACTTTAATCCGTGGTGATCTGATAAGACACAGGTGGACACTGATATTCTTTTGTATCTGTGGAGGCTTCCTTTGTTTCCGAGTATATGGTCAATTTTTGAGAAGGTTCCATGAGCTGCAGAGAAGAAGGTATATTCTTTCCTATTTGGGTGGAGTGTTCTATAGATGTCTGTTAAGTCCATTTGTTTCATTACCTCCAGTAATTCTCTTAATTCTCTATTAGGTTTCTGTCTGATTGACCTGTCCATTGGAGAGAGAGGTGTGTTGAAGTCTCCTACTATTAGTGTGTGTGGTTTGATGTCTGCCTTGAGTTCTAGTAATATTTCTTTTATATAAGTGGGTGCTTTTATATTAGGGGCATAGATATTCAGAATTGAGATGTCATCCTGATGAATTGTTCCTGTTATGAGTATAAAGTGTCCTTCTCGATCTCTTCTGATTGATTTTAGTTTGAAGTCCGTTTTGTTGGAAATTAGTACGGCCACACCTGCTTTTTTCTTAGGACCATTTGCTTGAAAGACCTTTTCCCAACCTTTTACTCTGAGTAGATGCCTGTCTTTGTGGTTGAGATGTGTTTCTTGCAAACAGCAGAATGTTGGATCCTGTTTTCGTATCCAATCTCTTAGCCTGTGCCTTTTTATAGGTGAATTGAGACCATTAATATTAAGTGATATTAATGACCAATTGTTGTTTACTCCGGTTATTCTTATTGTTTTTTTGGTAGTAGAGTTTGTGTGTGTGTCCCTTCTTTGAGTTGTGCTGGTGAAGGTTCACTAGATGCCTGAGTTATTGTAGTCAGTGTTGGCATTGTTGGATTCCTTGGGTTGCGATTTTCCTTCTATTACTTTCTGTAGAGCTGGATTTGTGGCTACGTATTGTTTAAATTTGTTCTTATCCTGGAATGTCTTGTTTTCTCCATTGATAGTGAACACTAGCTTGGCAGGGTACAGAAGTTTGGGTTTGCATCCATGGTCTCTTAGCTTTTGAAGTACCTCTATCCAGGACCTTCTGGCTTTCATGGTTTCCATAGAGAAGTCAGGTGTAATTCTGATCGGTTTACCTTTATAGGTTACTTGGCCTTTTTCCTTTGCAGCTCTTAATATTCTTTCTTTAACCTGTCTATTTTGTGTTTTGATTATTATATGGCGAGGGGAAGTTTTTCTTTGATCCAGTCTGTTTGGTGTTCTGTATGCTTCTTGAATATTCAAGGGGATAACTTTCTTTATGTTGGGAAAGTTTTCTTCCATAATTTTGTTAAAAATATTTTCTGGGCCTTCGAGCTGTGATTCTTCTCCTTCTTCTATTCCTATAATTCTTAGGTTTGGTCTTTTTATTGTGTCCCATATTTCTTGAATGTTTTGTGATGAGAATTTGTTGGCTTTGCTGTTTTCTTTGATCAGTGCATTTATTTTCTCTATGGTGTCCTCAGCATCTGAGATTCTTTCTTCTATCTCTTGTAGTCTATTGATTATGCTTGTTTCTGTAGACTCTGCTCGTTGGCCTAGATTTTCCATATCCAGCTGTTCTTCCCTTTGTGTTCTCTTCCTTGCTTCCCTTTCAGTTTTCAATTCTTGCACTGTTTCCATTACCTGTTTGATCGTTTTTTCTTGGTTTCCCAGGGTCTCATGTACATATTTACTTAATTCTTCGAACTTTTTGTTATTCTTCTCATCCATTTCTATAAGGGTGTTTATTACATATTTTTTAAGGGATTCTATTGCTTTCATAAAGTCAATTTTTTCCACTTCTTCTGTGTTAGGGTGTTCAAATCTTTCTGTTGTAAGATCTTTGGGATCTGGTGTTTTCATGTTGTTTTTCTGATTAATGGGTGATGTTCTGCCTTGGCGCCTGCCCATCTCCTCCTTTCAATGCTATCTAATTGGTCTTTTAAAATCAGATCAGGTTTCTCTGCTGGCCAGAGGCTTCTCTTACTAATTGCCCTCGCTCTGTTTCCTGGCTCCTGCTGGGGGCCAAGAACCCTCTCACCCCTAAGAAGGGTTTTCCGGAACCGGTCCCGGCTCCCCGTTTGCCAGGGCCCTCGCCAACCAAAGGCCTACCTCTTTGATTTAATTGTAGTGGGGCGATCTGCTCTCGGTGTTGCCGCTGGTCCCTGCCGCCTGCGACCTCTGCCGCTGCGCTGGTCCCCTCCAGTCTCGGCGGCAGCCGTCGTTGCCTGCCTGCGCCTCCCAGCTCCGTCTGCCGGCGCGGGCGCCTCCCAGCTCCGTCTGCCGGCGCGGGCGCCTCCCAGCTCCGTCTGCCGGCGCGGGCGCCTCCCAGCTCCGTCTGCCGGCGCGGGCGCCTCCCAGCTCAATAGTCAGTCTTTTTATGACACACAAGGGGGCATTCTATTTTAATAACTGCCCCTACTTTTCAGTCACTCATGTATTTTATTGACAGTATAGGGACTCTTTAATTAGACATCTGGAATATTTAGGCTCAAATTTACAGGGTATTTCTGTGACATGGACATAAGCTTACAGAATAGATTTTATAAACAGTATTTAAGTTATAGTTGCATCCTTATAACACTTTTTCTTTCTTTCTTTTGATTTCTCGCCATAGATGTTATACTATAGTGAATAAATTTTTGAAGTAATTTCAATTCCTTTTAGAAGAAAATTTAAGAACAAAGTCAACCTAAAAGCAAATAAAGTCTACGTGTTTTGCTATTTGTCTCAAAGAACAAACATCCTCTATATTTATAACATCTTTTATTTTGCTAAATTTTAAATGTCCATATGCTTCAATATGATTCATCTTATAGATTTAATGTAGTTAGCATAGAATTCCCTGGCCAGTAATAAGTTAGTTTATGTTGTGTCTGAAAATGTTTTTGCTGTCATTAAATGTCTTTATCCCAAGGTAAACAACCTTTCAGCATGACTTTATAAGGTAAAACATTTCACTCAAATAAAGCTATTTACAAATCTAAAGAATGCAGGAAATAAGCTTAGTTTTAGTAAAAACTAAATTTCATATTGCCAATATATAGGAGATACTTTTTAAAAGACATTAAAAGTCCACAGATAAGGATGTGTTTAGCACATCTTTTACCATAATTATAGTAGAATCACCAAAACATACTTTACTATCATTCACAAATGCATGGATATACATATTTCTTTTTGCATATTACTAAGGTCAAGACCTTACAGAAATTATTCTATAGCCCTTTTTAAATACTGACTTGAAGGACATAGGAAATGGACTACTAGTCTTCAGATCAATGGTTTGAAAGGAAAGCAAGTGTGATTTTGTCCCTCAGAAAGGTTTAATAACAGATGGCAGCAAAGGTTATTTGATAGGAAGTAACAGAAAAATCAGTCTTGCCTTTAGAACAGCAAGGTACAGGCTGACTTCCTATTACCTTTGCAGCAAGGGGTAGGAGCCTTTACCGTTATCTGTGTCAGGCAGGCTTTGTTTGGCTGGAAACTTCAGTGCAGCTCGAAGTATGGTTTCTCTCAGAGAGCTGACCTTTGCCATGGTCCTGTGGATAAACCAGGTGTGAGGCTTGTGAGAGCTTCCTCAAACAGAAGCAAAGTGAATCAGCTCTTAAAATACCAAGACGCAATTAAGACTCCACATTCAAAGATGCTGATCCTGGTAGACTTTCCTAACTCCCTTCTGTAGGATAAAACCAGCTATATCAGTGTTTACTGTTTAGCCCATCCTGAGGTCCAGGGCCTGCAGGTGCCTTGGAATTATTAGTCTCGTGTTTTAAAAAATAAAAAGTGAAAAAAAAAATAAAAAATAAAAAGTGAAATTCTCTAACAAAGACTGGAAAATAGTAAGCAATGACTGGGGATTGTTCCTGTTTCTCTGTCCTCTGCTTCCCGTTCTAACAGCTAACAGTACTTCCTTTTCTGTAACTTCTCAGCAGCTTTCACCAGTATATGAATGTGGTGGGTGAGAATAAGGTTTCCTTGAATTGTCTGTATTTCCAGTGGGAAATACAGTGGTACACTTTTATAATCAAAGTTCCTTAATCCACACAGGAAAACTCCTCTCCTGGGAACTAAAACTTACTTACGGTCCCCACCCTTTCTTCCAAATGGAGACTGACTTCTGTGGGCTTTAAATAAGGCAAGAGAACTATTCTTATATGTGGGTATAATATTTAGAATGTAGTTAAGGATTATGCTGGTTTATTAATGTGAAGGTTGTAGGTTCTCCTCCAAGATCTATTACCTCACTATTCCTGGATAGTTGGCTTCGGTACCAGACATGATTTCCCTCTTGTTGAGTGAGTCTTTAGTGCAATTAGAGAGTTTTTGGTATGTATGTAGTCAAGGTATGTTTGTTTTAAAAAGAATGTTATATTAAAAAAAAGTACTGGGAATAATTGAGCTGCATCTTTTGTCTATACATATGTTTTGTCTTGAGTATGTTCAAGGCATTGGGTTGGGCAAAACAGGTCATAAAAATAAATGGGACAAATACTCCGATCACCAAATTGAAAGACCAATATTTTGACATTCTGAATTATATTTTGAGACTGCCTCTAGTTCCCTGGTATATAACTCCTAAAAATCTTTGGAATGGTTAAGGTGTTAAGTTTCCTTTTGTGTTCCTGGCAAGCCCTTGGCAGTTCCCAGATGGGAGAAAGAGCAAGGCAAGATTTTAGTGTGGTAGCTATCTGTGGACAAGAGAAAAGCTGAAGTTTAAACTGATCAACTGAGATTAGTGATTTAATTAACCATACCTGTGTTAGGAAGCTCTCAACATTCTAAAAGAGCAAGGGTCAAAGAACTCTCACAGCTGAACAGGATGTGGTGATCCTTGGAGGATGGTACCCTAAAGAAGGCATAAGAGATCTGTCCCTTACCTACACCCCTTCCTCTCCATACTTTGTAATATCCTTCATAATAAACTGATATATAGTAAACAGATATATCCATGAGTTTTCTAGGTGCTTTCACTAATAAATCCAAGTAGGTGGTTATGGAAATCTTGATTTATAGACAGATATACACATATAGATCTTGAACTCAAACTTACCTGAAGTAGAGGGTAGTCTTAGTACTGAACACTTCCCTTGAGGAATCTCAGATTATACCCAGATAGATAGACAATATCAGAACTAAGCTGAATTAGGGGACAGCGTGCTGGTATCCACTGTGGTAGCATTGCTTGTTTGCTAAATGGAAAACACATGGCATCCCTGGGATCAGGAGCATGTTGTGAAACCAGAGTGGAGGAAACTGAGTTTGCCTTTTCTCCTCAGATATGTAACCATCTTCAGAGAAGAATAAACTTGGACAAACATTCAAATAAGTGAGAGATTACAGCAGTCTGGTTGTGTGGGAATTAGAAAAGGGCTCTAGGGAAAATGGTCCAGGTCTGTGCATGTGAAGAGAGCAAAGTATGTCAAACAGAGCCCCTTATATGAGCCAAACACAGATGCCAAAGTGTGTGTGTGAGGCAACAGACACAGTTGGCTAGAATTCCACATGTGGGAAGAAAAGAATGAGCTCAATAAAACAGTAAAGCCGAAAACTAAGCAATAAAATTACCTAAAAGAGCAAAAATAGCACACACATGCAAACAAGACACAGCTGTGATTAATGCCATTTTTTAGTGGTTGAATCTCTCAGTAGCTTTTGATTTTGCGAGGAGTACATGTTTGGCTTCTGCCAGTGGGTAACTTAATATTCTATACTTTCATCTTCCTTTATCTTACGGAAATTCCATACTCCTAGGGAGACCGTCTCTATGCTTAACTCTCGGTACTCGAGGTGACTATGTTCATAATGTATAGTGGCATTTTATCATTGTTTAAATCTTGGAAACAAAATTACTCCAAAAAAGGAAAAACAATTAATTTTCTGAAATGATTACATTTCCATCAACATATCAATACATAATTAGGTTACATGTGTGTTTCTGTTTAAATTAGAGCTATCTTTTCAAATCTATACGATTTGCTTATTGGCACTAATCTCATGCCCCTGGTGTTATAACACCTCACCTAACACACATTTTCTGCACACTGTGTAAGATGCCTCATAGGATTCATTGCTTAGAAACACTGGACAAATGCTTTAGCACTGCCTGTGGGGGCTCCATTCTTCAGTGAAATCAAAGAAAAGGCACAAAAAAAACACAGTGACGATTCTAGGACCCAAATGGAACAGTATGCAGAGTATCACACCCTCTGTAACCTCAGCCAAGAACTAGAAAACCTCATTTCACTGACAGCTACTGAGAAAGCTCTGTGAATGTGTGTTTTCCGTTTGAAAAAAAAAAAAGTTAGCAAGAAGGTAAGTTTATAAGCACAGAGACTTTAAAGATGAAGGTGAACTATGGCACTGGAGAAATGTCTCAGCTGAGAAAATGATGAAGGGTGGATGGAAGGCATTGGAGGAAGAAAAGGAAAGGAAGTTATAGAATTATATTTTAATTTTTACTTAAATTTTCCCTTGGTATTTTAGGTAAAACACTAATGTAATGTATATGGGAAGCAGAAAAGCACAAGATCTCCTGAGTAAATTTGGAGCATGGGGACCATGGGAGAGGGTTGAAGGAGAGGGAAGAGGAAGAGAAGGAAGCAGAGAAAAATGTATAGCTCAATAAAATCAATTAAAAAACTAATGTACACAAATTCTAAAGCAGCATAAAGAAAGGAAGAATAATAGACTGCATAATTGACATAGTGCATTGTGAATTTTTATGAAGGCAGTTTTACGATAAGGTTGTATGATTATGATTATTGATTGCTTTCTTTCACCTTAAAACAACCTTTTTGGATTGGATATACCATGCTACTTACAGTGATAAATCAGCATATTGAAGGCCTCCATATTATAACAGTCTACATACCAGGCTGTATTTATACATTTAGGTAGGTGTGTGTGTGTGTGTATGTGTGTGTGTGTAACTGACTTTGTCAGTGCTCTACTGCTGTAAAGAGACACCATGAACCTAACAAATTGTAAAGGAAAGCATTTAATTGGTGTTATCTTACAGTTTTAGAGTTTTAGTCCATTATCAACATGGTGGGGAGCATGTTAGACGTGGTGCTAGAGAAGTAGCTGAGAGTTTTATTCCAGATTGACAGGCAGAAAGAAGAGAGAGCCAGCAGGGCCTGGCTTAGGCGTTTAAAACTTCAAAGCCCACTCCCAATGACACACTTGCTCCAACAAGGCCGTACCTCCTAATCCCTCTCAAATCCTGGTGTCCAAGCAACTGAATATATGAGCCCACGAGGGGCATTCATATTCAAACCTCCACAGCATGTGTATCTATGTAACAACAATCAATGGAAAAGAGGCCATGTACCTGAAAGAGCGCAAGTTTGAGTGGAGGGACAGGGAAAGTGATGTAATTACATTATAACCTCAAAAGGTCAAAGAAAGAATATTTTAAAAACCTTATTGAAAGTATTGGAAGCTGAAGCTGGTCAGCATGGAGCAGCTTGCCAGGCCCTCTCTGTATCTAACCAGAAGTCAGCTTGAGACCCAGATCTGTGACATTTCTCCCACGGCCCCATTCTCATGAATGGGCCTTGGTTTCCTGACTTCTTTTTTTTTAAGTAACATCAAAAAATGTGTAGCTTGATTAAAAACAATAAATACAATATAAATTAAATATATAAATAACAAGTGTTGCATTTGGGGACGTGCTTAGCTGCTGATTCATTCAGCATGTCTGGAGATGCTTAGACACACAAATTTTTGCTTCAGTTTTTAATTAATATGATAATATTTCATAATAGTGAGAGATTACCATGTCCCTTCAGGAGGCATTTATGACCCCCTCGAGAAACTTGTTTTGGAACAACTAATCTTTGCTACAGACTTGGTGTTCTTTAACTAAGATTCATTGTGCACAGACACATAAGTGGTTTCTGTTAATTGTTCAATGATGCATGCATATGCATGACCCAATTAAAATTCATTATAACACTATTTTGAGCTGATGTCTGTGGACTGTTCGGTTCCTTGGGGCATTCGAACAGTAATAGATCAAACTGAAACCACACACTTTCCTAAGAATTTTTCCCACTTCTAGAAATGCCACGGGTAGAAATGTCACGACGGACTGAAGAGATGGCTCAGTGGTTAAGAGCACCTATTGCTCTTGCAACAGACCTGACTTCAAGTCCCATCGCCACCACTAGGCCGCTTACAACTGCCTAGAATTCCAGCTTCAAAGGGACCATACCTCTCTCTCCTCCTTGGGCACATACACAGATACATACATTCACATCAATAACTAGTTCTTTAAAACTTTTAAAAGAAAAAGGCACTATATAATTCATTCATCACAACCCTATTTGATGAGAATTAATGATAGAATAAATGTGTCTATTACTTAAACCTATGCTAAATTCTGCTAGAGTCCAAAGACAGAGAATTGGACACCCTGAGAAGCACTCTCTCCAATAGTCCTAAGTCCTGGTGGCTTCACAGGAGAACAGAAGTGTATAATCACATTGAGAGGGAGTGAGTAAGCCCAGTAGCAACTCATGTTATTTTACTGCATGCTTTCAAGTCCATTAGAGGGAAACTCCCTTATTATGAGCTATGGAGGCTCTTAGAGGTTGTTTATAGACTCTCTAATGCGGTGTTCTAATCCAATGTGATACTTTCTGTATTTGTCTTTATATAAGGAAAACCTTGTTATGGTCTTCTGGAAGTGTCAGCAAATTCTGGGTTTGAAGAAACACTCCAGGTTGACGGTCTTATACTGTTCATAGTGTATCTTACTCAACACTGTATCTTATTCAATACTGCAATAAAATGTAATATTGCAATAGGCAAGGCTCACCACAAACATTTTACAATAGGAATGATATAAAATCTAGAGAAAGACATTACAATTGCTTTATATCTGGTAGAAACATCACTGAATTAGTGGGTCCGAGATGTGTTTGTCGACGAAGAGTAAATGTTTAGAAGTAGACTAAACACAGTTATCTTTGAATTTGTTAAATAAGGAGCTTTTCATGTTTCCTGTATTTCTATGCAATAATTTACACCTCTGTTGGCTTAGAGATCTTGTCCACTTACATGTGGGGATCCTCTAATGAGCAGTGTATCCTTGAGGCCTCGATTCCCCAAAGCCAGCCAGTGAGGTGGAAACAGTCTGCTAATAGATAAGGCTTCTGCTTCCTCTTCAGCAATGAGGGCTCTATGTTGGGGTGTGTTCACTGTGACTTGCTTCTTTTGGGTCCTTCACTCATCTTTCTCTCCTCACTGGTCAAGTATCCTGTTACTATGTTGGGTAAGCTCCAGTTTTTCCTTTCTGTTGATCTTTGGCATAGAATCTATTTTCATTTTTTTAAAAACTCTCATTCTTCTCCTTCAACAGGTTACACAGAGCATCTATTTTGGCATCTTGGCCAGTATTATCTCTTTTCTTCATGTTAAAAATATTCCCAGGGCTAATTTTACTAGCATTTTACTAGATGGTTAGGGTGTTTCTTCTTTTCTTTGTTTGTCTGTCTACTTGATACAAACTAGAGTTGTCTAGAAAGAAGAAATGACAGTTGAGGAATTGCCTCAATCAGATTGGTTTATATAGAACTCTGTACATTTATTAATAATTGATATGTGAAGGCCCACCTCACTGTAGGTGGTGCCACCCCTGGGGTAGACAGACTTGGATTGCATAAAAAAAAGAAATTTAAGTAATAGGCCAGTAAACAGCATTGATCTATGGTCCCTGGCCAGGTTCCTATATCAATAGGTTCACACTTGACGTCCTACTCTTACTTCCCTCAAGAAAGGACTAAAGCCTGGGAACTGTGAGATACAATAAAACCCTTCCCCCCCTCAAGTTTTTTTTTTGGCTGTATGCTAGCAATAGAAATTAATCAACATACAGTTAAAGCAGACATCCCATGCTGATACACAAAACCCTTAGTACCAGGAGTAGGATGCCTTCTGTCAAGTGGTTAACAGATGGAGTCACATAGACACCCCCCCCAAGCACTATGAGCAATCTCCAATATTCCTGTATAACTTCCCTACCCCCAAAATGTATCAAGAAGTTCCTGAAGACACCACATGCTTGAGTCACCGAATGAGGAAACATCAAGCTGGGACTCACCTGGAGACCTCATCCCTACTGGCTAGCATGTATGGTGTTAGGAGGTAAAGTGCATGCTGGAAAAAGAGAAAAGGAAGACTCAGTCTCACCGAGCTGTGAACCCTGCAAGCTGCAACTATTGGTATGATAAGGCAGGATTACAGGTAAAATAATGGTACTACTCTTATGATAGTAACCAAGCACTTTCTGCTTGGCCTGCTCCATCCAATGGACCATTGCCTGGCCCTATTAAAGAGCCTAACAACCTTTGGTTAGATAGCCTATAGACTCTCAAGGGAAACCCAATACAATTAATCTGCTGAATTGACATAGTATCAAAACAGTTTCTAATCATTTCTTAAAGTACTCATCCATCAGAGAATTTCTCAACCTTCATCAGAAAAAGATTATACCTGAAATTCATGAGAAATAACACAAAGACTACCAACTGGTCCAAACATTCAAAGAACAAAAGACACTGGAGGTACTAGTCCTAAACTGGACATTCGTGTCTTTCTTTCTCCTTAAAGCTCAGGTATCTGTGAGGCAAAGAGAGTAGAGAGATGGTAAGAGCTGTAGGTAGTTAAAATCAAGACCAAGGAAAGTTTCTTCTAGGCAAAACAGGGTAGATGGCTATATGAACACTTAGCAAAGCTAGCTGGGTAACACAAACGACTCAATAGTGTGGGGGGGGGTGTAAACATATGTGTGTATTTGTGTGTGTGTGTGTGAGTGTGTGTGATAGTTTGAATGAATTGTCCTCCATAAGCTCATAGGATGTGGCACTATTAGGTGTGACTTTGTTAGATTAGGTATGGCCTTGTTGGAGGAAGTGTGTCACTGTGGGGCGAACTTTGTGGTCTCATATATATGAAAGCTATGCCCAGTGTCTCAGACCAACTGTGGGTTACAGCTCCTTCTCTAGCACCATGTCTGCCTGCACACCCCTGTGCTGAATCATGATAATGGCCTAAGCCTCTGAAAATGCAAGCCACCCCAATTATAGGCTTTCCTTTGAAAGAGTTGCTGTGATCATGATGTCTCTTCACAGCAAGACAGAGTGTGTGTGTGTGTGTGTGTGTGGAGTGATGAGAAAATGGAAAAAATTACCTTTTAGATGTAGTTATTAGAGTGTAAAATTATATATTCACTCTGGAAAAGAATTTACCTTTTTCTGATAAAGTTAAAGATTTTTTTGAGGACAAATAAGTTTCTTTCTATAATCTTTTACATCACAGAAATATGTGTGAGGTATATACATGAGGATATTAACACAGCAGATGCAAATAGCTCAAATTCTGGCCAAATGCTGAAAAAAAGAAATGTATTTTATGTGGTTATATAAGGAAATACTTCACAATAAATAGCAAGTGAAAATAAGTACAAAAAAGCTTAGAAAAACAATTGCAGAATGCCATTTACAAAAGTTTGTAAGCAAACTTAAGAATATATGCTTATATATGCTAACAGTCTTATATAAAATTATTAGAAATCATAAGCCACAAAACATAGGACTTTCAGAAGCAGAAGAACTCTATACTGCTGTCATAGTATAAACTGTGTATTCATAGTTGGAGCACAGTAAACATTTGACAACTTAATTCATTAGTTGAAGTCAGGTTTCATGACTGTCAACATTAATTCTGTTAATAGATATATGATATCATAAACACATATTCTCTATTGAAAGAGAAAACCTAATTTGTTTGCAGAGTGGCTAAAAGCAAATAACTCTGAAAACAGCTAATTTTATCTTCATCCTGTCCTTTTAACTTAAATCATTACAACATGTGTTTCTAAATTCCAAAGTCATATTCTCCTCCATTTTTTCAAGATTTAATCATTGACAGGCATTAAATTCAAATGTAGCAACATGGTATCCCCTAGAGAAAATTCACACTTTTTAACAATCAGATCCATTGTTTTGTCTCAGAATGTCTACAGAAACAGTGTTCTCTCACACATCCAATCTGTGCCTCTATTTGATTTATGTGGATCAAAAATTATACGAATCTGAGAGTCCCTTCAATTCCAAAAGCAATTCCAATGTTTATATGAACACTTAATCCCAAATGTGTCTCAGGGCTCCTGAGTCCTTCCTTGGGCAGCAAGGAGTGCACATTCTGAATTATTTACTGCATTTGCAGCCCATACAGGTGTAGCTTTAATAATCCTTATATTTTATAAAAACAAGTGTACATTTTCTGGGAAATGCATGGCCTATATTTATACGTGTCAACAGTTTACCTTCTGATACAATACTGGTCTAGCATGTCTTTGATGAGTATAAAGATAGCATACATCTGGCTTCGTCCACTTGACCATAATGTAATCTCAGCTCGATTTATTTAGTGTTGATATTCTTTATTAAATGAAATCACCACCACCTCTTGATCTTATTTTACACATTTCAAGCAGGTTCAAATAAAACAGATGTGATGACACCAAAGGCCGAAAGTTTGCCAAAAGCACCACAAGGATCCCAGCTGTTCTGAATTACAAGCCAGAACCACCATGTCCTCAAGTAGAAGGTAGCATTTGGAAAGAGTCAAGTCTGTGGAGGTTAAGCTGTCTAAGATGAAAATAAAGTTGTTTTTGTTCTTTCAATTGCCCCCTGGGAAGTACCTTACAGGCACTATGCCTGTTGCCACTAGAGAGTGTAGAACTGTCCCAGACCCTTAGTGAAGTTTTCCCCAAAACACATCTAATTCCTCTTTAAAAGGGACATTCTTTCCCTCTAAAGGTGATGTTACTGACCACCAAAAAATGAACTTTATAAGAGAATCGCTTTTCAGAGTTGAAACTTTCTCAAGTCCTATTCAGTATTGCTTACCTAAGGGTGGAAGCCAATATCGTGGTGGCCAGAAACCACTCTCTGCTGGTCCTGACTGGAGTGTGTGAATATCTGATACTAATCTATATTATACACCCCAAGTGTGGGAGATTTTCTTCTAGCCATCATCAAAGATGCTCCCAGAATGAAAATAATTTCCAGTTGTGACTCCCACAAATCCTGTCTGAAAGACTGTCCATTTACTATGGCCATTGTAATTTGTCCAATCTGTGACCTTTATAAGGATACTGGGTGGCATCCAATAACACAACTTTTAGCATCTGTTCCCGTTCAACGCCATTGGGAGGAATAATCGCCTTAGGCCAGTTCCACAAGAAGAGAATGATAAATTACTTGAGGGAGCCAGAGTTTTCCAGTCACAACAGAGAAGACACACACACAAGTACTCGTCATGATTGTCATAGCACATACAACACCTGCACAAGACCAAACCAGGCAAAAGCCGAGCCTAGGGGAGGAGAGATAGGTGTGAAGTCCCACACCTAGCTGAGAAGATATTGACCTTCGATGGTTCCTGGGAGAGGAAATGTCACTACTGGTTTATCAGATACATTCAAGCCAGGCTCTACAAGTAGTTGGCCACAGCAAATTGGACTCCACTAGATTTTGTTTTTGTTTTTGTTTTATGAGAGATGGGGGGAAGAGAGAGAGAGAATGGGAGCATGAAATTGGGTGGGTAGGGAGGTAGGGGAGGATCTGAAAGAAGTTGAGCAGGGTGCTGAATATGATTAAAAAATACATGATATGAGACTCTCTAAGAAATAATAAATGCATTATTGTTAGAAAATTCACAAAACAGAAAGACAGGGAAGACAGTAGCCTTGAGTTTCAATAGCAACGTGGGCTCCTCTTCAAGAGGAAAATATCTCATCATCTAAGCCAACCAAGGGTCAACTCCAGCAAGAATGAACTATGAGCAAAATGGTTCAGTGTCTATAACATGGTTGCCATGCAATCATGAGGACGTGAGTTCTGGTCTCCAATAACTGCACAAAGGATGGGCATGGCAACATGCTCCTGATGCAACATGCATCTGCAGCCCAGGAAGATGTGTGGAGGGTCCCCTGCTCATCTTCTAGCCTGGCCAAAACTATGATTCTAGGTTCAATGAAATAAAGTGAAGGAACAACCACGTACAAAATTATGACACTAACCACTGGCCTTTGTATGTGCATGCAGGGGCTAATATAAAAGCATGAACACCCCACATACACACGCACATTAGTTCATTGTGAGAAAACTTCAAGAACCCTGGAAGAAGGGAAGATAAGTTCAGGTCTCTCTTTATATCTTTTAACCATTCTTGCTGCTGGACTGAGACTGGTGTGTGAAGGCTCTAAGTTGGCATTTGCTGCCCAAAGTCAGTGTGCTTATGTGTCTTAGGCATCTGTGCTTGCTAGAAAGATTGACTCCAGGTCAATGCAACCATGAACAGCTCTGTGGAACACGATTCAGGCTTACTGTTTGTGCAGCTGTACCCTGGCACAATCGCTGTCAAAAGTTATGGACAACACACAGGTGCCCCTTCTCTGAAGGCCATGTATTTTGAGATACTGATCTTCAAAGGTGGTGTTTCCATTTTCTAAGAGGCAATGGGATGTTGAAATCCCAGGCTGCTTTTATGTTTAGTTCCAACATCCTTTTTCTTCATAAAGTCTTGAAACTATGTTGTTCTCCAGATGCTTGCCATGGAAGCCAAGTCTGACCCATTAACAGCTTGCCAAAGATATCCCAGCTCATTATGACTCCAGCAAGACAGAATTCAACTTAATGACTAGATTCTAAACTTAGATCATCAGCATTCTAAACACCCATTACTAGTAATTTTCCAACAGATTTTGTTCTCTTAAACCTCATATGAAAATATGTCTTACGTAGATAAAACCAGTACATGACTTTCAATGCACACCCTCCAAAACACAGTTTTGTTGCTCAAACGCTTTTATGCCAAAAAAGAAAACCCATTGATTAGTGTGCCCTACTTCTCACTTCCTTGCTCCATCTCTCCTTCCTACATTGTGAGACATCTGCCCTGGAGCACTGTCTTCACCTGTATTAATTTAGAACAGAACAGAGAACATAAGCTCTCAGCTATTATTATTCCAGCATTATTCATGCTTGCCTATCACCATGCTTCCCACCATGACAGTCATGGACTCTAACCCTCTGGAACTGTGAGTCTCAATAAATGTTTTCTTTTATAAGTTGCCTTGGCCATGGTGTCACTACACAGCAATACAAATGGGTGTATGTATTAAGGTAGAATAAAAGAAAAGAAATACACTTATTGGGTAGATTTCAGCTTCCACAAGGAAAACTTGGGTCCAATGAGAAAGTTTCCTTCCTGATTTTGGATAATGGCAAATATTACATTTATATATATATATATATATATACGTTATCAATGACTCTCTAATGTATTCTTCAATTGTGTAACTCTTCTCTTTTAATTACTGTAGAAAAAAGATATTTATTAATATGTTTGAGTAGGTATTGGCTTTAAGTTATAAAAGTCTTTGTAAAGAATGGGAAGACAAAGGGTTCTTATCACATTTAAATGTGAATCTTAGATACTCTCACTAGAGCCTAATATGAGCCCCTTTTTTTTTTTCAAATAGCATTTTAATGGAGCACACATACAGGGAAAAGAAATGAAGAGTCCCTTTGATTTGGGACTGTGTGTTCTGAGATGGCCATGGTGTCTTGTCACACTGGTAATTGTCAAACGACTAATATTAACCACCACCTTCTAAATAAAATACAAGCATAATTTTGAGCAAACTTCAGTGGCTATGAGAGCCTCATATTTTCAAACGAGCTACCAGAGACAATTCTTGAACAAGTCGCTTGAAAAGAAAAACTACTTTCCAAGTAATAGGATTGTTAAATACCAAATGTCAAAACCAGATTTTGTAGTGACTAACAGGCATTCACTGAAGCAAAAGAAAACATTTGAACCCAGTGGAATGTTAATCTAATATAAATTTGCTTATGCTAGCAAACACCAAATCTGAATAAAAAGCATGACATAAAACCAGTAATTTTTTGTAAATATTTTTATATTGGAAAGTGCTAAAATTTTCATGAATTGCATTTTCAGAAGGTGACTTTTATTTTTTTCTTGCATATAAGCATAAATTTTACCTAACTTAAATGTACCTTAGATCTCAATCTGGTTGCAGAATCAAAGTAGCTTTGGTCAGTAACAAAGTGCTTCAAAATAAATGTGAAAGAATTTATAACTTTTCTAGATTGGCAGATATGAGAAGGCATTTGGACTGAACTTCCTTAAAAGATAATTAGAGGAGACACTGGCTCAGACAAAGTATTCTGATTGCTAAAGAAAAACAGTTGGAGATGGACAGCTGTAAACTAAATTTCTAATCCCTACATTTATATATAAAACTTTAAACTTTTCCAGTATAAAATAACTTCCCTACATTGGCATCTCCTCTATTAAAAGTAGAAGTATTGTTAGCACTTAACTGGCTGTGTTGGTATAAGAATTAAATAACGTGATTTATAAACACTCCACCCCGAAGTCTGATCCATATCTAGCACTCAGGGTGCTCCTGTAACATCCACTGCCCAACCTGCAGGCTTTTCACAACGTCCTGCTAACACACGTTCCAGATGCTTGTAGCAGTCTGTACATTCCAACCCCAGGAACGTCAATTTTTACTCATCCACTCTTTTCTTACTCTCTTCTCTAGGACATTTTCTTCACCTTTTGATAGGATACTGAAACAGTCTACACTTAAGATACTTCTTCCTTCAACTCAACGCTTCCTTTACAAGATAAAAGACTTGTTTTCATTAATTCACTAAATTTTCTCTTTCAAGAAGAGTTCTGTCTTCAAAATCTTTTGGGATTCCTGATACTGTGATTTACTAATTGCCTGATCGCTCTTATTTATTAATTTAGTCAAAGCCTTTCTGACAGAGATTGATTGAAGAGTAAACCAACTTGTTCCAGAATGACTTTTAGGTTGTCTTGACCTTGACTTAAGTTTGGATTTTTTTTTCTGGAGCCAAAAAGTAGTTCTTCACTCAGTAACAAGAAGTACCACCAGGAAAGTTGACCGACTCCCAATCCAGAAGTCCAGTAGCACAGAGCCACTTGGATGTCTATTCTGCCTGGCTGATCTTAAGTTTGGCAACGGGAGATTTTATTTTGTGTTCCAGAAGACTATTCTTACTTTCTTACATTTGGTGAGGAAAAAATATCAAAAAGCCTGATAGATTGCTTTAAAAAAAAAAAAAAAGCAAAGCAATGTGAAGCCCTCAGTTCCCAGATGGCCAATCTGATAGTCTTTTGTTATTTTCTCAAATCTATGCTTGGTTTTCGCAACTTCTCCCTCCACTTCGTGCATAGTTCACGGATCTTTGGAAAGGAAGTCAGAATTCTTCCTTGTGCATGTTGCCGTTGGGAAATAATTTTTGCAATCTGCTCTTAAATATAGACATCTTGGCAAATTGGAACAAAGAGGAGGTTGAGATAAAGAGACATGGTGTAGACAACTTTGGACACACTGTGGACAATGTTGAGACCGATGACTTCAAAGTTGTGGTCTCAGCTGCTCAGAGTCGAGTGGAGCAGGTATCGAGCATAGAGCACTAATGTGTGGGCTCCTTTTGATAAATGGAGCCCTTTCTACAAAACCCATGGCTCTGTTTTTGTACAGCATGACTCACCAACCCCATTTCTCCCAAACTGTGGAAAACATTGGCAATGTGAGCTGGCAAGATGGCTCAGCCAGCAGAGGTGTCCACTGCCCACTGTTGAGCCTGGCCACCTGAGTTCCATCACTGAGGCCCACATGAAAGAAGGAGAGAAAGAAATCTCTCTGACCTCCACGTGCATGTGTTCTCTGTGTGTGTGTCTCTCTCTCTCCCTCTTCTTTCTCCTCCTGTCTCCCTCTCTCTCCCTCTGTCTCTCTCTGTTTCTCTCTCTGTCTGTCTCTCCCTCACACACACACACACAGGCACAGAAAATAAATACAACATTTTTTTAAAAAAATGTTGGCAATGGTACATCAGTGGGCGAATAAAACACAGAAATCTGTTTAGCATTCTAGACAGGGAGTGGCAGGATGCTGGCCTTGAACAAAAAGTTTCCCCGTTTGGAGTGGTTGAAAGAAATACAAGGTGCACAACTGCTCCTTCCAGCTGCCATTCTGCTTTTCTCCCGCCCTTCCCTTCCCCCAGTCTTTCTTTCCTCAGGTGTTTTCTTCTACGTTCCTAACAGCATTATATGAGTAATTGACATTCCACACCCAAAGGGAGATACATAGATACAAAATTAAAAGTTCTCGACTAGTGAATTATCCGAGTACTTCAAATTTGCTGGAATATACCTTCACTAATTCAGACCCGGTGTGATAGACCAGATAATGGCCTTGAATGAAACTGCATCTCCAAAACATGAAGACCACGTTCTAATAATTTAACTGGTAGACTCTTGGGTGTTCAGCAGCATGTACTTCATAAACCATTTTGCTTATATGATATCCTCAGAAAGGCTTCCGTTGTTATTTCTTTCTCAGCATTCGTTGCTCAACATCAAAAGAATCCACGAGTCAACATGTCAAATCCAAGTAGGAAATGTTTCAAGGGAATTTATTTTTGTAAAAATGTAACTTTTCTCCGAATTTCAAGAGCAAGAGTGTGGGCTTGACGTCGGACCACAGTGTTAAACCTGGTTCATTGAGTTCTAACTGTTACCTGGCTATTAGAAGGCCCAAGGCAGCCACGCTGCTTCCAGCGCATCTAAGTTCCTGGATGGAGAGGCTTTATTACTAAAGAGGTAAGGCTTCATAGTTACAAATTATTAAAAAAGAAAAAAAGAATTGGGAAAACTTGCACCAGAACACTGAATTTATTTATATGACCATAGGCTGAGGAGTAGATTTCAGAGCAGAAAGTAGAGCTCCGATCCTGTTTGATTAAAACATGTCAAAAAAAAAAAAAAAAAACATGTCTATGCTGTGTATCCCCAGGTGAGTTTAAAGTGTAAGGAAGGAGCACTATTCTCCTAGAGGAGGTGCCTGCTAGCTGTTTTGATATCTTTTCCTCTGTATCCCCTTTCATCTTTTCAGCAGAAACCAGGCCAGGATAGTTATATTACCTGTAGGAAGGAAGAGTTTTTTTTTCTGCTGAGAGCATTTTCACAGCGTCATCTAACCAAGTTTTCCTTTTTAACATCTGGTTTCTTCTCTGCCTGCTAATGACCATTGAGCCCTTTTCTTCAGTTTGGCCTGTCTGATTTGTCTTTGTTTCATGACTTGATGGTTTTCCTCATGTTGTGTAGTGATTGGGGGGGTGGGGGGGAGAATAACTGAGCTACAAATTTAATTTGTAAATTCTGCTATACCACAAGAAGTGCCCCTTCCATGAGAAGAAAGAAGAACCAGAGCTTCCTCATGACAGAAATGATGAATGCGGTGTATTCTGCTGAAAGAAACAGAAAGGGGGGCGTGTCCTTGATGCCTGTGTGCTTCAGATATGACACAAAGTGAAATCAGACTCTCATCTGGAGGAGACTCACTATCCTAATGTGTCTCTAAGAGGATGAAATTGAAACAAAATCCCATGATGCCAGGAAAACATATGTTATAGGAGTGTGCTTTCCATTAGATACTGGGATGGATGGAGGCTTTTAACATTCTCACCAAATGTGTGAGAGAAGTGGGGAGGACCACTGGAGGAACTGCAGGGGGAAGGGGAAGGGACTGAAAGGAGGCATGGACAGTCCTCATGCATCAAATTCTCAGAAAATAAAAAAGTTAAATTAAAAAATATAGGTGGGCATACTGGAAATGAAAGCAAACCAAGCACAAACAACCATCTAATGCTCCTAAGTATCCCAAACTGCCCTAGGATATGGATTTAGGGTATTTAGATACTCTAAATTATTTAAATACCAACCGTATTTAGGATATCCTCCCAACGATTCTCTTTTCTGAAGGGAACGGGAGGAGCAATAGATGTAGGGGAGAGGGGAGGTGCAGGGGGTACTGCGGTTGGTATGTATTGTAATTAGAAAGAATACATTAAAAAACCTCCACCCAAGCAGTACTGGTAAAAACTATACTGAGGTAGATGTTGGCTTCTCATGGTGGTGAGTACAAGAGCCACCCTACCTCCTGAATTGCTTGCTACAAATCATTATGTATAAATCTCATCAGATCATTTTGATGTTACATATATTATCATAAGCAAAGACCTAGTTCGGCGTCTCACAGACAAAACTCACAGGTTGTAATTAGCTCAAAACACTCAGAGGCTAGTTACAATTTTCTTAGGTCAAAGGTTAATCTGGGAGTTTTACCATCATTTGCTTTCACAGGACCCCCTAAGAAGAACGTTGTCCCCATGTCAGCTGGAAGCAATCTTAGAGGACGACGTCCCCTCTCCCAACAGAGTTTCCCATCAGGTTTAGGGACATCATTTACTGGTTGATATAGGGTTGTAATTATTTCGGGTAAAGCTAGCCGTGTGGAGCTGGGCGGGAACGCAGCCCACCGCAGCTCCTACTACAAAAGGCAAACTCCACCAATTTCTCAAGCTAAGGAAAGTTTCCATAGGTGGCATGAAAACATCGCCTTTAACCCCAGCACTCTGGGAGCAGAGATGGGTGGATATGTGATTGCAAGGATGACCTGCTCTACAAAATGACTTCCAGGCCAGCCTGAGCTATATATTGAGATCCTTTCTCAATAGTATTTCCACAGAATCGTGTTCTCTCACACTTTCCCAGGCAAAGGTCTAAGGGAACAATGCCCACAGATGTCACCATCCAAAAACTCTGTAACGGAGTTCTTCCTTTGACTCTTCACAATTCAGAGGCTCTTGGCAATCCTAGGTTTGGAAAGCTCTCCCTCCCCTGTTTCCCTTCTGTGAATCCACCCTCTTCTTCTTTATAGTTTTCCTTTCTCATATAAGGACATATGTGGTTGTGATTAAATTTTGAGTCCACTGGAAAATCCTGGATTAGCTCCTCCAGGATTATTATTGAGATTATTCATTGTATCTGAAAAAAATCCAAGTAAATTTTTGGTCACAGTTTTTAGGAATTAGTCCACTATAGACACAGCTTAACAACAACCAAGGTACAGTAGATGATTTCAACTCTCCACTCTTTCCAACAGACTGGTCATCTGGACAAAAAATAAATAAACATAGAATCATTTGAATTAATAGACATCATGCATCAAATGAACTTTAAAGATATAAACAGAATATTCAACCCAAACGCCAAAGAAGATACAATCCATAGAAGCTGATACTATACATTAGAGATCCCCAAAATTCTATCAGAAAATTTCTAAAATGAATAAACAAATTCAGCAATGTGGCAGGGTACAGAAACAACTCTCAGAAATTAGTAGCTTTTCTAGATACCACCAACAAACATACAGAGAAGAAGATTATAGATACATTTGATAAGTCAATCATAATAACCTCAAAAAATAAAGTAACTAAGAATAAACCTAACCAAAGAGGTGAAGGATCGCCAGTGTGAAAACTTTAAGCCTCTGTTAAAAAAAAAAAGACACTGGGAAAAGACACTAGAAAATGCAGGCTACTTATGGATTGGTAGAATCCATTTATAAATAATATTGTAAAAACAATCATTCTATTAATTGATTAATTCAGTACAGATTCAATGTTATCCAAAACAAAAATCCCCATCCTGTTATTTATAGAAATAGAAAAAATGCTATCCTATTCTAAAATTCATGTGGAGCCCCAAAAGATCTCAGGTGATCAAGCAATTCTGAGCAAGAAGACCAAAGCTGGTGTTATTACCATTTAAGATTCAAGATCTATTACAGAGCTCTAGTTATAAAAATATTGTGGTACTAGTATGAAAATGGACGTGAAGATGAAATAAACAAATTACAAGATCAAACGTGAGAACATGTAACATCTTCTGACATGCGTAAATGTTACCAGCAAGTCCAAAGTGGGTGTTACTTCCTGCTGACATGGTCCAACAAGCATCACATCACTAATCAGGGACCAGTATAATATTTTGTGGGAGAGACAGGTGGTCAAGATCTTTTTGATCTTGGAGAGTTAATATACACTTGAGGTTAAACGGTAAAGGGAAACTATTGGCTTTGCTAGTTTCAAGAAAATTGCTTCTAGAGGTTCTTATGGATGGGCATTGAGAAAATGGCATTTTTTAAATATCAGTAGCTACATATCATATTCTAGATGTGTTAGTCTGCTCATGTAAGGATACTACATTTGGTCAGCATCTGCAATCAGAATCACTACTTGAATAAGTTTGTAATAGTCAATTGTCAGTTCCCATGATACATCTGTCTTCTGCACAGGTCAAATAGGAGAGTTAAAGGAGATAGAAGTGTTGGTGACCAACCCCTGCCTGATTCAAGTTCTTGATGATGGCACTAACTTCTGTAGTTCCTGCAAGAATACAATAGTGAAAAAAAAATACGATAGTGATATTGGTTCACTATTTCCCTCAGTAGAGACATCCCAAATGATTGTCATTTAGTTTTTCAGAGCACCTAGTTCCTGTTGCTCTCCATGACTGCTTGATGCCTTCAGACCCAGCACTATCTGGGAGACTCTTACACTTTAGCTACTTGACTGTGAACATCATGTATAGCCTTGGAGTTTCTGTGTGCTTACCCTGAAATATTTGTAGAAGATTTTATTGCAACTATGCTGGCCTCTTCTTAATCACTTAGTCTTCAGGCCCAGATGATCAGTATCAATTGTTCCAGAAAAGCAAAGATTTCACATTAATGGTTTTAGTCTCTTATTAATCATCCCAAGACGACAAGGACTACATATTCCCAATTCAAAACATCACATAAATGACCCTAATAGAATCTTAGCTTCCTCTAGAAGTGTCACAGGCTAGGCCACTGTTGGAATTGCTTAGTATCCTTATCCTCCAAGCTCCCACAGAACGGCACAGAATACTCAATGGCTTTTCCAACCCAAAGTTTAAATGCCACTGCAATCGTTCCCAAAACAAAGGATCAGATGAGGTATAGCAATACCTCAGGATCTGCACCAATTCCTATCCCAGTTAAGATTTCTTTCCCTGTGATAAACACCCTAATCAAAAGCAACATGAGGAGGAAAGGGCTTTTTTCAGCTTAGGACTTCCAGACCACACTCCACCACTGAAGTTGGCACAGAAACTCAAGGCAAGAACCTGGGAACCGGAACAGAAGGAGAGCCATGGAGGAAAACATTTACTGGTTTGCTCAGTCTGTGCCCTTATACAACTCAGAAACATCTTCCCAGGGGTGACACTACCTCCCAGTGGACTGGGAATGCTCACAGCAATCATCTATTATCAACTATCAATCAATAATCAAGAAAACGCCCCACAGTTTTAGCCACAGGCCAATCTGAGGGGGCATTTTTTTCGGTTGAGTTTCCCTCTCCCAAGTGACTAGTCTATATCAAGTTGATACAAAACTAGCAAGCACAACAACTTAGCACATATATTTTCTAAATTCTGCTGCTTCAAAATAAAGAAATAACATGAAAGAATATCTTCTATGCTGAATGCCAGTACTCTTGTAAAGGAAAAGAGAATTCTGTTGCTTAAGGGACTTTGGTAAGGCCACGAAGCATCTTCCAGAATTTTCTGAAAGCTGAGATCCTTGGTGTTTACCAGGAATTTTCTATGTCTGAACGTTAGACACTGACCAATCCTGCTAACAGCTAATGGTTTTCAGCAGTAAAGTGCAACTAGAAAACAAGTTATCCCTATAATAAATAGCATTATTAGGAAGGATGTTCTGTCATTCCTTAAATTCCACATGACCACTAGCATGAATGCACTATGTCAGAAACGTAGAAATACATGCGTCCTTACACAGTCAAGATTTATTGAATAATAGCAGATTAAACAAGATATGTGGGCCTGTGCTTAGCAGTTTGCCATGTCCAGTTTCCCTTGAAGTGGTGTGTGTGTTCATGCATGCCTGTGTGCGTGCATGTGTGTGTGTGTGTGTGTCACAGAATGAATATAAGGAAGTTAAAGAAGCCATAGCAAAGTTTAAGGAGTCCAGAGAAGCCTCCCTAGAGATAGAAGCATAGAGTCATAGCAATGATTGGATAAGATCTTAATGAAAGCTGCTGGGGAACACACAGAACTGCAGGGCATTCAAAGTCAATCTCCTCCTTAAAGTTGAGTCACACTACAGAAGCAAGTGCGGAACAATGAATGTTCTAGCATCAAGGTACAGGACCGTATTTTGATGGACTTAAATGGACAAACTGCAGATTGGGTAGACCATGTCTGTAGTAAGTGCTAAATTGAACTGAAGCCCTTTGGACATTCAGGAGTTCTTTGACAGTCAGCCCTTTGAAACACAACAGTCAGATGGTAGGCTGATAGGGCCGTTGCTGTCACAGTGTTAAGTGTCCTCCTCTTTATGATATTTAGATGAGTCTGTTTCCGACTTTTTAGTTGTGATGTGCAGGATAAGTCCTTAGGCTGTCTTTTTCTCACATGTTTTTAACATACTCATGCAGTCTTATGTTCCCAACCTAATTTTAATTTTTTTTTTTTTTTTGGTTTTTTTCGAGACAGGATTTTTCTGTAGCTTTGGAGCCTGTCCTGGAACTAGCTCTTGTAGACCAGGCTGGCCTCGAACTCACAGAGATTTGCCTGCCTCTGCCTCCCAAGTGCTGGGATTAAAGGCATGCGCCACCACCACCCAGCCTATTTTTAAATGTTTATAAGTGGTATCTTTTTACTTTTTAAAAAATATTTTTATATCACACTTTTTCTTTTCTCCTTCCTTTTTTAATTTTCTTACACCCCAGTCACAGTTTCCCCTCCCTCCTCTCCTTCCAGTCCCTCCTGTCTACTCGTTAGCTCCATCCCCCCAATCCACTCCTCCTCTTATTTCTGTTCAGAAAAAGACAGGCCTCCCATGGGTATCAACAAAACATGACACACCATGTTGCAGTAGACTAAGCACTTCCCTGTGTATTAAGGTTGGGTAAGGCAAACCAGTATGAGGAAAAGGGTCCCAAAAACCAGTAAAACAATCAGACAGCCCCAATTCCCAATATTAGGAATCCAGCAAGCTACACAACTGTAACATATTATACATAAAGGGCCTAGGTCAGTACCATGCAGGCTCCCTGTTTGTCAATTCAGTTCTGTGAGCCCCTATGAGCCCAGGTTAGTTGGTTCTATGGGTTTTCTTGTGATGTCCTTGACCTTCTGGTTCTCACAATCCTTTCTCTCCCCTTCAGGATTGCCCTAGATTTTGCCTAGTATTTTTAAGAATAAGATATTTATCATTCTGTGTCTCATTGGTAGTTGTGGGCAGATAGTGGTGTTTTTGTGTGAACAGAGTGCCTAGTCATAATCCTTCCACATTTTCACTCAAAATGGAACCAAATGATGCTTGTAAAATGGAGTCAACTCAAAAAAACAGTTCAGCCTGAAAACCATCATTTTACACGCGATAGAGTCATTACTGCAGGGTCCAGCCTGATTTCAACACCCACATGAAAGGAAAGTCTTACTACAAACATCAGTAAACAAAAACATCACCTTATTTTCTTCTATTTATTTCATTCCCCCACCTCCAACTCTTGAAGTAAAAGATGACCACTGCTTTACAGAAGAAAAAAAAAAAAACAGAACAAAAACAAACTTACAGAGGTGACGCCACTTACAAACAATGCCTACAATTAAGAGGGGCCAGAGAGAGGTGTTACACATGATCCATTGGACAGCAAATCCCCACTTTCTCCCACTGCATTAATTGTTTTCTCTTCTACAGAAGAATCACATTGAATTGCTCATCTCTTTCTGGTGCTCCTGCCCCAGGTCTTGTGTGATCTATTTATCTTTCTTGATTAACATAATCTTTTCAGTTTTTTTTATGTGGATTCTAATTTCAAATATATCTGAATCCCACAGACTGACTGACCTAAAGCTTGAGGATTTTGCTTCCTTCCTACTCTGAGTTTTAGCACAAATCTTTAAACTTTTGCCTACTTTCTTCTTCAACAATAGAACAATAACAATCACTATTCCTGGAAGTCAGGTGAAGCCTGAGGAAAGGAGCATCATCCCCCTGGAATGAGAGGTGTGAACCATAGCATCTTCTGGGGTTCTTCAGAGAAACCTTCGTATTCTTCCAGTATCAGTGAACACTTTGAAAAATCGTGGCTCAGTTCGGCTACAGCAACATGTCATCCCTCAGCCTCCTATACCACCCTTAGCACCCAGGATCCCAAGGCTCAAGTTATTTAGATGAACTGTCCTTGCCCATATTCTGTACCAGCTCAAATCATTTCCAAGTTTTGTGAGCACCTGACTGAATTCCTTGTAAATTGCCTTGTAAATTATTCCTCTGTTAAGTGGTTAAGAGCTTGTTATGACCTTTTTCCCCCTGAAGGAAAATGCCTTTGACATGAGTCTCACAAAAACAACTCCAAATGCAAGACTTCAGTGCTAAGAGGAGCCTCAAAAAGGAGAAAAGTCTGATAAAAATAATTCTTGGGATTTTGGAATTCAGAACTAAGAAATCAAGCTTCTCCCTCTTCCCGAAGCCATCATTTTAATAGTTAGTAAGTTAAAACACATAGGCTGGAGAAATTTACTCTAAACAAGCCAGAATGCAGCCTAGGTCTCCCGTTCAGTGACTTTTTAATCGACACATATAATTTTGTTACATTTCCCGACATTGTTCCAAATCAATAGGTCTTTATTCCCACCTTGGCTCTGATGCTTCTAATAATTATTCAAATAGCATAAAATGGAACTTATTCTCATCATCATAATAATTATTATCACATAGTGTTAAGCAACGAACAGGCCAATGAAACAATACTCTACCGTACAGTACAACAATGGATCTATTTCCACATTAAAAATTAAATTCTCGGGCTGGAAAAGTGGCTCAGTATTTCAGAGTGCTGATTGCTCTGACAGAGTACACAGGTTGGTTCCCAGCATCTTTGTGGTGTCTCACCATCACCTGTGACTCCAGTTTCAAGGGATCTGATACCCTCTTCTGAACTCTCCTGGATACAAATGGTACACATGGCATACACAGGCACACATGCAGAGAGAGAGAGAGACAGACAGACAGACAGACAGACAGACAGACAAATAGACACAGACAGAGACCCCAAAACTAATGGAAACTTATATAAATGCACAACAACAACTCAGTCTTGACTTTTTTTCTGTTAAGATCGGAAGGTTTCATGAATATAGACCAATTCAGTTTAAGGTCACTCAAACCACAGTAAAATGTGTGGGAACCCACACTTGCTTGTTCTGCACTAATGTGACACTATTAACCAGGGGTTTTCATCTTTCACCATCAAGGGAGGAAAATGCTGAGTGAGGAATATGTGCTGTCTCTCTCTCTCTCTCTCTCTCTCTCTCTCTCTCTCTCTCTCTCTCTCTCGGACTTCTTATTAACCAAATCCCAAATGTACCTTCAAACTCCAACACTTTCACCCAAAGTGGAGACTACAATGAAGAAGAGAAGGAAACTTAGGTGGATGAAAAGGAAAAATATCAGTAAGAGTGTTAGAGTTTGGATCAAGGACTAGAAAAGAGAGATACTGAAATAGATAGGAATGAAGGATTAGCACCTAGGAGGGAAAAAATCCTAAGGAAATGATAGGGGAATCTGAGATTTTGCTGTTTATGTGACTAATAAGTAGACCCGATGACCTCCTAAAAGAAGAAACTGTAGTTGGCCAACAGAGGGGATGTGGGAGGCAAGTTTGGCACAGGCTACACTGATTATTGTCAGACTAGAAGAAACTTGCAGGTCAATAAATATCTCCAAAATTCTTATCCCCAACTCCCCCTTCTTCATTTCCTGTCCACACTCCAATGGTAGATAAAGAGGTCTCATCAGGTGACAGTTATTTCCTTTCTATCAGACTCAACAGAAAAGTGTTGGCTATTGAAGCATGCGTAATCTCAGAATACTGTCTGGAGAGATTAGTGTCTAGCTTTGGGTGAAGGCAAAAGGGATGGTCTACTGTTATAATTTCTCCTGTGTTCCACCCACTGATACCTGAAACAACTCTTCAGCCACTGAACAAATGGATATTTACGAACTGGGAACATGTTCCCAGAAAAACTTGCAAAATATTCAACCTCACTAAACTCCCATTGTAATATGTGTTCCTTATCCTTATTTTCTCTTTATATAAGGTATAAAGGAAAAATGAGATTTAAAAGTCTTTGGAAAAGACTGCATTTGAGAAATCACTGAGGTTGATGATACATTTGTCATATAACTTGTTATAGTTATATTTATGCAAGTGTACACTTTTGGAATAAAACAGTTATCATAGATTCACGCAAGATATTAAAAGGTTACTGATAGAAATGTTAGTGGTTTTATTCCAACGTGTGGATAAATAATCTGGAGTTTCTTATGTAGCTACTCCCAAACAATTTGGAAAAGAAAACTTTTGATGAAACCCTCTCAGAATTCTAGAGACTTACTGAGATTTTCTGTGTCTACTGAAACATCTAAATTTCTGCTTCTCGTCTTAGTAAGTACACTGCATTCACTGAGAACGATTATGTAAGAAAAAATGATTTAGAGGACTGTGAAGCCAGTATGTGCATTGGCTTAGAACATATTGGAGTCAAGGGAGAAAACAGAAGTTGACAATCGTATATCTACTTTATAAATCCCTGTGAAATCTAATTAGGAAGTTCCTGTGTAAACACAGAGTGAAAAAAGAGGCTAGCCAAAGACATGAAAATTGGAAAATGTCCCTCAAGTCCTTATTATAAATGAGTCTGATATTTACAGAATGATTTTTTCAAACTTTTCATCTTAGCAATGATCCTAGAATCATATCAAAGGACACTGAAAAAAATATTATTTCTTTTTTAATATAAAACTAAAACTTAGCAAAGGATCAGTTAAATATCTATGAATACTATTTTACTATTTTAAAATAACAAATACCAAAATATAATTGATGATCTTTATTTTGTAATATTGATGACAAAAAACATATGGCATCACAATACCAAATTCAAATGGGGCAATTCCACGTGTGCTCTTAAAAAGATTAACTTTGTGAAAATAGATTGGGGGTCCCACAGGACAATAGAAACGTTTAGGTAAAATCTGTCTAAAAAATTAATTTTAATATGGTGATATTTCTGGAACCTTTTAAAAAATCAAAAAATTTCCCCTGAAAAGAAAAGAAAATATACCTATAGGAATGTATGGGGAGTGATAATGAACGGATTCTAAAGACTTATATAGACTTCTGAAACTAATTTGTAAAAACCTGAGCTAAGAACCCTCGATGCTCAATAAAAGTCCTGCTGGATAACAAGAGCTATGTAAGCACTCAGGAATTTCATAAATGCTTGGCGAAAGGTGAACTCTGTTGGTCTTCAAGGCCTGAGTGGCTCCCCGTCTGTGCTGGGAGCTGGAGATCTCTAAAAGTCATGACCCAATGGTTCCTGTTAGACTGCAGTTGCTGATGAAGTTCAAAGAAATGGGGTTTTCTCCAAGTGTCTAAGCAACTGCCACTTGAGAGTTGCAGGCTAGTGTTGCGGACTGTCCACTAAACAGTGATCACCCAACCTCCACAGTCTAACCTTATCTAGGCATCCCAGCAGCTGGAACACAGATGGCATGTTTTACTTTATGGAGCCTGCTTGAACCCTGGGTTGTCTTTTCCTGGTCACTCTGAAGAAGAAGGAAGGGGTTAAGCCATGACAGCGGGATAAAGAAAATCCTTGAGAACCCAGTCTTTACTCTGTTTTTCATAACAACTCATGGGGTAAAGATTGAACTTTGTAACGAGTAGGTGAGATGAGATGACAGAATTCAACTCTTCATAAGACAAGAGGAAGAAATGAGGCTTCAGATTCATCTGATTAAGTTACTAACCGGGTTTCTTCAAGTGGACCTGTTCACTGCATGCATGGGACAGGAGGCAGCAGAGCAAGAGCATCATGGGTGGTTGTGCCTAGGACAGTGAAGGCACACTTTATCTCCTGAAGGAAAAGGTGGAGGATGAAACAGATGAAAACATACACGAGATGCTAAACGGCCAGGGCTGTCATAACAAAATACCACAGATAGAGTGACATGGGCAGCAGAAATTAATTTTCTCACATTTCTGGAATTTAGAATCCACGTTCAGGGTATTGTCCAGTTTAATTTGCCCTTAAGCCTCTCTCCTTGGTGTCCAGATTGCTAGCTTGTTCCTTTCTCTAAGCACAATCACCCTTCATGTCTCTCTCTGTATTCTAGCCTCCTCTTCTTATAAAGACAGTAATATACTGTGGGCACGCCTTCAATCCCAGCACTCGGGGAGGCAGAGGCAGGTGGGTCTCTGTGAGTTCAAGGCCTAGGAGAGTTAATTCCAGGATAGGCTCCAAGCTACAGAGAAACACTGTCTTGAAAATAGGTAGGTAGGTAGATAGATGATAGATAGATAGATGATAGATAGATAGATAGATAGATAGATAGATAGATAGATAGATAGATGAGTAAAGACAGTAATACTAAGATTAAATTAGGGTCTATCACACTGATCTCATATTAATTTACCATACTACTTGCCTCTTTTAGTGATCCTATGTCCAAATATACTCACACTGCTTAATATTGGGGTCAGAACCCTAATGACGAGTTAGGAAAGGAAATAAACCTTGACCCAAACAGGGAAATGCAAGTTTTACTGCAACCAAGAACCACCTGTTATTCATGTCACCCCTCCCTTCCCCACACTGATTTCTTCCCTCTGGAGAACAGATTCTTAAGTTTCAAGTCCTTGGGTAAAATGATGGCACACACACACACACACACACACACAAACACACCTCCAGCTATCCCTCCAAGACACCCTAATGAGCAGAAAAAACATTGTCAGGTGTGACCATGGCCAGCCACACAAATGAAACATAGGTTTAGTCTCAGAAGTTACCTATAAGTTTACATCGCTAAAGCAAGAAGCGCTCTGCACAGGCATCAGGTGTTTCCTAGAATCTTTGGGACAATCTTCACTCCCCAACCAAAGAAAATAAAGGAAAAGATGAATCAATCTGCCAGACCTCTGGTGGTGTGACTCTTAGCACAAGAGGGAATAAGCAAATCTACCACATTGCTACTTGAAGCTAGAATGATGTCATTTCACAGGAGACGTGGAGGAAACAAGCCTTTAAAAAACTCTGGCCTTCCTCTCGATTCGTATAGAACATTTGTTTTTATTATGCTTACCTCAATTACATTTGTGGGAAACCCAGCTTTGTTGACTGTCTCTAGAACTTTCTATTCTCAGGCCTGCACACAGTAGGTCAAGGTCATGAGGTTGGCAGAGGACCTACCACACTGACGAGACCTGCGGCAGTGGAAGTCACTTCTTTTGCTTCCTCATCAGCAGGTTGTGGGATTGTGTTCACCAGACAGCAACAACTTTTCAGCTGTCAGACAGAAGCTATCAACCAAAACAGGTGATAAACAGCTCTCAGTTCTGGGAACACAGCAGCGAAATCCTACCCCTCCCCAACCCTTACCCTCCACAGCCTGCCCCATAGGAAGTCACAACATAAAACTGAATAGTTCCCACCACCACTGAGGGTGCCCTTGCAATCAATCACATAAATAATTTCTCCGTGGAAATCTTTATAGCCCTCCAGGCATTTGTCTTAAAACTTGTCCACTTAGTTTTGTGAGAAATTAGTGTTTCTCACCGAGAACCAGAAATCCTCTGTCTTATTACTAACCAGGCACCCAGGCACCATGTGCTGGAGACAGAATCAGGAGAATGTCTGAAAGCTCTCTCTACCCCTTCTACTTCTTCCTGGGAAGTATGCTTTCATTGATGTACAAGGTCCATTTACAATAGCTATAGTGCTAGTAATAATAACCATGATAAACTTAGGAGCTTTACAGATCTTCTTTGTCCTTTATTCTTTGAAAAAGTATGTTCGATTTATTCTGGTCATGATTTCTCCTTCCCCAGATCATTCCCACCTCCTTAACCTCCCAACATTATATCATTATATTTTTTTCTCTTTCTCTCTCGCTCTCATACACACACCACCACCCCCCCAAAAAAAAAACCAAGAAGCATAAAGAATCCACATAAAAACAAAAGCCAATCAGACAAAATATTGTTCAAATAAATGAAAGTGAAACAAAAAAAAAAGTCTAAAATAATAGCATTGATTTCACGTGTTGGCCATTTGCTCCTGGGCATGGGGCCTGCCCTGGAGTGTGGTTGATATACTGAATGATATGCCATGGGTAAAACTGATTTTCCCATTTCTAGAAGATATCAATTATAAATAGCTTCTTTTTGTTTGTTTGTTTGTTTGTTTGATTTTGAGACAGGGTTTCTCTGTAGCTTTGGATCCATTACTGAAACTAGCTCTTGTATACAAGTCTGGCCTTGAACTCACAGAAATCCGTCTGCCTCTGCCTCCCGAGTTCTGGGATTAAAGGCCTGCGCCACCACTGCCCAGCTATAGATAGCTTCTTAACAATGGAATTATGCGTCCATTTCCCTTCCTCGGTGCGGGGACCCCATGTGGCTTGAACTTGTCTAGGTCTTGTGCATGTTGCCGCAGTCCCTATGAGGTCACATGTGCATCAGTCCTGTCGTTTCCAGAAGATGCCTCTTCTTAGAGCCATCCTTCCCACAGCTTCTTCCATAGAGATCTCTAAACCTTCAGGGGAGGGATTTGGCAAAGACATCCCCTTGATGAGCGAGTGCTCTGAAGTCTCTCACTCTCTGCACATTGTCCACTTGTGGGTCTGTATGTTAGTTCCCATCTAATAGGAAAAGAAGCCTCTCTAGAGAAAACTAGGCAATGCTCTAATCTATGCATTATAGCAACATGTCATCAGGAATTCATTTTTGCTGTTTCTTTAACGGAATGATATTATTAGGTTTCCCCAAAGAGCCATGACCTATCTCTCTAGTCTCAGGTTCTTGGCCATTTTATCCATGTCAGATATGGCTTCCATCTCATGAGGCTGGCCTTAAATCCAATCAGAAAGTGGGTGGTTATCCTCATAATATTTGTGCCACTATTGCACCAGTGTATCCTGCGGGCACATACCTGTTGTTGGGCACGAGGTTTGTATCTAGTTGATATTGATGAGTGCATTTCTCCTCCGGTAGCATACAAATACCTTCAGATACCGAGAACGCTAGTGTCTAGGGGTGAAGCTGCTGGTTAGGCACCAGCTCAACTCTAAGTTCTTAAAAAGCACCTGGTAGAATTTCCCTTCTATTCATCGTTGAATGAAGACTAAAACAAGGAATTACTAATCTGATTTGTGGAGCCGAGAAAGACCTCAAAATGTCAGCACACTTCATGATAAAAATAATCTTTTATCTTCTAAAATTGGTACATTCACAATGATTGACTAGAGTTCTTAATTGGTGCGATAAATAAAAGGGATAAATTATAAAAGGGAAAAATGGTGAAAATGGGAAATAAAACAAAAATCTATAGATGATACAATTGTAAATAAATTATTATAGATAAATCCAAAATGTAGTGATATACAGATTAATTATAAAAAGTTAAATATAAGAACTTCAAGAGTGAGGAGATTCAGAGTAAACCAGTGATGTTTTTACATTCTAACAGGCAGTTAGAAAGCAAGAATTTAAATGTTGCATTTAAAAGATCTTAAAATAGGCCTGGGGCTTTAGCACACTTAGAAAAGTGTTTACCTATCATGTCAAATGTTTTATTTTTGATGTAAGCTCTCAGGAGATGGGGACAGAAAAATTAGCTCACATTCACCTTCAGGTATAGACAGCTGGAGTTCATACTGGGTTACAAGAAACCCAGCCCTAAAATAGAATTAAGTGAAATATCTTGAAATCTTTGAGCAAGGAATAGAACTAACCCAATGTATCGAAGCTTGACCTAATATGAAGCACCCAAATTTCAAATTAACTCCATTTTTAAAAAATAAAAATTCTTACCTTCTGATAAACCTTACTAACATGGAAATGTTATGAAGCAATAAAGTGTTACCAGCGAAGTAAGCAAAGGGTTGAGACATGTCATGTGACTGCCTCACTTCTTCCTTCCTGCATGAGACAAGAGTCCTCTGCTCCTGGTAATAAATGGAATCTAATGAGATTTGCTCATACAGTGGGGAAATTTCAAGTCATAAAACGTCTAATTTTATAACTCAGAGTGTTTTATTGCCTATGTGACATTCTCTAAGGAGCTGTACCTCATAAATCAATAAATTTTAGGTTTGTGTACAGTAAGCCATGGTAAAGCTGGAACATCCTGCTCGAATCTTCCCAGAGATAATGAGTCTTCGCCTAGCAACTATCATTAGCCTGTTTTTCTAGAGGTCCGAAAGCTGGAGCTAGAAGGAAAACAGGCTGGCGGCCAAAGGGAAATCAACGGAGCACAGGTCAGAGGCCACGAATTCTGCTTCCTCGGATGGTTAAGCAGAAAACTACAAAGTAACAGGAAAAACATAAGCCCAAGGTCAAGAGATATAGACTATTGGAAGATAAGATTGCCCTATATTCAAAGACATATTTCTTTGATCATATAGATAAATCCATTAAAATGCCAATCAAATTCTAACAGTTCCTCTCTTTTTGCAAAATTTTATAAGCTACTTCCAAAATTTATATGGAAATGCAGTAGCCCAACTATGCCCAACAACTCGAATCAAACATTTGTGGGCCATTTTTAAAGCAGCCAGTGGGACCAGAAGATGAATCAGTAAATTAATTGCTTGTTGTGCAGGCATAGAAACCTTGTTCAGGTTCTCAGTGTCCATGTAAAAGCCTAACATGTAGGCTTTGTATGGCTATAACCACAGCATTAGAGTGGAGACAGGCAGATACGTGGGATGGGGATCTTTAACTAGTCAGTCTAGATTAAACAGAGAACTCCTGGCTTAGTGAGAGAAGCTTTCTCAAAAATAATGGTGGATTTGGTAAAGTAGTGGTTGTATGTTCTCCTCCAAGATCCATAACCAGAGCTATTGGTTACCACAAAAGTGTGCATGTCACTATGCACCCTTAGGGTTATTGTGCCATGCTGATCATTGTTGTGATTTATAGGCACCATAGCTGAGTAAGACTGTTGGTTGTTTTCTCTTGGTCAGTCATTCTCATCAACTTAGATCATGAAACCCAATATGGACAAGTTCATCAGAACCTCCCTATACGGGCTGCCTATGCATGCTTCAACATTGCCAGGGCATAAATTTCATTTTTCCATTTCATAGTTTTTAGAGGGAACTTTTTGTACAACCATGACCAGCAACTCAAAAGAGGTCTTCTCTTCAGGTTTTTTTCAGTTGCTGGAGGGAGCATTGTCAGCAAAGAAGAAAAGATTTCATTTAAATTTTATATGTTTATCTAGGGACTGACTTACATGCGTTATAGTTTTTACTATAATCTCAAAATTAAAATAAGTATTTTTAAATAAAGTGAAAAATAATAAGGACCAATATCTGATCTTCCCTCATGACACACAAATGAGCACACCTGCATACACAAACACACACGCTCTCTCTCTCACACACACACACCACATTCACACAAAAAACACTCACTCAAAAACATAGACACATACACGCACCCCACAGACACACTCACACAAATAAGTACACTCATACACCACAGACACACATACATATACACAAAAATTAGCTTCCTAAATATTTGGGCTTTCTGTTATTTAAGACTACGATGGTATGCTCAAGATCAGATAAGCTCACTTGACTTTTGGCAGCTGAAATTACAAAAGAAGAAGGAGGTTCTCAGGCACTGACATTTGACACACTCCACACCTGGGTAATCCGGAGTGATTGACAGCTCTCTATCATTCCCAGCTGGAACAAATTCTGAAAAGTAAGCAAGAAGTCTACCCCCTTTAGAAAGAAGAGAGTAGGAAGACAGGGCACTTGGTTCCTGTTTCAGATGTTTTCCTAACAGCTCTCGGAGTGTCTGCAATTCCAGGAATTTAGCTTGCTCCATCCTACATCTGCAAAGGGGTAACAGCAGCAACAGTAATGTGCCGTAACTGCCCTCTCTGCAGGCTTGTAAAATAGTACTAGAAGATCTTCAGCCACAAATATAGTGTCGGGAAAAGGTTTACCGGTCAGAAGAACAAAGTTTAAAGTATGAGACAGCAATATGTCAATATATATGTATATATGACTTTGTGTAGATGTTGGCTTTGTGATACTTCTAATTGCTTGTATCCAAAATAAAAAAAATATGATAGGAAACACTATAGAATTAGGTAATACTCATATCTTTAAATCATAAATATCACTTAAAATAATTGTAGTAAGTTATTGGGCTTATAGTTTCTATCATGTAAGGATATAAAACAAACATGATTTTTCTGTTAGATTATGTATATGTAAAAATTCCCAACATTGAATCTTAAACCATTTTCTTGCTAATTTGATTTTTTTCTTCATGGTTGACTCAATGTCTTTCAAACAATTCATTTAATAAATAAAAATGGATTTCAATATTTCCTTGGTCTGCCCTTCCATCTTTGATATATTGCTGTTTGCCCTTGGTTTATTCATCTAGAATAGAAATATTGATGGCACTCTCTCATTAATGAAACTTTAAAGCCCAGCAGGGAATAGACTTTTCTTATTAATTGAAATTTCTAGTTTATAAGAGAATAAATCAGGAATTGTTACTTCATCCTTTACATCTATAGCTTATCTCTACCGTAATTATAATTAAATCAGAATTCATTGAAGATCATAGCTCAGGGATTGTTTTGTATATTTAAGTTCATACCTCCGAGGAGTCAGAACAATTGTAGATGTGTGTGTGTGTGTGTGTGCACGTGCGTGCATGTGTGCATGTGTGTTGTTTGGCTGGAGTTTGGACTGAAGGCCTTCATCGTCCTAGACAAAAGCTCTTCCACTGCACCACCATCTCAGCCCCTGTCAGAGAGAAACTATAAACTTAGTATATTTTACACCACTGACTAGGAAGATAGAAGTTCTTATAAGATATTGCACTCAGTAAACAATAACTTCAAGATTTACTAAAATTTGCTATTTTTCACTGAATTTGTTCTTTGTAGCTTATTTGTTCTGATTTTCTAAATGTGGCATGCGAAAACATCTCTAGCAATTTGGGTTAGAGTCTATTACTTTCCTAGATCCAGTCACAGAAAGAACTTATCCAGACTTCATTTCCTACATGCAGAAAGCAAGATACTTAACGGGGGGGGGGGGTGTAATTCCCTATTAATTGACCTGCCACAGTGTTTTTTGAGCTTTAGGCACTTCGAGCCCTTCCTCACCTTTAGCCTCTCTTGAACTGTAGCTTTCTGTCACCAAAAGCACTATTGCTGTGAAATAATAACACTGTTTTAAAAGAAACAAGAAAATAGCTGACTCTGAGCCATACATGAGTGGTCACAGCTCAGGAAAAGGATCCAAGTTATCCTAAATGATATGTTCCACCAAGGAAGAGATTACGTCAACATTTATAGCCGCAGAACACAAGGAAGTCACAAATCAATATATTTTCCAATTACTTCAGCATCATCTACAGAAAGGCAGGAAAGCATCCTGTAGAGTTCAAATGTTCTCTTATAGCATTCTTGGCTTAAAGATGGCTAGGGATTAAACACCTGCTTAGCAATACATTATGAGAAGCTGTCCTCATAGTCAGAAGGGCAAGATACAGAAAAGGTAAGTGGCTTTTAAAATATTAAAAAATATTCCAGCTATTATAGACCCTTGACTTAGAACATCACATCTCTTTGCAATTGCAGGGCTCTAGCTAGTGACACGAAGCAGTCTGTATTATCTTTAAGATTGTGCAATTTCCTCGGAGAAGGTCAGCTCACCAGAGCTGAAATAAAAATGCCCATTTACTATAAATAATAAATGGGCAAAGAAACTGAAAACTTAGAAAGTGTAAATTTTTAACTCTATATCCAGAGCCAGGTTTTTTCAGCCTGCAGCTACAACCCACAGGATAGCCATTGACGCATCTCAACACGTGTGAAGATGACAAGGTACCGTCTCATTATCACATTCACTGACCAACGCATTCAGGTGACACCACCAGCTAGAATATGACGACTGGGACTATTTACTCACACCATCTGAGTTTGCTAATAGCAAACTGGAACCAAGCTGAAGGACTGGTTCACTGTCACACCTGTTTAGAATATCTTGATCTGCAAGGAAGCCCATTCTAAGTGTCACCCTCCCTGTGCTTGGTGAAAGTCCGTCTATTCTTTATCTTTCTGTCCTGTGCAAACTACCGCGACCAAGGCAAGTTTTAGAAGGAAGAGTTTATTTTGGTTTCTGGCTCCAGAGGATTAGAGTCATGACGGTAGAGAAATCATGGCAGTAGGCATAGTAGCAAGAGTGATCAGGGAGCTCGTCTCTTTGAACAAAAGCATAAAACAGAGAGAACTAACAGGAAATAGCTTGAGTTTTTACATTTTCCAGCCCATCTCCAGTTATATACTAAACCTTCCCAAAGAGAACCACCAGCTAAGAACCAAGTGTACAAGTACCCAAAAGTGTGAAAAACATTAACCCTTCCACAGGGGAACCTCTGCCTTTAATAAAATAGAAAGCCACAGTGCTTGTCCATTTTCTTTGTCCTTCCTGCTCTCTAATTCTTCCCTTCCTTCAAGGGCGCTCTTATGAGTTTTGCCTCTGTTTCATTTGTCCACTAACACCAAAGTGCCTTTTGTTTCTATATTATAATAAGTATGAAACTTGTCCAGGAGCTTAATCTTCCAGGAAGTGGAAAAGCCAAACTGCATCAGTTGGCTCTCTTCAGGTGGTGTGAAGGGTTGTCATTTTCATGCCTGGAGGTTGAGCTTGAACATAAGGTTGACTCATCTTTCTGAAGATTCCTTCATAACAGAGTCTGTTTTGAGGACTGACATCCATTCAGAGCTGTGAGGTGAGTTACAGGAATTTAGTTAAGCATCATGGCAGATGTCACTAAGGACGCACCCTATTTATGAGCCCTTACTCGCCTCATCAATGGAGACCAGCACAATTTCCAGCTGCGAACATCTGTATCTTTAAGGGCTTCCTTAGGAGTTCAAAATCCCCCTTTCTCTTGTCAGAGCATGTAGGAGTGGGTGCCCCACTCCTAAGGAAGTCACCAAATGATAATAAGAATTAGTACATCCTGTTTTCCTGGGCCTAGAGGTAGAAGAGCCCTGAGGTTGCTGTGCAGTTTCTCAGAGATTTCTGGTAGCCTTAGGCTCCACCCCCACCTCCCCAGCCCACACAACAGCCACATTGTCTTAATAACACATGCTCCCTTATGCTCCCTCTCCTTCCCTTTTCACTTTTTTTATTTCTACGTCTCTCTTTTCTGCACCTGCCAAACTTATTTTTCTCAAGTCCTTGGCTCAGAGACTATTTCAAGAAGATCTCAAGTTGAAGCAGTTATCTGTTCCTTTTCCGGTACAGATAAGCGCAGACATTACAAACCCTGGGCAGTAAATTGTCTGTGCCTTGGGGCACTCTCAAGCTTCTGGTGAATGGGAATAGATGAGTCAGATAATCTACAGGCCCCAGCCCATACTTCATTGCTTAGAGAACCAGCTCCTTGGAATCCTGACTCTTCTCCAAGACAAAGAATTAGATGCCCATCTAGCCAGACGATCTCAGCATGGTTGCCTAGAGATGGTCTGCTAGTAACAACATAAGTTTACTAGGTAAACTCTGAAGGTTGGCTCATTGTTCCCCGAGAAATGCAGCACCATCATTAGTCAACAGTAATCGGTTGTCACATTCAAAAATATATATTACTTTTCATTCTTCTGTAAAACAGGTTGATGTTTTATAATTTATTATTTTTATATTTTTCTTTATGAGTGCTTTGCCTGCATGTAGGTGTATGTCATATGTGCCTTGCAGAGGACAGAAAAGGGCACCAGAGTCTCCTGAAACTGGAATGAAGGATTTCTATAGGCTACCATGTGGGTGCTAGGCCCTATCATACAACAAAAGTATATGCTCTACTATGTTCATAGCATCAGTGTTTATAATAGCCAGATGCCTAGATGCCTGTCGGTTGAATAATGGATGAAGAAAGTATTGAATATATACATATTAGAGTACTACTCAGTAGTAAAAAACAAGGACTTCGTGAATTTTGCATGCAAATGGATGGAAATAGAAAACACTATCCTGAGTGAGGTAAGCCAGACCCAAAAAGAGGAACATGGGATGTACTCACTCATATTTGGTTTCTAGCCATAAACAAAGGACATTGAGCCTATAATTAGTGATCCTAGAGAAGCTAAATAAGGAGAACCCAAAGAAAAACATACAGGCATCCTCCTGAATATTAACCTTCATCAGGCGATGAAAGGAGACAGAGACAGAGGTTCTTGGATTAAAAAAAAAAAAAAAGCTTGATTAATTCCCTTGTCTTTTTCCTATCTGCAGGCAGTGGGTCAGATGATGCTCATTAGATTAGTGAAGACTGATCTCCATGGGCAGTTACTCAGCTGTTCCTAGTATTCCAGGCCTACCTAGTCATCACATTTAGATCATTCTAAGAAATAATAAAAAGAAATAGAAATTAGGATTATGGTCGAAATTCTTAGATACCTAAAATTAACGTTTACAAAAAAAACTGTGGACAGACTCAACATATTTTCTCACATGAGAGAAATGCACACATTCAGTAGAGATGCTGATTTAAGTCTCACTCAGCCTGTGTTGCTCTGAGATCTTTCACCTTCAAGTTCAATTTACCATAAATTAAACCATTATGTTCCTATAAGACCAGAAGTACTTATACTGGAAAAGCACTGTAGTTCATTGCACTCCACAGCCCTGAGTCTGAGCTCGGGGTTTTCGGGCAGTATACACTGGCACTGTGTGGTATGGCACAGGCAATACCAAGCGCACATGTCCTTGTTGAGAACCAAGGCTTTAGTGAAGTTGCTCATTGAGACATGGGCTAGCATTGCCAGAAACATACCAGACTCATATCACTGACCTTGAGCTACACTTTAATTCTTGGTCACTGCATATTCAGAATTCTTTACTGTGATCAGACTTTTCACAAGTTCTACATCCAGTTACATAATCCTACACAACCAACCCATCATTTAAGATGATGTGCTCTGAAACCTTTCTCTGACTTCACTGTATCTATTTCCTTTTCTTCCTATTTTTCTAATAGCAACCAGAATGAGATTTTTTTCAAAGAATAACTTTGCTTTTTTTCCCACTGTAGTGATGTAGCCCCCTAATAGCTTTTCAGAGTTGCTAAGAAATGAGGAAAAATATCTGGGCACAGTGATGCACACCTTTAATCCTAGCACTCAGGAGGCAGAGGTAGATAGATCTCTGTGAATTCAAAGCCAGCCTGGTCTACAAAGTGAGTTCCAAGACACAGGGAAATCCTGTCCCTAAAAACTAAAATAAATAAATACAAAAGAAACCAGGAAACTATCTAATGCACAGTTTTGTTTTTGTTAAGTTAGTCTACATCAGCAGCTCTTATCATTCTGTAAACCAAGTACACCGGTACTCTAAACAATATGCTAGGCTCCTCCCATCTCAGAATCAATGACGATGTTAGAATCTCTGCCCAGAAACTGAACTTTGCCTAGTTAACTATAGTCATGTTTTTAATCTCAACTTAACCAGCTTTTTCTCAGCAAGTACCTTCTTAGAGTACTCTTGTCTCGCCCCACAAAGAATCAAATTTTCTATTAAATTCTCTCATAGAATATTAAAACTGCCCCTCTAATTACTTATTCCACCTCTTATTTCATTTTATATTTTTATAATTATTTGATTAATGAGAGTTTTTTTTGTCTCTGAATGAGCAAGATCTAAACACACAAAAGGAACAATGTTGTTTTAGTCAACATTTTATCCTTAATCTGTAGGCTTCAGTCTCATCCTCCGTGATTCCTGGTTCTGTCTTGGGAAGACTCTTGTTTTAACATCAAATTGTCAGGTCCTAAGATTTACTCTCTGTGTAACTCTAAAGAAATTCTGTGATACAATTCAATTTGCTTTTCTTCTCCTGGGATAGAGATGACAAGAACACCCATCCACCTTGCTACATGTCATAAAGTGTTCCTGCAATCCCAGCATTCATGGGTTGAAGCAGAATTATGAGTTAGAGGCTGGTTGAAGCTACATAGACCATGTACCTCACAGGTGGTTGAGCCAGTGAAATGTATCAACCATGCATAAACACAATCCTGTGTCTAACAAATAAGTACACTATGAGGGTTGTAATTCTTGTCATTGGTCCCATATTGTTCTTGGTCTCCAGATAAGAAAATGTTGGCATCTGCTACAGGTTTTCAGTACCATCAGGATGTCCATAAGAGTAGGTGAAAATGGCTGGACACAGAATAGAATTTTTCAAAGGCCAAAATAGAGAAAATAGGTCATATCAAAAGAGAAGCAGGAAAAAGAAATTTCTTACAGTGTTGATAAAAAGAACTGGAAAAGTGCTGGCTAAGGTTAGCATCAAAGAAGAGAGTTTATTCATTCCTTTTAGTGTGTTAATTCAAAACATATCTGTTTTAGTTGCTTGGTCTTAAGATGTCTAAGAGACAACATCAACATTAAAATGAGAAACTAATTACCAAGTTCTCTACAAATTATCTTCTTTGGTTTCAGAACATTCTTACCAAGAATTTAATGTTCTTTTCCTCTTTATTATACCAGACACTAGCTTTCTGGGTCTTTAGTTGTTCTAAAAGGGGATTATGATGAAAAGGGATTTTGATGATGGAGGAAAATAGTCAGATTTTTTACTAAACAGTGAGAGTCCTAGCTCAAGGCCAAGGTGCCTGTTTTTATCAAGGAATTAACTGCAGAGCAGCAAATGGTTTTGAGTGCATGTCTTATGGCTAGAGCCGCCACAACAAAAAAAACAGCCTGCTGCATCTGGTTCATATCCCATTCAGTGTGTGGCATTTTCATTCCATTAGCTAGCCCTGACATTTCCAGGTTCAGTGGAAGATGCAAAATTGCACATTTCACTTATAGTAGGGGTGACTTTTTATGCAGGAGGATAAATGATAGTTCTGCAAAATTCATCTCCAAAGCCTATACTTCTTTATGAGCAATCCCACCCTCCAACAACCACAATACACCAGAATAACCTCACTAGAATATACAGAGTACTTAGCTTACCTCCAGATAACTTATCAGAATCACATAATCTTTAATTCGATACAAAGACGAGAATCAGATTGTGTAAGGACATCTGCTGCAAAGATATGACATCTCTGATGGTTTTATAAACGGTGAATATGGCAGCATGAAAACCATCATGGTTGCTTGCATCTTACAACCTTAAAAGTACTGCATCCAAGTTCCACTGAAGGTCTGACCACTCCTTTATTACAAAAAAAAAAAACACAAGGAACTATGAGAATATATATTTCTGATGCAAAATTTATAGTTGTTAGACAGGACATGCACAGACTATTTCTTTGACTGTTCTTTCTAGAATTTGTATCTTGGTATATTCAAGTTCCAGAAAGAATGTAAGCAATGGGGCATGCACAGCCATTCATGAGGTTTTTCAGTTTCACTAGAGAACCTACGTCAACAGTCTGCATGTAACAGGGCATGACGATGCTAAGTCAATATTTGTTTGCTATTTTTACACTATTTGCCATTGATAAGAGTATCTATACAATGCCATCTGTTAAATAGCATTAGAAAAAAGTCTTGGTTTTGAGGTGGCATGCATTTTGTAGCATTATTACAAAATAACAATTGTTCTGACTATGTTTTCAAAGCATATGGCTGAAAATAGTCGCTCTGAGATTAGAAAATACAGCCTCTATTTCTCTGCATTCTAATTTATTTGTATTTGTAAGTACCTTTGTGATTTAAATCCATTTCATTCATTCCCTATTCAATCCAGTCCACTCCGTTCACATTATAGTCACATAAGTAATCTGGAGTAATTCATCAGTATCACATGCTACACTTCAGCATTCAACATGTCTAACAAATTGTGACCTATGGCTTTAATTAATTAATAAGATATTCTGGATGAGAGAAAGTGGATCTGGAATTTGCTTCTGAGGTTAAAACAGTCTATTGAGGAACAAGCCGACTGTTTTCCCCACATCAGATTCTGAGAACAGAGAGAAAATCCAGAGAGGCTATAAAAGAAAAACATACTTTCGAATTTACATTTGACACAATATGCAAACTAAGAGTCTCCTATAGTTGAAGTCCAAGACTTGGGAGGGTGTCCCATGCCTTCAGAAGTTTATAGTCTAGACATGTAGAACCCAGAATAAACTAAAATCATCTTTCTCAGTTTAACCAAACTGAAGATTGGTTTAGGAGCAAAGAAACAGCCTGTCGAGGGAACCCTGACATCGCAATGAGGCCATGTGCGTTTGCTGTTCCCTACAGCTATCTGCAATTCTACAGTCAGGGGGTGGACCTTCAGCAGGACTAATAGAACCACTGCCTGTTACTGAGGGTCTCCTGGGAGTCCCAAGCTATATAAATATTTGAGTGGGATATTTCTCCGCTTTCTCTTCAAAAGCAACATTAAACTTCCCGCAGCTGGGAAAGGTTGTTTTTCCGTATTATTGAGATCAGTGAGTCAAGGCATATGTCTTTAATGGAGGTTTTGGCAAGCATGGCATTGGAGTTATTATTAGAATTGAGAGAAGTAAACTGCATAGTTTATTTTCTGTGCTGCAAATACAAATCAATGGTTTAAATGAAATGCTGCAGTTTATAAAATGTGGTAGAAACATTCAGATAAACAAAAGTCTGAGTTGACACACAGCATTTTTATAATGCAAATTTGTACAGATGTAAGACTATGGAACTCAAGCAAGGTAAGAACAAGACTTCCTCTCCCACAAAGAATAGAAACCTATGCATGCCAGAAAGTGTGCCCAACTTTTGAGGAATCTAGTTCCTTCTGCATCCCCTGGTTGCAAGAAGAGGAGGCTCACTTTAGTTGTATCACAGAATACTGGGGATGCCCAATTGTGTAACATTATATATACAAATGCACTGGAACCTAAGGAAAAGTCTAACACCTAGAGAAGGATTCTCAGTAAAGTCAGGCCATAGACTCTCCACCTTGAGGCAGAACATCACATCTGTAAGTATGCTTGGCCACAGATGGCTTATCAGTATCACACACGATAAAGTGCACATGTCACTCATACCCCTTTCTCCCAATCTTGCATTTTTTCAACTTTGTATATGTTCTTGTACATTTCTCCTCTAAGACTCTTGCTTTCTTTTAACAGTAGCTTAACTCTGACTTATGACTTTATCCAAACACCATAAATTCTCTCTGCATGTCTGTGCACGAGGGTTTGAAGGCTAGAGGTCAACATCAGGTGTCTTCTTCACTTTCTTCTCACCTTATATTTTGAGGCAGAGTCTCTCACTGATGCACCATCATACCCAGCTCATTCTGTGGTGCTGAGGATCCAAGGTAAGATGCTCAAGCTTGCTTAACAGTGGCTTTTGTCATTTGAGCTATCTTCTAGCTCCTTTATCTTAATCTTTTTTATATGTGTGCCTCTTCTCTCCATGTTTTCAGTTGAGGAACACAGAATATTCTTGTTGGCCTGTGTCTTTTTAAAATGACACATTGTCATAGGATGTTAGCTAACCTCTGAATTTGAATAGAGAAAACATGAGAGTCCTCACTCACCTGCCCTAAAAGCTACAGCAAACAATCTCTACTTATGAAAAACAGAGAACACGGTGCCAACACTCATGCGGACGTCATATAGTATTCACTTGTGCAATGAGAGGTGTCTGCTTATTCTAGCATGTCCCATTTAAACTATTAAATTTCATTTTCAAAGTTTTGGAAAGATTTGGTTCAATTCAGTGGGTGCTTCTAGAGTAAACACATGTAGCCTAATCAAAATATAAATCAACAAATTGAGATATGTATCTCTAACAAGAACATTTTTTCTAAAAAGAGATATATGCTTTAAAATAAAAATAAGGTAATTTCTAGCTCTTTATTGCTGTATTCCTTTGAATAACATAGTAACTTGCCACAGCTGATCACCTCAAAGGCATTATCACTCAAACTATAACATCTATTGAACCTGATTGCATAAGCATGCCTTATATCTTTTAGTATTAAGTATTTATGAAGCAAAATATTTTGCTAAAATTATAAAAGTAGTTAGAATTATTTGTGCTTAACAAATATAAGTTTAAAACATATGTCTATATTTAAAAACCACTGAAAATATGGTGCATACTCTCTTACTCATTAACTTCCCCAAATATATAAATACAGTTTGTGCCTTATATGTTATCTTCAAAACAATAGGTAGATAAATGAACATATTTATTTACCCACAATATTTAAACAGTGAGGTATAGTAATACTAGTCTGATAAGCACAACTTTAGGCACAAAAAGGACATCTGGCTTTCATGGAATCACTAAATTGAATAGCAAACTAAGGACATAAAGTTTGAAATATAAATCCGTTGATTAAAAATAAATCATTGATGAAATCAGAAGTAAGACAATACCATGGAAACGCTAACAGGAAAACAGCAGTATTTAATTAATCTAATATATAAGTGTTCTATTTTGATTTCTGTTGCTGTGATAACAATATTCTGATCAAAAACAAGTCATGGAAGAACATATTTATTTTCATTATGCTCCCAGGTCACAGTCCATCACTGAGAGACTTTGGGATAGAAATGTGGATAGGAAACATGGGGAAATACTGCTTGCTGGCCTGCTCACAGACTCACGGTTAGCTGACTTTCTTACACAATCCAGAACTAAACAGTTCTTCCCAGAGTGACCTGGACCCTCCTACATCAATCAGTTCAGACAATTCTTCACCACCATGTCTACAGAGCAATCTGAAGAAGACGATTATTCAATTGAGACTCCTCTTCAGGTGATTCTACATGTTGTCCAGTTGACAGTTAAGTATAACTAGTACAATAAGCATAAAAATGCATTTAAAATAGTATATGTTTGACATATAATATATGTCATGTTGGATATTAATAACATCAACGTATATGTTCCAATTAGGCAAAGTTTGATATTTACTGATTAGCGACCGAAAACCAGATCTAGGAGGATTTTTGAATCTTTTCTAATGAGAGGGATCTTTTTCTTTTGCCAACATATCATGGTTCATTTAGTTGTATTTCTCCCAAAGGAGACTGATTTTGCTTAGCGCTTCCTTGCTATAGTGTAGTCACACAAAGTACTCTAATTTCTTCCTGGTCAATACCTAATGGTGCTTAATATGCATCTTAGTCGGTGTTCTTCCATGACCAAGACAATTCCTATAAAACAAAGCATTTAATTGGGGCTTGCTTACAGTTTCAGAGGTCTAGTACATCAGCATCATAGCAAGGAACATGGAAGTACACATGCAGGCATGGTGCTGGACAAGTAGCTGAGAGTTCTACATCTGGATCCACAGGCAGTAGTAAGAGGAATGAGACTCTGGGCCTGACCTGGAATTGTGAAACCTCAAAACTCACCCTGAGTGACACACTTCATCCCACAAAGTCACACCTATTCCAACAAGGCCACACCTTTTAATCCTTCTCAAGTAGTGCCACTCCCAGATGACTAAGCATTCAAATATAAGAACCTGTGGGGGCCATTCTGATTCAAACCACCACAATACCTAATCCACTCATGAATCCATCAATGCCTACAGAGTCTCTCCATTCTAAAGGCATTAAAAGTCAGCATAGTGCTCTGTGGAAACATAGGAACTGTCTAATGGTAAATGTGAAATGTATAAAAACTTCATTAATTTTGTCATTCTGCTTTGCAATGTAATTCCCAGAAATCAACTGTGATTAAAAGTAAGAAATAACTGGTTTAAACTTTTCCACTTCAAAACTGATGAGCTAGCTCAGCAGTTAGAAGGTACTCACTGGTCTCACCTGGGTTTGGTACCCATCACCTACATGGTGGCTCACACCATCAGTAACTTCTGTTCTATGGTATCTTCTTCTTACCTCCATGGCACCAGGCATGAACATGGTGCAAAGATATACATATTAGTTAGATAGGTGGATAGGTAGATGATAGATAGATAGATAGATGGATAGATAGATAATAGATTAATGGATGAATAAATAAGTAAACAAACAACCTCTACAACTCCTAAACACTTAAAAATTGGATTCAATAGTCTATTTGTATAATCATCATTGTAAAAACATAGTTCTATTAAGCTCTGTAAAAATAAGTATAAAAAGTCTGCAAAAATAAAACATACCATAAACATGTATAAGTAGATAGATTTGTTTGTTTCTTTGTTTGTTTGTTTGGAGACAGGGTTTCTCGGTAGCTTTGGGGCCTGTCCTGGAACTAGCTCTTGTAGACCAGGCTGGCCTCAAACTCACAGAGATCTGCCTGCCTCTGCCTTCTGAATGCTGGGATTAAAGGCGTGAGCCACCACCGCCTGGCTAGATAAATTATCTTGAAGTAGAATTGTTCAGCCACTTCTTTAGTATGCTCTGGCAGCCTGAAGATCAGTCGGAATAAACATCCTAAAGTTGGCTTCATTGCAGATCCCGATTTCCATGCTACCTTCTACTATTTGCCCTTTCAAAACTTTCCCTGAGAGCGATGATGGCTACAGAAAAGGCATTTTCAAGGTCAGGGCTTTTCGTTCTGTCTTTTTCAAGGAAGGTTTTCCCATTTGCTTTGTTCTTTCCCATCGCTGTGGCCTTCCAGGAAGAGTAAGCCCCAGGTGGAGCTGATTGAAATAAATGCAGCCATTCCTCATTCCAACCACAGAAAAGGGACACTCCAAATGGACGAACACCACCTGACGGCTCTGCGTCTCAGACCTACTCTCCCTCCCAGCTGGGCTGTGCAAACGGCATCTTTGCAAACAAAAGAGCATCTCCCAGGACATTTTCCAGCTCTGTGCACCAGTACTCTGTAATCTGGGCTTCATGTCACCGTACACCAAACCCAAGGGCTTGGTAATTCATTCTGCTTTGTGTGCACTTCATCCACGCAGAATGGATGTGTTTCTTCTTAGTCTGCAGCCTTTAGTCCCACCGAGGGGAACCCACCAGCTACAGCAGATAAGCTCAGCACGTTCTGTCTGGAAAATTCTGCCAGATGAGACGAATACAGTTGGATCTAAAACACACTCCATTATCTTCACTCACAGTCAAAGCAAGGGGGAGTTTCTTGGACAAGACAATGACGAAACTCCATTGCTCTTGAGAAGGTACCATCCTCCAGCAGGCATTGTCAGAGCCAAGTTTATAGGGCAGAAGAAAAACCTCTCTGCTCTGAGCTTGCTCTCATCTTGCTTCATCATCAAAAGGTAATTAGATTTCTCAGCTCATATAGTCTCTCCAAGCAGGAAGAACAGAAAACAGAAATGTCACAAAACTGTATGCGTGAGTCATCTGTAATTTTGTGTGGATAACTCATCCACCGTTGATAAGGACAAAGACACAATTTTCCCTCTGATGGAGAAGAGTCCATGCACCTCCACATGCACCTAGACGACTAGAGATGGATGCTAAACAATGCTGCTTTCCTCCCAGGACCTGCTGTCCTCAATACAAATTGTGGAAAGGGCTGATTCACCAAAATGAGTCACTCCCATGCAGGCCAAGGTTCTAGAAGCTATGCCCTAAGGGCCAAGGCCTGGACACTTTGTCCTTCTGGTGTGGGTAACTACTCTCCAACTACTTGTTAAAGTATTTTTTTAATTTTTTTTAAATTTAAAACCAAATATTTCTATTTTGTTCTCTCTCAAAAAAAGCAATACTTTGGCTAATTAAAAAAATTTATTTTTATTTTAGCTGTGAGCCATGGTCTTTCCCCAGAATAAAGAGCCAACAGGAAACAGGCTATTCCCTATTATGTGTGTTAATAATACCTTCCATTTGAAGGCCACATCTAATGCATTTTATGTATATATTTTACTTTTAAGATATCTATATAAATTTAGTCATTTATTTACTTACTTATTTATTTTTGCCCATGTGCATGCATGCATGTATGTGTGACTTCATACCAAGGCATTCATGTGAAGACCAGGGAACGACTCAGAGGAATCTGCTTTCTTCTGACACCGTGTAGGTTCCAGTGTTATAACTCAGGGACTAGGACTTGGCATCTTCACCCTCAGGGTCATCTTCCTGGCTCCTAAGGAATTTTTTTAAAACCATGTGTCTCTGATGAATGTGAAATTCTCATTTGAAAAAGAGTTGGAAGAACTAAAGTTGAGAACAACCAAGGCAGCAGCGAAGGATCACTGATGTAAGAGGTAGGACATTTTCATTCTAGCTCTGCCTGTGCTCTTGGTTCGCTAACTTGAGTTAGAGTTTCCCAAACTTATTTGACTATGACAGTCTTTATGACCAAGATTCCTGTGGAGGTTGCGTGAGCAGTGATTTGGAAGCAAGTTGCAAAACTTGGCCACAGTAGCTAGTATTCTAGACAGTATGTTTGTCATCCCATCCATTTATGATCATGGAAACCTCAACCCTCAACAAAATTATATTTGACATGAGAACTTCGAGAAATAAATAAGGCTTTCATAAGACTGTGAGCATGGGGCTATGATGGGAAGATTTGTGTCCTTACAATAAAACGAACAGCATAGAAACTCCCTCTCTGTCTCTCTCCCCGTGTGTGTGTGTGTGTGTGTGTGTGCGCGCGTTTCTTCCCTACCTGTCTTCTGTTTGTCTCCTTCAGTCTTCCTTTTCTTCCTCCCTCCCTATCTCTTTCTCCCCCACACCGAGAAAAAAGAAGCGGTCCTCTGAGCACATATAATGTGAATGATATGATGGGCATTTGTGAGCCACCAAGCTGATCTTCACCCAGAACTGTTGAAATAAGAGCGGCAGGGCTGCGTCCCCAACACCCCAGCCGCTTGGCTAGCTCATGCCCGAAATAACAAGACACAAACTGTATTCATTTAAAGAACTGCTTGGCCCATGAACTCTAGCCCTTACAGGCTAATTCTCTCACCTGGACTAGCCCATTTCTAATGATGTTTGTAAGCACCCCAAGGTGCGCTTACCGGGAAGATTCTAGCCTCCATCCATCGTTGTGTCTCTGCTCCAGAGAGCAGAGCTGTTCAGTCCATCTGGAAGCAGAGCAGAGTCTGACCTCACTTCCTCTTCCGCCCAGAATTCTATTCTGTTTACTCCTCCCATCTATGTTCCA
>NW_026067914.1:1620090-1766685 GCF_014885135.2 Alexandromys fortis | reverse complement strand
CCAAGGTGCGCTTACCGGGAAGATTCTAGCCTCCATCCATCGTTGTGTCTCTGCTCCAGAGAGCAGAGCTGTTCAGTCCATCTGGAAGCAGAGCAGAGTCTGACCTCACTTCCTCTTCCGCCCAGAATTCTATTCTGTTTACTCCTCCCATCTATGTTCCAAGCCATGAGGCCAAGCAGCTGGTTTATTATAACTTAACCAATGAAATCAACAGATTGATATATGACACTCCCACATCACAGAACTAAATCTTCTAGCATCCATTTGGATAATCTAGCCCCAGAACTGTGCGAAATAAGTGCCTGCTCCTTAAGCTACAAATCAAGTTTTGTTGCCACTACGAAAGGAGACTCCAGAACATGTAAGATGATGGTAGCCTAACCAGTGAATCGGTGTGACCTTTACAAAACCCACTAAGAGAAAGGGCACTGAGATTTCTCCCAATATAGCTTTGAAATTTTTATAGTTTGGACTGAAATGAACTGACAAAACAATACTAACTTCCCCCTACTCAACTGCTAGACTTTAACAGAAATACAAAAGGAGTAGAGGGAGACACAGAGTAGAGTCAGAGGGAAACCAGTAAATACTGAATTCACCTGCATTTATTTTCTATTTGCTTTACATACCCCACTCCAAAAGGGGAGCGGGGAGGCAAAGACTTCTTTGCCAAGATACAAAGAACAAACAGCAATTACCTCTTCAGTATTTGAAACATCCTGGGTTAAGTATTCTGCTGTTTTGGCAGGACAGGCAGTGACCACACCTTAAGTCAAGCATCCTGTAGGCAGCCACTCCCTGGATCAAACCTCCTGCTATATCCTTGAAGTAGCAAGAATAGGCCTCAACTCTCTGACCTTTAGACAAGGTGAAACAGACCAACTTCTGTGGGCTCCGACAGGCCTGTTTCAGGAAATGATGCAAATTCAAGAGCTTGAAAAATCTTCATATGATAAAAATACAATGTATGAAATTCTCAAAGAATTAATACAAATATTTATCAACATTTTCGAAAGATACTAATGATTCCTTTTCAGACATTTTTACCTGCCTCCCTCCCTTCCCTGCCTTATTGACCTCTCTCTCCTCCCTAATTAAAGCGTCCCCTATTTTTCCCATTTTCCCTCTCATGTCACTTGTACCCTTCTATTATTCCCTCCTCTACTGCTCTTTTGCTCACCATTGTCCCTTTCTACCTCCCAAGTTACTACTGTTCCTCCAGGCTCTGTATACACATCTGGAGATTTGGAGGTCGGAGCTGGGAGAACATAGAGCCCAACTGGATACCCACTGAAGTCATCCACATACGAGTAACGTTATACAGACTTGGTGGAATGTACTTATATATTTAGGAATATATAAATAATGATATATATCGAAAATTACGGAAAAAGAGGCCATGAATTTTAGAACAAGCAACAGGAGATATATGAGATGGGTTGGAGAGAAAAAAAGGAAAGGGATAATAATGTAACTATAATTTTCAGATTTTTCTCATATGATATATTTTGATACTGTTTTTCTCTCCTGAAACTCTTCCCAAATCCTTCCCATCTCCCTACCCACATAAGTTTATTGTCCTTTCTCTCTCTTTCAAAAGAATGAGCTACCAAAGTGAAAACCAAGACAAATAAACTAAAAAGACAAAATACACCAAAATAAAACAAAATCAAATAAAAAGCCTACAAGAGAAGAAAAAGGGGGGGGAAAGGATAGAGGTCTTTTTTTCTGGTTTAATTAGCTTTTTTTCTGGTTTAATTAGTAAAATTAATCATTTTATTTTTTTTATTTATTTATTTATTAAAGATTTCTGTCTCCTCCCAGTTACCCCCTCCCATTTCCCTCCCCCTCCCCCAATCAACTCCCCCTCTCTCATCAGCCCAAAGAGCAATCAGGGTTCCCTGCCCTATGGGAAGTTCAAGGACCACCCACCTCCATCCAGGTCTAGTAAGGTGAGCATCCNCCTCTCTCATCAGCCGGAAGGGCAGTCAGGGTTCCCTGCCCTGTGGGGAGTCCAAGGACCTCCCACCAGATAGAGGTTTTTTTGTACCAGCTAACTACTCCTGAGTATCGGGCCTGCCCTGGGATTTGGTTAATATATACCCAGTGACATTCCATTGGAGGAAACTGGTTTTCTCCTTTTCAGTAACTGTTCACTGCAAATCACTTCTTGGTTATGAGCAGAACCCCAAGTCCACTTTTAGCCCTCTCGGTGTTGAACCCCATTTAGCTTGAACTTGTGCAAGTTTTGGAGTGATGCCACAGTCTCTGTGAGTTCATAGATGTATCAGTCTTGTGTCTGGAAGATACTGTTACCTTAGAGTCATCTGTCACCTCTGACTCTCACACTCTTTCTGCCTCCTCTCCCTCATAGATCCTGGGTTTCACAAAGGCATTCCATTTTGACTGAGCTCCAAAGTCTCTTTGTAATGGATTAATTAAAAATGCTGCAGATCCCTGGTGGTAGCAGGCAGAGGGCCATATGGCAGCAGGCAGTAGGCAGAGGGTCCAGAGAGCAGAGGCAGGGACAGCTGCAGGTTTCTGAGCAGTGGCTGCTCCGGGGCAGGGAGACGCGCAGTGACAGCAAGAGACAGAAATATGGATAGGCATGTCACGCAGAGTGAGGTTGGATATTTATTTAGTGGTTATGAAAGGGAAAAGGAGAAGGGGAGAAGAGTAGAGAGGGATATCTAGTTGTGAGTCTCTGACTTAATTCCCATCTACTGCAAGAAGTTTCTCTGATGGAGATTGAGTGAGACACTGATCTATGGGTATATCAATGTATCATTAGGAATCATTTTATTGCTGCTCCTTTAGCAGAATAATAATAGTAGGTTTTCCCCTAGGCCCATGACATATATCTAGTATCAGGTTCTTGACACTTTAGCAGGTTCAAGTGTGGGTTCTAGTTCATGGAATAGACCTTAAATCCAGGCAGAAAGCAGTTGGTTACTTCCATAATATTTGTGCCACTATTGTACCAAGATATCTTGCAGAAAGGTCCCTGCTATAGGTCCCAGGGTTTGTATCTAGATGACATTTATAATTATATATCTCCTCTGTATCATGCAAAGTACCTTCCAGCATCATGAATGCTGATCAACAATAGGGTTGAAACATAATTTAAATATTTATGGTCACTTTTTCTATAATTGTTTTTACATGTAATATGTGTGCGTGTATTTACATGTAATATATTATATATATACATATATATGTGTGTTAGATAAATATAACCTTCCTAGTCAGTATAATGTATGCATTTACATTTTCAGGATTGACCATTTAGTATTATATAACTAATTTCTGAAGAAGACTATTTCTCCAACTCTCAGCCTTCTTTAATTCCCTGTAATCCTTTGTCTAGAGTTGAGGCCTACCGAGTTTTTCTCCTACTACATTAGCTCTCTGTTCACATTGTCTTTGTTCAAGTCATGTTTACAATGCCATTTTGTGGGATTTCATGGGTATAGCTCCTCTGACATTTCTAGGAGACGCAATCTCACAGCAAATTTCCCATTTTATCCCTTCTTCCCCAATTTTCCCCAAATCTTAGATGTAAGAGTTGTATTGTAGATCAATCAGCACGGAGCTCCAAAACTGCATTTCAATCAGTTGTGGTTTTCTGTAATGTTTCCATATCTGCTTCAAAGAGAAAGGGTTTTCTTGATGATGGGTGAGGATTACATCTATCTGTGGGTATGTGGGTAAATATTCAGAACATTTGGTGGTTTAAATTAAAATGATTCTCATCGTATCATGTGTTTGAATATCTGTTCACCAGTTGGTGAAATTATTTGGGAAGGATGACGTGGTGTGATCTTGTTAGAAGTTTGTTACTGGGATCAGACTTTAGAATTTCAAAAGCCTAAAACATGTGCAGATAATTCTTTCTACCTTGTGATTATATCTTAAGATGTGAGCTCTCAGCTGTTGTTTTTATGCCATACTTGTCTGACTGTTCCCATGTTTTTTCCTACCATGATGGTTATGGACTCCAACCCTCTGAAACGGTAAGCCCCAAATAAACTTGTTCTTCTATAATTTCCCTTGGCCATGGTATTTTAGCACAGTAATAGAAAAATAATCCAGACAGAAGTTGGTGTCATGGAGTGGGTACTGCTGACAGACTTGATTATGTGGAGTTTTTGGTTTTTTTTTTTTTTTTTCAGAGAAGTGTGGAAGACTTTGGGACTTTGGGCTTGGGAGGTTACTGAAGATTATAAGCAAGATTTAATAATACGCCTTCCTAGTAAAAGCTTGAAAGACAATAGGGCTGAGAGCACTGGATTATGGAGGCCCAGCAAAAGAATTTTAGGGGAAACAAAAATAACCAGGTTAGAGACTATTTTTATACTCTTTTGGCAAACAATATGGCTGCTTTCTGCCCTTGTTTTAGGAATCTTCCTGATACCAAATGGAAGATTTTTGAGTTAATTTTCTTAGCATAGACTTCAAGATAGTAATATTGACTATATCATTGTGGTTATTAGAAATTTCTCTTATGTAGCTCTACAATGAAAAAGAGCAAGAAGAGTATAAAAAATTTATGCAAATTTAATTCAAGGAGGGTACCAGGCTTACCCTCAAAGGACAACTGAACTTGGCAAAATTAGCCACATGGTTCTAACTTTAGAGTCATGAAGAATACCTGATTAAAAAGGTTGTAGAATCTTCCAAGGAGAAATACAGACAGACAGTGGAATAAGAGAGAGAGAGAGAGAGAGAGAGAGAGAGAGAGAGAGAGAGAGAGAGAGAGAGAGAGAGGTGTTTCAGTCAACAAACCTGGAAGGATGAATCCACTAAAGCCCTCTGACATAAGTCATGAAACTATAAGATTTCAACTAAATTCCCACAGGCCAATTTGATGAAGGCAATTCCTCAATTGAGATTCTCTCTTTCCAAGCCATGTTTCGGTTTGTGTAAAGCTTTAAAAAAAAACTGTTATTGTGACAGGAATTAGTCTCAAGAAAATCAAATTTATTGAAGAAGAAGAAAAAAAAACATTTTTAGGCATTTGTTGACACTGAGCTTACATTTTTATTAGCCTGAAAAAGGAACAAGGAAGTATGAAAGAAGCATTGAAAACAGAAAGAATTTTGGTAAGAACTAAAGAAAGAAGAGTTTTATAAATAAATATAAAAATAATTTCAAGAACACAAATAGTTCATTCAAAACACTGGATTTTCAACTAGCAGAGGAACATAGCATATTACACAATGGAAAAAAATTATATAACACAGGAAAGAATAACTGAATCTACAAGATATGAACACATACATGATTAGCTACTGTATCTAGAATCCATTTGATGTCTACCACGATCTCCATTTTCTGACACTGGGTTTCAGGGGTCATAAACACTACAACATAAGATACTCTTTTCCACTCTATGAATTATGTCATATTGAACAAAAGGTAGGATGCTTTTGTCATCAGCTGCAGAGTGTGTCGTGAAAGCAAGGATTGCAATTTCCCACCACATTATAAGCATCAAGCTGACTGCTAGGAAGCAATGTTAAGATTTAAGCTTCTACCAGTATAAAATCTGATCCATATGCATTGTTATGAATTTATACCACTGGGAACACTAGAAGTTACAATTTTCTGTTGGTTTCTTCTTTCATTTCTCAGAGCTAGAGAGTGCACTGTGCTTTTTCTGAGATGTTGATAAATTGTGAAAACTTATTGTATGTGGCCTGATCAGAACATTGTAGAACAATGCTAAATAAAATTAATCTATTATAGGAAGAGCTGACTCATAAATTAAGCTGACAAAATCTCAGAGTACTTCCTGTACTCAAGATAGCATGCTGAGTGTCTACAAAGAATCGTATTTAAACTTTTCTGCACATACGTATAAACCACTACTTTGTACTCATTGCTTGGTTTCTTTGTTTCAGGTAAAATTTCATAGCTTTTTTTTTAACCAACCCCCCTCTGTCTTTACATCAAATTATCTAAGCAGCATAAGCAGTTTGATGACTCCACTAAATCAGAAAAAAACAAACCTATCAACTGCAAATCAACTGTCTTTTAGAGGTTAAATCACATTTTCAAATCTGATAATGTTTAGCAAGATACATTTTGTTCTGAAGTAAATGCTGAGTTGTACTTTTAGTCATAAAAAATGACTTGTTTATTTGGAACAAACTTAGAATAAAGCTGTAATCATAAAATGTTTAAGGAATATGAAGATAAATAACAATGTGTCAAGCCACTGTTACAATCACACACAGACTTTGCCTTCTTAGTATTTATTAGTCTAGAACTGTTTTCAGGTAAAAATAACACTAATTAGAAATAACCAAACAAATCACTCACAAACCACGGAAAGGCCAGACTAAGCTCAGAGTAAATAAAAAGAAGACAAAGTGACCAAGACAACAAGGATGAACAGGAAGTGAAAGAAATGAGCTCCCACTGGTGTCTGGACCGTTTTCTGTGTGAATGCTGACTGGCATCTGAGTTGGCTGAAGTGATTCTGGCTAAGCCTAGGCAGATAGATACATGACTGACTGATGAAGCAGCAGCTCTTGGGGGGAACATTTGGCAAAAGCACCACAGTGGGGGAATGAATGTTCTACTTGTATCAGGCATGGCTTCCTATTATTTTGGATAAAGCACACTCTTCCTGGGTCACTGATTGTCACCTGTGTAGAATAATACTCACCTTGCCCTCTCTGGATGAACATCATGAGGCCTAATGAAGCTATCTATCGCCATTAATTTTTTTTTTTTGGTTTTTCGAGACAGGGTTTCTCTGTAGCTTTGGTGCCTGTCCTGGAACTAGCTCTTGTAGACCAGGCTGGCCTCAAACTCACAGAGATCTGCCTGCCTCTGCCTCCCGAGTGCTGGGACTAAAGGCGTGCGCCACCACTGCCCGGCACCATTAAATTTTTTACATGTTAATTTCTTTGTGATACTAAAGAGACAAACAGACCATAGTGGTTCGAACAGACTATAGTTATAACAATGAGGCCATAGAGGAGAAGACCAATGATAATAGATGCAGGAGAAGTTGCATCACATCAGGGCATGTGGTACCGCAGAGGGGTCAATCATCCAGATTTGAGCTCTAGCCAGTGATGATGTGAGTGTAGACAACTATGCGTAGGCAGCTCTGTGGGTGTAGGCAACTAATAGGTCAGTCTGCAGTTTCCTTGCCTATATAATGCAAATAATAGTATCAACTTTATAATCTTTTGTTTTTTTACTGTCTAAAGATCTTTATTTTAGAAATAGCTAAACAATTTCCAAGATAATGCATTTATACAAATGTAGATAATCACATACATTTTTAAATTAAAGTGGGTAAAAGAATCAAAATCCACAAAAAAAGCAAATATTTGGTGATTTGCTATTAGCTTATATTCTTCACTCATACTGTAAGCTGATTTGAAGATTAACTATTTCTTTTGTTTGGTTGGTTTATTGTTTGTTTGTTTTGTGCAAGATGAGATCTCAAAGTAGTTTTGATTTGCATTTCCCTGATGGCTAAGGATGTTGAGCAATTCTTTAAGTATTTCTCAGCCATTTGAGTTTTCTCTGTTGAGGCTCCTGTTTAGATCTGTACCCCATTTTAAAAGTGAATTACTTGATATTTTGATATCTAGTGTTTGAATTCTTTACATTTCTTGGATATTAGTCTTTGATTGGATGTGGAATTGTTAAAAAACAGAACTTTGTCTGAATAATAGTATTTTTTGTCTTATAGAAACATTTCACCTCATGAGGTATCACTTATTAATTGTTGATCTTAGCACCTGCTCTAATGGATTCTTTTCAGAGAGTCTTTTCCTGTGCCCATGATTTCAAAATTATTCCCCACTGTCTCTTCTATCAGTTTCAGTGTATCCGGTTTTATGTTAATGCCTTTGATCCACTTGGAGTTGAATTTTATACAGGCTGATAAGTATAGATCTATTTTCATTCTTCTACATGCAGACATCCAGTTAGATAAGCACCATTTGTTGAAGATGTTATGTTTTTTCCAGTGTGTAATTCTGGCTTATTTTATCAAAAAAAATCAGGTATCCATAAATTTGTGGGCTTATGTCTGGGTCTTCAACTAGATTCCATTGATCAGTGTGGTTTTTTTGTGCCAATACCATGTGGTTTATAATCACTCTTGCTTTAACACGAGGATTAAACATAGTTCATGGCATGGGTGCATATTATGCAATATTGATAATATCACAATGCTCACCTACAACGCTAAGTTGTCTAAACTCCTCCCCAGTGGGAACTGAAGAGATCATAAACTCTAGAGTTATACTGTGTGGCTTCGGTGACACAAAACTCAATGTAACATGGACATGCATCCAAGGTCCTTGTCAAAGTAATCAGAAAATGATTCTGATGACAACTTAAAATAATTGGGTGGAAAAGGTTACCTTTTCCATCCCATCATTATTTTATAGATTGATAGCAAAGAAATTAAATTGCATAGGAAAATAGATCCACTTCAGACATTATTGCTACTAACCAAGTTTTGACAATGTAGTCAGTCAAATTTACTTTAATATTTTCACAATCTCATTTAACTTTCCTTTATATTTGCTAAAAGACTCAACATATGCATACTTCCTATAAAGATAAACTAAACCTTGCATAAGACCCTTGGTTTTCTTGTTTTATCTTTAGCAGCTTCTATTTCTGTAACACATTTCTATATTCTATTTCATAGCCATTTTCCTACCAATACTTCCAGAATCTAAAAATTCATTTAAAAGTAAATATCATATTGCTATAGTAATCCATGGGTGCTGATGGTTGATAAATAAGTGTTAGGCAGATATTACTACATGTTTATAAATATGTAGTAAATTGACAGCTAAAATAAAAAGGACAACAATCAAATAAACAAAGAGCAATAACAAACTTAATAATTCTAAATGCTTCAGTGAACCTAAAGCAACCAGAATTCTCTTACATTAATGGTAGAAATACAGAATTGGGCAGCCATTCTAGGAAACACTTTGGCAGTTTCCTATAAACAAATAACTGCTTGCCATATGTTTGAATAATCTACTAAAATAGTTCCCTTAAATGAATTAACATTTATTTTTAATATGCTATTGGAGTAGCAGATAATTTCTGCTTGGTTCATTTAAAGGTGACAGAAGATTGAAATAGCCCATGAATGAGTAAAGTTGGGATCACTAAGCCTTTAGAATAGTATCCTGCTCTGGAAAGGAGAAGCAGCGTGTTGAGACACGTAACAGCAAGGATGGGTCCAAAGCATTGCCGTGGTGCAAGGAACCAGTTGCAACAGGCTCCGTGTTGTTTAAGTCTATGTACCGGCTTTTGTAAGAAAAACAATGATATATACACTTGCCAAGGTACTCTGTGGTTACCAGGGAGTAAAGGTAAGGAAAGCATAGTTTGACCTTAAAGTGGTAACAGAAATTGGAGGGATAAGGGAAGTGCTATGAAATCCAGTTCCAAGAGGGGTTACATGGATCTACCAATGTATAGATCTGACAGAACTGAGTTTCTAAACAAAGAGTGCATTTTTCTGTACATTTAAAAATCAAAAACACAGTTAAAATGCAGCATTTTTATTTGAGTGTTTGAGTTTTGAGGAATTAATACCAAGAAATAATATTAATAAAGCAACATTCCAGCACACTGGCATTTATTGTCATAGCATAACAAAGCAGTTTGTTTCCCACACTACAGAGGAAATTTTAAATAATAGAGAGCTGCAAGGAGGGAATTGCTACGGATGGCCCAGTGACACCTAAATCATGATAGACAGAAGCCTAGAGAAACAGCAAAATTACCCTCAAAGTTTTTCAAAATAGTTCCAAAATCACTGAGGAAATTTCTGGAAAATTAATTTTAAAGCTACTATATAAGAATTTCTTATAGATGCAATCATCCTAAAATCTTGGGTTTTTTGAGGGTTTTTTTATTGATTTTATTGAGCTATACATTTTTCTCCACTCCTCTCCCTGCCTCTTCCCTCCCCTTCAACCTTTAACAAAAGCTAAACATCTGCCCTCCGTGTCTATGGCTTTCTTTCTAGCTTAATTTGAAAAGGGAAAAATAATAAGTTTGTACTTTGCTTAGATAGTTTAGTAGGTGAGTGCTGGAGCATGATTAATAAAACTCAGAGAGAAATCCGGGTTCACCCTAGAGACTGGAAAAGCAAAGCAGCTAGCCACTGGCTCTTACTGTGACTTCAGTCTGAAATGGCGATCTTGCCTCCAGAAACATCAGAATGAGACTGTCTCCTCCCATTTTATAATTCTCTCTAGGGTTGGGACTAAGGGCATGCACCACTGGGACTAAAGGCATGCGCTGCCTGGTTTCTATGGCAACTAGTGTGGCTACTGGGATTAAAAGTGTGTGACCACTGCCTGGTCTGTAAGGCTGGCCAGTGTGGCTTTTTTACTTTGCTGATCCGCAGGCAAGTTTTACTTATTAAAGTACTGGTGAAATGCTACTACAGGGTGCTAAGTATATAATTAAGTAGAAGCATGTCACTTAATATTTTTCAGATTCTAAGTCATCTCTCCTTTTACCAACAATATTATCAACAGGTTCATGTAATTTAAAACGCCTTCATGTCACTTTCTAGTGTCCCCAGTAGTGTGGAATAGTTAGTCACATCACTTCCTCTTTTTTTTTTTTTCAGTTTCGGCTTTTGGTTTTTTTTTTTTATTCTTTTAGGTACAATTTTATTTTTAATATAGGAAATATTTAAAACAAAAGATGTTCAAAAAACAAATCCACTAACTGCAGACCTTCCTACTTTCATCAGGAATCCCTCACTTCCTTCTCACTCTCTTCCTCTGCCACTCTCGATTCTTCCCTTTGCACCGAAACTGTTCATCACTAACCCGGGGTGATGTGAATTTCACCTCTACTGTCTTCCCACAATCAAAGGCAAACCCCTTGATGACTGGTGGACTCAGAGGGAGTCAAGAGGCAGAGGGAGTTTTTCTGAACACGCCAAAGCCATGAACACATGAATCATCGTTGTGTCCTACAGAATTGCCTGACTCTCACTAGGAGCTGGACCATCCTGATCATTTCTGCTGCCCAACCTGGGTTGTCTCTAAATCTTGGTCCTCTTACATCTGTCTCCTGAAATTAGCTGTCCTAAAATAATATTCAGTATATTCAGTAATAAACACATTCCCCACTTTTTCAGCCTTAAAAATACAGAGGCGATGAAGGAAACAGGCTAAACCAAAAGTCCTGTTTTAAAATTTGATTAATAAATTTTCCTGACATCACTTCCTCTTAAAACTTTCTGATTTACAGTATTATTTTCTGAACCAGTATTTCATTAAATACTAAATTCTGCTCAGTCACCATTAAGAGAGGAGGCATTCACATTATCAGAGTATGTGACTTGTTCTATATGGAGTTTCAGGTTTTTTCATGGGCAAACCCCTATGATTATTCCAGACTTTATTGCACCAATATTTGACTTTGTGAGTCATATTCAAACATCCCTCTGCATTCAGGTTAAAGTCCCCCTAAAAGAGGACAAAGAAAAATAATGAGATATTTTAGAGCATACCTAATCGCACGAATCTAAGGCATCCTAAATAGATGTTAGGTTTTACAGCATGAAGCATATACAGAAATTTAGGATGAGGCGCTTTTAAAAGGGAGCATTAAAAGTGAAATAAAGGCAAATTAAATTAAAGGTAAATTTATTTTTTTAAAAAATGAAAACCATCTTTAATTATCTAAATTTACTCAGGAATAAAAACATCTCTGTCAGGGCAATCATGTTGTTCTTATGTACATATTGTAATATTCTAGTTAATTGTGTTATGCATTCATTCAACCACTGCTGATTGTACTCAAGAACAGCTGAGACATCCAGCCTCATAGATGAGAAATAACTGGATTCTTGGGGCTTTCCATTGGTAGACAGCATTATCAGACTAACTGGACCGTGCCTATCATGTAAGCCACTCTAATTAATCAGTATGTGTGTATGTATGTATGGAATTATATACTTATTATATATGTATTATGTATGAATATATATCTATATATTCATTCTAGCAGCTCCATTCCCCTAGAGAATCCTGACTAATACAATGGTGAATATAGTCCATTGAATAAGTTGGACTTTGAGGCAACACAATGGCTCAGAGGTAAGTCATGTAGATGGGTTGACTTAGGGGTTGCTTGTAAACAAAAATGTGTTATCTGATAAGGAAGACTAGAAAGATGATCGACAGGATGGCTCTGTGGGAAAAGAACTTGCCATGGTTCCAACTAGCAGCTCATGTCTTTCCCCTCTGGTGGCTACATGGCATCTCCTTGACTCCACCTACTCTCTCTCTCTCTCTCTCTCTATATATATANTATATTCCAGCCTGGCTATATTCTGTTAAGCCATTGGCCAAGAGCAGCTTCTTTATTCATTAACCAATAAAAGCAACGCATATACAGAAGGACTTCCCACACCATTTATCTGTTTGTTTTTAGAGAACAATTTATCCTGAGAACCCTGACTCTCTTCTTAGTGTTTCCCAACAAAAATGCAGGCAAGTGTTTCCTATAGCTGAGTTAACCAGCAGTGAAATCCTAATTATCAAGGTACAGAATCTATCTGTGAAGGTCTCAGAATAAAAACTGTTTTGGGGCTTAATGTTCAAAGCAGTGGATTGTCTTTAGTGAAACATAACACACCACATTTTATCTACTAAATTCTAGGTTCTCCAAAGATAAATCAGTCTCACTGGGAAGCTTCTGAGAAAGCAATTTAGGATGCACTTTTGGAAATAATAAACGCTATCTTGCCCCATTAGCATTTCATGCACTTACAGTGCAATAAAATTTCAAGTATTGCTGTTGGAGATTTCTTTTTATGCTCATTATTTGCAAACTAGCACCTTTGCAAGGTATAAGATGTACTTACAATTATTTTTGTAAAACATATTCTCTCTCATTATCAATTTCACCAAAATGCTGTCATATTTCACTATAAATTATCATGCCCTCAGTTACTCCTGCCCAATCAGATTCCCCTGTTTGTTCTGACATTCTTAGTTTAACTGATTTTGCTACCTTGCATTTCCACTGGCCCTTCCTACCACTTTACTGAAATATCTGACACTGACTTGAACTAAGACCAAACAGATAGGAACCCCTATTCCTTGAGTCCCTATTCAGTTGTAAAAAGTGTGTTAATACTTCAAAACATATCAATTTATTTAATTCCCAGATGACTCCTGAGATTTCCTAATAAATGTAGGTCAGGGTCCTTTCTGATGAGACTTTTGATTTACAGAAGTGTTCAAGCACTTCCTAAATCCCTGGGACAACTTTGCTTGGGCACACAGCAGAAGCCCCAACTCCAATAATGCTGGTCAGTCCAAAGGGCAGTTTGACCTTCTTAATAAGTTTTATGTTGTTTCCCAGAAAGACTCTCATTCTGTGTGAAAAGAAACAGAAATTATTAATCCTTTGATTCTTGTTTTCTAGAAAAGAAAATGGCATCTTTTGACATGTTTCTGTTCTTATAAGGACTTTTAGGCGGCCTTGTGTTCACAGTAAAGTCTTCAGCAAATGTCCATTTGCAAGTAAAAGTGGCCAGTGTCTGTTTGAAAAGGCTTTTTTAGGAACATGATTTAAAACACAGACGTAGGCTTCACAATAGACCAGAACTGGTCTGTCTATTGTTAACCTTTACATAATAAAATCAACCGAGACTATTAACTGAACCCAGGCAGGACTTGACCGTGATTGAGTGAGGCATAAGTTGTTAGCCTAGTTGATCTCAGAAAGTTGGCAATTTTACTTGGCAAAATGCTCTTATTGTGTTTGTTTGTATATTTTAGCTTTTTTGTTTTAAACTTATGATTCTTTTATGATGCCAAACTAAGTAATGCATTCGCTTAGCTTTATAGCAAATTAATAGGCAAAGTTCACAGAGCGCCATAGTGTCTAGAATTAGGACATAATTTTCCTTTGCCATTCTTGAAAGAGAGGAAGTAGTTTTGCTTAAAATACCAGTGCACTGTATCCCTGGGGGTCAGGCTGAAACCTGGAAAGGCTTCTGTGAACGTCTGTGTATTTTCATTGGGTGCTGTAGAGAGATCGTATTTCCTGATTTAATAATACATATGACAGCAATGAAGGTTATTTTAATATGCCCATGGATATGAATCTAACACATAGACCTATGGAAGAAAAGGAGGGAGGAGGGAATAAGGGAGTGACTGGGGGAAGGACGAAACAGAAAGACCACAGACTACATCCATCCTATGTGCTGCTAAAATACCATTAAGGTAGCTAACAGAAGTATAAGTTCCATGAGCTGCTAGCCATAGTCAAACACCAGTGATGCGGTAGCGTCAGGATCACTTCATTTATTAGTATGGACCCAATCCATCATTGTATCACCTGGCCTCCTCCATACCACGTGAGTGGTGCACTGTGATTTCCATGCACACTCTGCAGACAAAGAGCTAGCTGTCTAGAGAGAGTGATGGAACTTGAGAAAGAAGTTAAACTGATCAAAAACCCATTGCCATTGTTCTTGAGGTCTCAGTAGTCCTCATTGTCTGCTATGTTCAGCGAGACCGGTTTTAACCCAGGCTTTTTCAGACCCAGGCCAGCTGGCCTTGGTGAGTTCCCGATAGAACATCCCCATTGTCTCAGTGTGTGGGTGCACCCCTCACGGTCCTGAGTTCCTTGCTCGTGCTCTCTCTCTTTCTGCTCCTGATTTGGACCTTGAGATTTCAGTCCGGTGCTCCAATGTGGGTCTCTGTCTCTGTCTCTGTCTCCTTTCATCGCCTGATGAAGGTTAATATTCAGGAGGATGCCTATGTGTTTTTCTTTGGGTTCTCCTTCTTATTTAGCTTCTCTAAGAACCCAAATTATAGGCTCAATGTCCTTTATTTATGGCTAGAAACCAAATATGAGTCAATACATCCCATGTTCCTCTTTTTGGGTCTGGCTTACCTCACTCAGAATAGTGTTTTCTATTTCCATCCATTTGCCTGCAAACTTGTTTTTTACTGCTGAGTAGTACTCTAATATGTATATATTCCATACTTTCTTCATCCATTCTTCAATTGAAGGGCATCTAGGTTGTTTCCAGGTTCTGACTATTACAAACAGTGCTGCTATGAACATAGTAGAGCATATACTTTTGTTGTATGATAGGGCCTCTCTTGGGTATATTCCCAAGAGTGGTATTGCTGGGTCCAGGGGTACTGAGACAATGGGGATGTTCTATGGGGAACTCACCAAGGTCAACTGGCCTGGGTCTGAAAAAGCATGGGATAAAACCGGACTTGCTGAACATAGCGGACAATGAGGACTATTGAGAACTCAAGAACAATGGCAATGGGTTTTTGATTCTATTGCACCTATTGGTTTTGTGGGAGCCTAGGCAGTTTGGATGCTCACCTTACTAGACCTGGATGAAGGTGGGTGGTCCTTGGACTTCCCACAGGGCAGAGAACTCTGATTGCTCTTTGGGCTGACAAGGGAGGGGGACTTGTTTGGGGGAGGGGGAGGGAAAGGGGAGGTGGCAGTGGGGAAGAGATAGAAATCTTTAATAAATAAAAAAATAAAAAAAAAGAAGTTAAACTGAGCAGCCAGTGGCTAACCCGGATCTGGTTCTGTAGCTCCATGGCCTTTCTATTGGTAGTTGGTGGTTTATATGTCATTTTCTCTGTCTGCATTTTGCTATTTGGTTTTCGGAAAGTGTAGACATTTAAAAGCATTTCAACAAGAAAAGCAAATCCTTTTGCTTAAGTTGTAGCTCCAGAGACAAACAAATGAGTGATCATCTGATTTTTTCAAATCCATTTAAAATGTGTATGTGCGCACACACACACATGCACACACACACGTACACATGCACACACACACACACACACACACACAGAGACCATCTCTTCCTGAACATCCCTACAAATCAGATCAACCCCTGTAAAAGAAGAGTTGTGCCCCAGTAATAAGATTCTGGATTTCATTTGTGGTCTAGAGTCCACAAGCTCCCATGGGCTTGGGTCAGCTTTCCCTGTGGATTTCCCAGTCATGATCTTGACCCGCCCTTGCTATTATAAGCCCCCCTTTTTCCCTCTCTCCAATTGGACTCCCAGAGCTCTGCCTGGTGCTTGGCTGTGGATCTCTGCGTCTGCTTCCATCAGTTACTGGATGAAGTTTATATGATGACTATTAGGGTAGTCACCAGTTTGATTACAGGGGAATGTCAGTTCAGGCACCCTATCCACTCTTGCTAGGAGTCTTAACTGGGGTCATCTTTGTGGATTCCTGGTGATTTCCCTAGCACCAGGTTTCTCCTTAACCCCATAATGGCTCCCTCTATCAAGATATCTCTTTATTGCTCTCCCACTCCATCCCTCACCCAATTCACAACATCCTATTCCCTCATGTTCTCATCCCCCATCTTCTCCGCTCCACCACACCTCTCACCCCCAGTTTACCCAGGAGATCTCATCTAAATCCCCTTCCCAGGGCAATCCATGCTTCCCTCTTAGGGTCCTCCTTGTGACCTAGCTACTCTGGGGCTAGGGGTTGTAGTCTGGTTGTCCTCTGCTTTACATCAAGTATCCACTTATGAGTGAGGACATAGCGTGTTTGTCTTTTTGAGTCTGGGTCACCCCACTCAGGATAATATTTTTCTAGTTCCACCCATTTGCCTGAAAATTTTATGAGGTCATTGTTTTGTTTTTGTTTTGTTTTTTTACTATTTTTTATTCATTCATTCTTTCATTCATTCACGTATTTGTTTATTTTATTTATTTACAGTGGAAGAGGGCATGTGGGTCAAGAGAAAGGGATGTGGCATGGACCACATGGTGATCATGTCTGATAACATTCTAGCATTTCAGCATTGCAGACACTTCTCCAGAACCTTCGTATCATTTTTTTTTTCTTTTTTCTTTTGGATTTTCGAAATAGGGTTTCTCTGTAGCTTTGGAGCCTGTCCTGGAACTTGCTTTTGTAGACCAGGCTGACTTCGAACTCACAGAGATCCGTCTGTCTCTGCCTCCCAAGTGCTGGGATTAAAGGCATGTGCCACCACCGCCCAGCTTTCTTTTCATTTCTAATGACTCTTAGAATTAATGCGTTTCCCTCTAGGAAAATTTTGTGTGGATGGGCTTTTGGTAGAGGATAAAAGTGTGCATAACGGTAGCCTCCCTCAACAAAATACTTCTTTGGGCCAGAGTGGGGTGGGGTGGGGAGGGGGAATTCCTGACACGGAACCAGGAAGTTTGCTGTGTAATTCCTCCTAATTTCACCGAGAAAGGAAATTTTAGCATTTACTTGACACAAGACTGGAATGCCTATGACTCTGATGCAGAACCTAAGGCCATTAGAGGCAAGAGTTCAGTTAAGCAGTACAGAACGCTCAGAATGGTAGGATGTCAGGGAAAAGAGTGAGATGTCCTGACCTTCCCTTTCGGGAACATTCTGAGGGTGAACAGATCCCCGTCGTAAGACAAGAAACCCTAGTTTCAGTGTCTGCTTCCCAGAGATCTCTTCTATATATATTCCTGGAAGTTATCTTTGGTGATTGGCATACACTCCCTGAAAGATCTTCGCACTCCTTCCACAAGCCTTCGGTTGATCATTGTTTACAGCTGTGTAAATGCACCACATTTTCTTTATCCATTCCTCGGTTGAGGGGCATATAGGTTGATTCTAGGTTCTGGCTATTGTGAATAATGCTGCTATGAACAAAGTTGAGCAAGTGCCTTTGTGGTATGATTGAGCATCCTTGGGATGCTCAAGAGTGGTAGTGCTGGGTCTTGAGATAGATTAATTTCCAATTTTCTGAGAAATCGCCGCACTGATTTCCTAAGTGGTTGTACCTGTTTACACTCCCACCCCTTAATCCACATCCTCTCAGCATAAGTTGTCATCAGTGTTTTGATCTTAGCCATTCTAACAAATGCAAAATGGTATCTCAGAGTTGTTTTGATTTGCATTTCTCTTTCATGCAATTCCTTAGTGTCTCTTGTCCATTTGAGATTCTTCTGTTGAAAATTTAGATCAGTAGCCCATTTTTTAATTTTGTTATTTGGTGTTTTGATATCTAATTCTTGAGTTCTTTGTATATTTTGAAGATCAGTTTTCTGTCAGATCTGGGGCTGGTGAAGATCTTTTCTCATTCTGTTTATTGATTGTTGCTCTCAGTGTCTGTGCTCCTGGTGTTATATTTAGGAAGGGGTCTCCTATGCCAATGCTTCCAAGGCTACTTCCCACTTTCTCTTCTGTCAGGTTCAGTGTAACTGGATATGTTGAGGTCTTTGATTCTCTTGGACTTCAATTTTGTGCAGGCAATACTTATAGATCTATTTACAATCTTCCACATGTTGACATATAGTTATGCCAGCACCACTTGTTGAAGATGCTTTCTTTTTCCATTGTACAGTTTTGGCTTCTTTGTCAAAAATTAGGTGTTCATAGTGTTATGGTAAAAATAAAACGGCACCATTCCCTTAGTGGCTGCAGCAGGCAGCGGGCCATGAATAGCTGTACTGGTAAAATGTTTTCACTCAGGCACCCTTATTTAACAAATTGTTTCATATATATACTAACTAAGTTTTCATTTTGGTAATTAAGATTTAATACTAAAATTTAAAACCATTATATTGAATTTTAGGATATAAATTAATTTGTTCAATTACAGCTAGCATGTCTATCAAAAGACTCAACATAAACAAACGAAAACTATATATCATAAAATCAAAAATGACCTTGAGGTCTAATTTATTTTATTCATGAGCTGGCTAGTTTTACAACAACTTGATGCAAGCAAGAGTCATTGAAGAGAAGGGAGCCTCAATTGAGAAAATGCGTCCATAAACTACAGCTATAAGACATTTTCTTAATTAGCAATTGATGGGCGTGGGCACAATTCATTGTGGGTGGTGCCTTCCATAGGCTGGTGATCCTGGGTTCTATAAGAGAGTAGGCTGAGCAATCCATGGTGAACAAGCCAGTAAACAGCACCCTTCCATGGCTTAGGAACCAAAGCTATCCAAACCATCCTTGGACATCTCGGTAGATGCGACCATGTATCCATAGCTCTTATGCTTGGCATCCTAAGGGAGGGAGAGCCTCTAAGGTGTGAAATATTTTTGATACCATTGCCCTGTCATTTCCATGAAGAGCACTTAGCTTTCTCTGGCCACACATTATCCTCATTTTAAAATAGTGATCTCACACCTTCACACAGACATACATGTAGGCAAAGAACTAATGCACATTAAAATATAAAGAAATAAATTATTAAATGGTCACTTATCTGTACCCTTGATTTTATCTCTTAAACATGCTTTTTTAAATTTTTCTCATGGGCAGGCTGAGGGTTTTCCTGATGTTAATAATATGATTTCTCTTTTGTTTGTGATTTCTATCTTGCTCTTCTAACACTTAGCCTCAAGCAATTAAGTGAATCCGTGCAATGTGCTGAGTGCTTAAATTCTTTAAAGTGTTTGTTCAATATTCTGATTCATTGTTTGAAATTCCAACCTTCCTCCTAGTCATCAGACAGGAGCATAATTCAGCTCGGTTCTTTGCCATTTTATAACAAAGATGACTTTTACTCCAGGCTACAATACCCTGGTTCTTGTTTCCACCTAAGTATTCATCAAAATGTGTCCTCTATTTACATTCATTTATTACTTATCATATAGTATATAAAGTATCTATATATTATACATTCATATTGACATTTAGCTCATAACAACTTAAGAACATCTAATGACTGCGATTTTTCCTTAAACTCTTCTCTTCTACACAGCCCACCAGAACTGCCCCACGGCTGTGTGCATAGCGATGCAAGCTCCTCCCAGCATGCACTTCGACATGTTTTAAGCCTCTACCCTTTACCCACTTCTAATTCAGTTTCCACAATGTGGGGCATTTGTGAAAGCAAAGCTCTAGCTCTTTTTTATTATTATTAAAAATTTCCCTCTCCTCCCCTCCTCCCATTTCCCTCTCCTCTCCTCCTCCCATTTCTCCCCCCTCCCCCCACAGTCCTTCCCTTCCCTCTCCAATCCAAAGAGCAGTCAGTGTTCCCTGCCCTGTGGGAAGTCCAAGGTCCTCCCACCTCCATCCAGGTCTAGGAAGGTGAGCATCCAAACAGACTAGGCTCCCACAAAGCCAGTGCACGCAGTAGAATCAAAACCCAGTGCCATTGTCCTTGGCTTCTCAGCAGCCCTCATTGTTTGCCACGTTCACAGAGTCCAGTTTGATCACATGCTCCATCAATCCCAGTCCAGCTGGCCTTGGTGAGCTCCCATTAGATCAGCCCCACTGTCTCAGTGGGTGGGTGCACCCCTCGCGGTCCTGATTTCCTTGCTCATGTTCTCCCTTTTTCTGCTCCTCATTTGGACCTTGGGAGCTCAGTCCAGTGCTCCAATGTGGGTCTCTGTCTCTATCTCCATCCCTCGCCAGATGATATTACTCTTATTTTTTTTTAATAATATAATGTGTGATACTGAGAATGAACAGAAGGATATTTCCCACAATTCTAGAGGCTGAAAGTCAAAGATCATGGCTAGAACTGAAGGCTTTCTCCTACTGAAAGCAAGAGGGCAAAACAGAGTCCATTCCGGGAAGGCATTATAGCACTCAACTTAGATGACAGAGCCCTCAGCACCTAAGCGCTTCATAAAAGACCCAGCTTCCGAAATCTCATAATTGGGAATCAAGTTTCCAACTCACCAATTGAGCTCTACTGCAAATTAAATAATTAAATAAGTAAACTCTTACTAAAAATAATGTGTATTAGATAGATAGATGATAGATAGATAGATAGATAGATAGATAGATGATAATAAATTGGCTGATTTAAATGCATGTGTGTATGTTTGTATGCATGTGAAAATTAATGGACTATATAATATATATATGGAAATTAAGACTCTAATGCAGAAGTAAACTTGTTGAATAGTGAACAAATAAGACAAATTTAGGTACAACTAAATTAAAACTGATAATTTACATGATTAATACATAAATTTGGCTAGTACTAAATTAGAAATAAAGTATTAGATCATGTGATATAGATGCTAGGGAAGCTAAGAAAATCATTATATAATGTTATATAATCAGAAAGGAAGGCTTATTTTCGGTCCTTACGCATCTAATTTCTTTACTTCTGATGGTGAGGCTATGTGTATTGTAGCTAGTACTGTGTGTGCCTCATGGACCCACATCATAGATAAATACTGATGGTCAAATGCATTCTTTATGGGGGCATCCTCCTCTGGCAAGACCACAATGCCAGCGAGTAGGTAAAAGGAGAAGAACTCAACTACCCCTGAGACAGTTGCAGGGAACAGTGTCTGTTTTTGTTGTTGTTGTTGTTTCTAAGCAACCACTTACACAGTGGGAGCCTATAGACACTGATTGGTTAGCATATGATCTCAGACTGAAAAGTGTGAGCTCAGGCCACCAGGGTCTCTAACAGAAGAAGCTCATTAAAAGAGATGTGGAGCGTGCCAGTCAGCTACTAGTTACTCACGCTGCTTCAGAATTTGTAGTAGGAGGCTGCTTGTTCATTTTCCGGCCACCCAGACTCCCAAAATAATCACACAGAAACTATATTATTTGAAACACTGCTTGGCCAGTGACTCTAGCATATTCCTAGCAAGCTCTTACATATTAAATTAATCCATTTTTATTAATTTCTATTTTACCGCGATGCTTGTGACCTACCAGTAAGATTCCAGCTAGCAGCTTACATCTTTCTCCTCTGGCGGCTACATAATGTCTCCTTGACTTCGCCTTCTTTCTCCCAGCATTCAGTTTAATACCCCACACACACACACCTCTGTTCTGCCCTGCTATGGGCCCACAAAGCAGTTTCTTTATTCATTAACCAATGAAAGCAGCACATATACAAAAGGACTTGGTACATCAAGAGTTCGCTGTTGTGAATTCAGGAGGACGGTGTACCATGTTTTTTATTTAGAAGTGCAATATGTCAGGTAGACTGGCTGTCAGATTAGGAGGCCTGCATTTTCTCCTACAGTCAACATTATTATCTCATTCTTAATTATTAAATGAATACTTATAACCAGTTACAGGGAAAGATAACTTTTATAACAGGTCCTTAGTCATATCCTACTGCTAGAAAAAAATGAAAGTTAATTTTTATTATTATTCTGCTATTACCTTTGTTTTTTCTTATGAATGGTAACTGAATTTAATAACTTGTTCCTCCCGCATCTATTGAAGTGATCATGACTTATATTGTGCTAATGATATTAATGTGATATTGTCAGATTACAAGATTTCAACTTGTAAATCTACACAGACAATTTTGAAAAAGTTGCAAAAATGCAACATTGGCAAGTTGCATCTGTTTTTTTTCCTGCATGTTATATTTCTACAACTATTTCCAAGTAATATATATCATCATATATAAACATATAAGTAAGCATGATATGAAATCACCTTCCCTCTAATTTTTTTCCTTTTTATTTTATTTTTGGATGGTGGTGGTGGTCTGGTTTTGTTTCAAAATTTTATCTTACTGGACTCTAAAAACCCAGTCTTATTCTTCCTAAAAAATATGAGATTTGTGAGATATGAGAGACATTTGTGAAAGTTTTGTCAATTTTCTCTTGCAGTTTTATCAATTATCAATTTTTATTTAATAAGTTTAAAGACTGCTCTTAGATGCTAACAACTTAGAATTCTTGTCTTACTGACAAATTAAATGTTATATTTTGGGGGGGGGTGGCTGGAGAGATGGCTCAGTGGTTAAGAGCATTGCCTGCTCTTCCAAAGGTCCTGAGTTCAATTCCCGGCAACCACATGGTGGCTGACAACCATCTGGAATGAGGTCTGGTGCCCTCCTCTGGCCTGCAGACATACACACAGACAGAATATTGTATACATAATAAATAAATATTTTTTAAAAAATGTTAAATTTTTATAAAGTTATTACTTTAACCACTGAACACATTGGCCTTAAAGTTGCTTTTATCCAAAAATATTATGGTTTTGTAAGTGGCACAGCTTTTTTAATCGTTCTCTGATGAATGTTTTATATCTTTTAATTTTTAATGTTTCTTTATATTTATGTCATTTATATAATTTTTGCTGCATTTCTTAAAACACAGCCTCCAATCATTTGACAATTAAATACAATTATACATATACAGTATTCAATGACACTGAATTTAGAACATTTGTATGTTTTTATACCTTCCCTATGCCCATCCTTTCTTTTCAAATCCTTTTCATCCTCCTTTCCATTATTCCTTCCTTGTTGCTAAATTCCCCTTTCAGAAGAGACTGGTGGCTCAATGCTATTCAGCTCTGTGTTCTGCCAGTTTTTCTCAGAACTCCTCCATATTCTGTATTCTACCAAGCTCAGTCGTCCATGATAAGAAGTGTTGCTGTGCTCAGTCCAGAATTTTCATGTCTGAAGTGGGGGAGGTTTCCAGGGTATTGAGTTAGCTGTGTGTTCCCAGACAGCATTTTTTTTTTAACCAGGAAGTCTGCTGTAGCCTGGCGTTCCTATCTAACTACAAGGATGTGCACCAGACACTTAACCTCTCTTAGTTTTCTCATTTTCAACCTTATGAGGCTGAAGAAAATGATCTAGTACAGATTTTCATTTCCTTATCATATGATTGTAAGATTGGTACTCGTTTTTAAACTGACATGCTATTCTTTAGTGGCTTCTGGAATGTCTTTTTTGTTTAGTCCTCCGAAGTTTTATAAATGCTAACAATAGCCACTTGCTCTCTTTCGGGTCTGGAGTTGACCTTGCTTTGAGGGAGTCAGGAAAGTCTGTTCGCAAGGCTGTACCAAGTTGTGTAATTTTGACCAGGTGGCTTAAAGTCTGTTTACCTTCATTTCCTCCCCACTGCTATTGAAGTTACCACCCTTAAAATCGTGTGTGAATAGCACCGGACTAAACTTTGGGTAGAGCCTGATTGTGGAAAAGAAATGAGGAGTTTCCAAGAAATAAAAGTACAGAGGAAAACAACTATCACTGGTCGCTCCTCACTCCAATTTCTCTTTTTGAATTCATACAGAAGTCATAAAGAGAAAACATGGGATTCAAACTCTACTTTTGACCCTAAGTGATGAGTAGGAAGTAGACTCCAGTGATGCAATAGCCAACTTTGGCAGTTCTGTGTTCAGTGTGGTGACCTTGTTAATAAGGTGATCTCCAGTAAGTCCAACCCAGAGACTAGCTGATTACACTAGAACTCAGAGGCTTAAGGAGAAGCAGAGTCAACAGGGTTCCTGTCCACTGTCACTGGGAAGAGCAGGTACTACAGAACTGCCACTGTCGCATTCTAAATATAGAACTCAGTGTCTGTGTCCTGCTGTAGATCAATGTTTTCCCAAAACCCTCACGACAGAGGCTTGGTCTTCAGGATGCCACTACTGATGGGAGTCGGAGGGTCTGGTGTGAACTCCTAGGTCACTGAGGGGCTGGGACCTTGTGCTGACCAATCTCAGTTGTCAATGTGACTGCATCTGAAAAAGGTATTTTATGTTTCCTGACCACAAGGCGAGAAGTTTGTACCACTCTGCTTTCCCCACCAGAGGATCAAAGCTATGAGGCCACCCATTCTAGAGACTGGAACTTCAGAACCATGAGCCAAAATAAACTTTTTCATTTCCAAATTTTTTTATCTCAGACATTTTGGTATGCTGACATAAAACAAACACCCTACACACATTTTTCTGTCATTTCCCTTCCATGGTTAAAAAAAAAAAAAATTACGTGATTTTGGTTGGAATTTAGACTCAGACAGATCGCACAGAGAGTGGTGAAGCCTGAGCTGTTCTCCAGGTTTTTTCACTTCGAGGTGGATGGATTTGCTTTAAGAATCTCTGTTAATCAATCAGAAACATGCCACCATCTGTTTCTGAGAGGGGAGGGTATTATAACTTCGCATGATGTGATTCTGTTTGAAGGCACCGCTCCCGACCATAGAGTAATTGCAAGCTTTCATTGGAGCTCTTAAAATACCCAGGATGGCAATGGGGAGGTGGACTTGCTGCTAATGAGAGCCTAAATGGGGACCTCTGGGTCTCACTATGCATCTCCTAAACTCCTATAGATTAGTGTGTGTATACTATAGTATGTGTTTACTAACCCTTTCTGGGCAGTTAGTGTGGCCCTGTTGACGGTGTACCAGAAGAAAAAGTAAGGTTTCCAACACTCTTAGCATTTCTTAAGCTTTCACCAGGTAGTTTATTGTTAATAGTATCTAGCTTCTTGTAGTTTGAAAATACTACATTTAATGTGAAGAGAGTGTGTAGAGAAAAATAAAGATGTTCTTGAAAATTCCTTTTAAAATTGCCCTTGCACCACCGCACTTGGTTCTATTATGTCAGGAATCACATTTTGAATCTCAGCGAATAAAACAACAGAGATAATGACTTCTCATGTCTTGCCGAGAGCAGAGTGGTCTTCATAGGAAAAATAAATTTGCATCCGGACATACACATAACAGACAATTTAATTATGCACAGAAAGTTCTTCATCATCTGGTCCTTAACCATGTGGAGATGGCAAATAAATTCAATATGCAAAAAACAATGTTTGAAACAAATACTAGTAAAAAAATATATCCCATTGCTGCAGACTAGATAAAAGACATTTTTATGTACAATCTCAAAATAATAAGAAAATATATGTCAATGAGATAGAGGACTGGGTCTTTGTGAGAAACATTCTCAGAGGAGACTCTACAATCACTGCGTCACTAAATCGGCGTAACCCCTAACTGCACTCTAACTATTTGCTCTTATGTCCACAGATTTCTTTATGGAACAGGGGGAGATTATTAAAGGAAAACACAGCCAATCCAAATGCAGAGTTCCGGAGATCAGTTCCAGCTGATGCGTCTACAACACACTCCTGAAACTGAGGCTCCGAGATTGAGATCAGTGTGGAAGAAGGGGTGGAGAGATTGCAAGAGCCAAAAGAACAGGGAGTCCTCTGAGACTGTGCCTCCTATGAATGGCAGAAGCTGCACCCGTAAAGGCTCACGGGCATAAATGCACAAACATGATTTGATAAGGATAACATCAAAGACATGTTGATAAAGATGGGGCGGGAGAACTCAAGAGTTTTCAACCATCCACAGAGAACTACTAACAACTAAGGAACACTGAAAGAGGGAGAAATAGTTTTCCCCAGGGAAGAGCATGTCAGTTGGTTATCCGATACCAAATGATCAGCCTAAAATCATACAGCAGATTAGGAAGAATATGTATATATCCATACATATTCTTATAAAATGCAAACTCTGCATTTTAATTGTTTGTGCTCTTCCGTAATGGTCTCCCCCTGTTACATAAAGAAATTTCTGGTCATAAGAACAAATATTTAGGGTTCAGTTAGGGATATAATTGAAGTAGTGATTGTAGATTCTCCTCTAAGGAGATGATAGATAGATAGATAGATAGATAGATAGATAGATAGATAGATAGATACATACATACATACATACATACATAGAAAGAGAGAGAGAAAGAGATGTTACAATATTTAGTGAAAAAAGAGACCATGAATTTAAATTTGAAAGAGAATAAGGAGGGGTATATGAAGCAGAGAGAAAGAAGAAGAAAAAGGTTATAATATAATTATAATATTATAATCTCAAAAAGTAAAAGTAAAAGAAATAAAATATATTCATCACACCAATAGAGATAGGAGATTCAATTTTTTAAAACACACATTAAAATGCAGTTGTTAAGAGAACACCCCTTTTGGATGTGCTTTTAATATATCATTTTTTGTCTGAAACTCTAGCATCAGTCACCTAGGGGAAGATAACTTTGTGGAAGAGGAAAATGAATGACCCCAAAACTTTCCATGTTTGATTTTTTTCTCTCCGTTTTAGAATTTTTGAACCAAGAAAACATATTCTATATTGAGTAGCACAGATACTGATCTCTCTTAAATTTCTTCATCTTGATTTCTATTTTTAGAAGATTTGTTTAGCCACAAGTATGTCACTACATATTTTCAGTATGGAACAGGTACGTACAGAGGTCATAATTCATGTGACACTTATTCTGTGGGTCCTTGTGTTTTCAGGGCAGGTAGTTTACCGACTTAGTCATCTCTCAGTTCTAATCTACAATTCTAACAGGCCTCCAGGTAATGGCAGAGGTCCTTAAGTTGGACTTTGACTAGGAAAGGCCCTCCAAGAACTGGAAATACTTCCAAGAAGAGGTCATGCTTGAATTAATGTCTTGCCTAATGAAATCAGATTAAAGAGCTCCGAGCAGGGAAGAAGTAGGTTTTGAAAATCACAAATGAATTTTCTGGCCATTCACTCATTAATGAGCATGGTTAGAATGCGGATTCCTCGCTGCTGAAGAGCATGATGTACAAGACACAGGAAATAACTCAAAGAACTCAGATAACTCCACTTTTGCCTTAGCAGCATAAGAAACCACAGAGACCCAGATCTCTAGTTCTTAATAAACACTTATGACATTTATCACAAATCAATTATTGTCCTATTAGTAATCTAGGAGGGTCCAGAATCCTCCCTCTGAACACAGCCAACGAATGCTAACTTTTTGCATAAACTGTGTAAAGAACCACACATAGCAGTGTTCCAGTGCCTTGTTCCTCGAATATTTCATGGCTGCTTCTCTATAGACCCGGTCTTGAGTGTCTTTACATGGCAAAGTGGCACCTAACTATTTTTCATTGTTTCTATTTTCAACAAAACACTAAGAGGCATAGGCAGAGTTTCCTTACTGAACACCCTGTCTGCAAGATGATGACCGAGCACTTTCACCGTGTATGTGTTACAGAGCAAACTAAGATGGAATGCGCTGTGAAATGCTGGATAGCTATTCAGGAGATGTTGGCCTATGAGTAGTAAGTGCCCAAGATATAAGCTAAGTAAATCTCTTCTTCTTCAAGGTGCTTTTGGTCGTGGTATTTACCACAGCAATAAAAGTCGAACTAGGACAGGGACCTCTGATATGTAGAATTAATATGTGCTAATAAAAATAAGCTTTCTTGCTGAGTGGTGGTGGCACACGCCTTTAATCCCAGCACTCAGGAGGCAGAGGCAGGTGGATCTCTGTGAGTTCAAGGCCAGTCTGGTCTACAAGAGCTAGTTCCAGGACAGGAACCAAAGTTACACAGAAGAACCCTATCTTGAAGAAACAAATAATTAAAAAACAAGTTTTCCATTTCTAAGGCTACACTTTTTTATATTTCTGAAGACTAAGATTAAAATAGTCTTGTGTAGCTAGTCTTCCTCTGTTCTGCTGGCCAGTTCCCAAATAAATGACATGGGGACTTCTTATTAATTATAAAAGCTTGGCTGATAGCTAAGGCTTGCTAGTAACTAGTTCTTACAACTTCAATTAACCCATTTCTATTCATTTATTTTCTTTTACGTGGTTCAGTTACTTTTACTTTGTAAAGCCCAAGCTGCTTACTCTGCATCCCTGGCATCTCCTCGTGACTCTGCCCTTCTTTCCAGCATCCTCTGCGCCTGGAAATCCTGCCTAGCTATTGACCATAAAGCTTTTTATTAAACCAACCGCAGTGACACATCTTCACAATGTAAACAAAGATTATTCCACAAAAGTCTTGTTATGCTGTCTGTATCCCTGATTATAAATATCACATAAAACCCAAAAGTGGAGATTCTAGTTACACGTACGATGGAACAAATTCCTTCCCTGGGATTTAGGACTAGCTTGGTGGTGTCTCAAACCAATTCTAAGAACCAGATCAAGACCTCTGCAAGCAGGAAAGAGTCAGACTGAATTGCTATCTAATTCAATCAAACAGACTCATCAATTCATTTATAAAATATTGCTTCAGCATTTATATTAGCTTTACAGAATTTTCCATGTGTATAGAATTTATCTTCCTGATTATGATCATATGCTTTAAGATCAGCCAAGTTTACTCTTTTGAATCTGGAATGAATTCCATTATAAAATTGATTTACCATTAAAAATGATTTGTTGTGATGTAACTTTTAAAAAAGATCATAGCTTTTTTCAATTCCCTCAAATGATCAGGAAAATCAGAAATAAGAATGAAATGAGAAGAGAAAGTGTATATATATATATATATATATATATATATACATATACATATGTATATGTATATGTATATATATATCTTTAGTAAACTTCCAGCTCTTCCTACAGGTTAGGGCAGGTTGAAAATGTCAATTGATTAAAGATTGGTCTGCCCTGAGAGATGATGAAAGGGAAATTTTAGGTCACTGGGGACACAGCTCTTACTTGAATGTTGACTGAAGGCGGATAATCAGATGCCTGCAGGATGACCTGTGGGACACCGCCACAGAGACTGGACAGACAAGGTGGATAGGCTGACTAGCACGTGTTTTCTAGATGTCTGTGCTTGACATTTTCTCCCAGAGAAATTCACAGTTTTGCAGGGAATTTTACAGAGCAAAACATGGAACATAAAGATTTACAAAAGCTTCAGAAACAGTCTTAACAAATGATGCAATGTTCTTCAAATATTTGCATTCAGTCCTGTCCACTGTACTCTCAGACATATAGGTCAGCTTCCCGAACTACTGCTTCAACAGGAAATCACGAGAATTCATTATTAATTATAAACATCTTGATATCATCAGAATAAGCACTTACAAATACTGTAATAAAATAAAAAGAAAAACAGTGTTCCAAGCAGGGTCTGCATTACAGGCTGATGCCCCAAAATTTTATCACCTGACCTTAATCCCAGTCATGATCATCGTGGTGGAAGGAGTGTACCATACCAACTCCCACAAGTTGCAAGTTGTTCTATGAGATGTAAAGTGCGCGCACACACACACACACACACACACACACAAACACACACACACAAAATGAACAAATGTGATTAAATATTTCAATAAAGGAAATATTTTTAGTAGGTGACAGTGCTCACTATATTCCAGAGAGCTAAAAAGACATGCTTATATACAGAGGGAAAACTCAGCTAATTTTCAAGATATTTGCATGAATACTTGTACCTATCTTATTCCATGATGGAAACTCAGAAGCAACAATTTCAGATGAAGGACCATTATGCTGTGACGTTGTATGACGCGCTTCCTGGGGCAATGAGAACAAACATGGACTAAAGCTAAACAGGAAGCAGTGACTGACCAAGGTAATGATGCCACCAAAGTCCAATTTGCTGAATCAGTGAGTTTATTGGGATTACTTACAGGACTTACAGGAGTACGAGTGAGGGTTTACATGGAGCTGACTTAGAGACAGCCATATCAATAAAAGCCCATCCTAGCATAGGGAAACCCACCAACAGATTTTGGAGAGTAACGGGGCAGATCTGTTGATATGTGACTTCTCCAGGCAGCTGGGCTTCTCTAAGAGCATCTGTCAGAAGTCAATTATTGCTTGAGTCACGAGTCACCCAGCCTGTAGCCCGCTTTTCAGCAGCCTGAGGTGATGGATACATGTCTCCTCGCAGAGCATCTATCTGAGAGTAGTCTCGAGGGAGTGTGAGATGCTCACGAGCTCTGGAAAAGGCAGGTAACAATCACATGACTGAAGGAGTTCCCCAAAGCTCTCCAGGTTCAGCTTCTCACTGCATCTTCAGCCCCAAGTCAGTTATATAACTAACTACCTCATGCTCCACTTCCTTGTTGCTCAATGGGAGGAATGTCTGTTCACTGTGTGTTGGAATTACCATAGAGACGAATGAGGTAATGAACAGAGGCAGCACGATTTCAGTGTTTCCTTTACCATATATTTTCCTGCTAAACACCAACAACATTTGAAATTGTAGCTTTTGCCTCAGCGTAGGCATATTTCCCCTGTGCTCCCTCTTTGTAACTAATATGACAACCTCCCTACTTGTGGTGCAAACTATTCTCTTTATTTCATTTTTTTTTAAATCTCCACCACAGAAACAACGCCCTTACTCTCCAACAATCAACCACCCTTAGAAGCCCCATCACGCCTCATTGTTAAATAACAGAAGTAACAGGAAAGCTGTTCAGAGGTACTCTAAAATTACCCAAGGGATGAGAAAAAGAGGTGTTTTCCTGTTTGAATGCCTTCAACCATGGATATCAAAGCAAAGATCACTGAAGCTGAGTGACGTGTCTCCTGCAAATAGCACCCCACCACTTTTACCTGAAGATTCATAAGCAAAAAAATATTTCCATTGTATTTTAAGAATATCCAGACTAGTGTGGCCTATTCCCACATCTGCCGTATTTAGTGAATGAGTCAGGGCATATTAACAAATGCTGTCACACCCTCAAAATCTCCCTTCCTGTTGGATATTTTATTGATTAAGTAGACGTTTTCATCACAAGCATACACAAGCTTCACCAACACAGCAACCGCTCAAGCGCGCCTGGGAATTTATGACAGTAACTTACTCTCGAGAGAGTTGCTACAGAGAGACTGTGTCTGCAGAGGCCAGTTGGCTGATGGTAGCTCCAGTGATGTGGAGAGGGAAGAGTGGAGCAGGTCCAGAGCCCAGTGACAGTTTATCTGGGCTCTGTTTAGCTCCCTAGCAAGCTATCTCTGTGGTGTAATATCTTATGATTGGGAGATAAAAACTTTTCAGAACATATTAACGTAACAGAACCCTATTCTACATGAACCAAAGAGCTAAGACTGCTATGTGGTGCATCTGAGGCCTAGAGCGGGGTGAGAGGCCTCTCTGGGCAGTTACCTGCCCCTCTGATGTTTCCACCGGTGTATTTGAAAAGTGTCTTGATTTACGGCTTCCTTTTGTTACTCTAAACCATCAGGAACTTACTTGTACATAAAACATGCAATTTGGGGTAAGCCAAACCTGTGTTCCAAGGACGTGGTCTCTCATATTTGGTTCCAGAATAAACTATCTCCTTTTAGGTGTCAGTGGTGTTTTTGCATCAATTTCTAAAGACATTCCTTTAGGTAAAGAGAAAAAAATCTTAAAATTTATACCCTCCTGTAAAAAAACAAAGTAGAAATTTCAATCGCACACTTTCTTGACTTTTGCTTTTCTCAAAAGTGTTCTATGAAGAAATAAGGAGCTCCATGAACAAAAAAAAAGGAAAAAAGAAAGAAAGAAAAGAAAAATGAAACAGGTAGCAAAGAATACCACAGCCTGGGACATGCAGCTCATTTCTGGCTTTCTTTTTCCTGCCACCCCCTTTGAAAGAAACCACTCAAACCTGTCTTCCCATGTGTCTATAGTTGTCTGTGAACATAGATATACAGCTAGAACTCATAAATCTGTCCGTTAATCCACACGGTCTTAACATTAAAGTTTAGTACTGGGTGCTGTGATGGGGGTAGGTGTCTTTTCCCAAAAGAAACTTGGAGAAATTATATTCCACTGTTAAAAGTGTAAGAAAAAATAACGACAACAATCCCAGGCCTCAGGCTATTTTTACGTGTGAAGGAAAATGGAATTTGATCAGGATTTGTGACTTCAGCTGCCTGCTTCAGAACCAAGGATCTGCCCTGTGATGGAGCGCCATTGCGTAGGACTGAGTCAATCTGGAAGTGAGAGCTTTGGAATGCCATCTGACTTTGCAGAGAGGCTCAGCCTGGGCAGCCAGCACTTTCCTGGCACTCACAGTCCTGGAGGAGGGTGCTGCTGATGTCACCGACAGGCAGATCATTTCCAGTTCTGCAAAGGAAAGAATAGGGATTCACCTTGACAGGAGGAAGAGCAAGACAGGCCCAGAGAGTGCTAGAAAGCTTCCCCCAGGCAACTGTTTCAAAGTGAGTCACTTACATTCCTAGGAAGAGATGAAGATCACAGGAAGCGCTGCTCACAGGTCTAGCGCAACAGGAGCCAAGCCAACCTGAATCCTGGTATTCAGGTCATCCCCAAACATGTGACGAAAGACCTTGCTATTGTTCCCTGCCTTCTCTCCTTTTATAGTAGCATTAATTCTGTGAGTACCTAAGCACTCACATGCGAAAACACTGTTTGGGGCTGCTGATAGGTAACGATAACCAGAAAAGAGAAAGAAATCCCAAAGCCTTGAAGATTGTGGGGAAAAGATTGAAGAGTAGAGAAAAGTGCCAACAAGAAACAGCCCTGTGCAGACAGGGGAGGTCTTGCTCAAGAAAGTGTCCTGTTGCCAGTCAGGGCTCTTGGTGGGCCTAGGATATGCAAATTCCAGTCCTCTGAGAAGATACAGTTGGCCTAGGGAAGGATCTAGGATTATCACTGTTTTCCAGGCTCCAAGTCACTGTCAGTGGTCGAAATAAATTAACAAAAGCCCTAACAAACAAAACAACTCATGTTGGAGTAATCAATCCACTAGGGATTCTCTACCGTAGCTTCCAAAGGATAGTCAACAGACCTCCAGCATTCCCAGGGCCTCTGTTTAGAATTCCCATTTCCAGTTCCCACTCCAGTGCTAAGGAACCAGAAGCCACACAGGAAAGGGAAGTCTGTCCTTCCCTTTTGCATGTTAAGGAACACTCAAGCTGACTCTGATGCCTACCAAACATTACCTGCCCAATACAGCAGCTGTTAGCCACACGAACCACTGAGCATACTGTCTGTAGTTAGTCCAACTGAAAGTGCTGGGTTCATCACACACTCGACTAAAAGGACTTGAGAAACACAATGTAGATCCATAGCTTATAGAAGTGAGGACCAAAGGTTGATCTAGGAGAGTATTGGGTTAACTATGCTAATAAAATTGGTTTCATCTGCTTGAATTTGTTTGCTTAAATGTGGCTGCTGAAAAAATTTCAATTATACATGTGGTGAGTTTTATATTTCTCTTCGGCAGTATGGCACTAAACTTTGAAAAACACTGCCATCGAGTAGTGGTTCTCATCTGGGGCACTTTGCTCCTGACCAGACATCTGGTAATCTTTGGTAATTTTTGGTTTTTCCAATGTGGGCAAGGATCCCGAAGGTATCTAGTACATACAAACTAGGGATGCTTTAAACTCTGTAAAGCACAGGAAAGCTCCTCATAGAAAAAGTCAACACTGTGAGGTTGGCAAACCTGCACTATTAATGTGATTCTGTTCCCTAGACTCACCTAGGAAGAGTTGAAAATACTGACTTCCTTGGCCCGTATCCAGATGATTTAAGTCTCTAGTGTGGAGGCCATGTACTGGAAGGTCATTTTGGTTTGGTTCAGTTTGGTTCCTCCTGAACTCTAATGCGCAAGCAGGACAAGAAAGGCTGTCCTGATGGGAAAAACAGAAGCAAATCATTCATATAAGCCTGTGCTGTCTGTCAACACCCCTCACCCTCATGCTGACCCGCAAATGTCCATTTCAAACACGTCTCCCAGTGATGCTGGTGCAGGGGTGGGGTGGGCATTTCCTACCAGTCAACAGAATCCTACTTATGCACCCTTCAGCAGGAGGGCACCCCACAGAACTGACTGCTGCTCTCTACCTGCAAGAGCAGACTTCCCTACCTCTTTAGCTAGAAGCCAGAGTGCAGTCAAAGTGTCTTCCGCAATTTAGCTGAGGCAGAACTAGCTCTTTCACTGGGGTGGGGGACATAAAGAAATGGTTAAAGAGGTCAAATCCCCACGTAATTCGTTCTTGCCTATATTGCAGGTGGGAATCAAAACTTTTGGGCATTGGGTTATCTTAAGTGAAACCTGTTTAATTTGACTCTTTAATTCCTTTCGAAATCCAATTTAGATCACTTCAAAATAAGCTTGTACAGATTATGAAACATTTTACAATAAGGCACACGTCTGCATTACACACACACACACACACACACACACACACACACACACACACACTCCTACTTACTTTGCTGGGTATAGTCACTTTGACCTGAACAGCAGCCTTGGGACATTTGCTCTGAGACTCTTCCTGAATTATCTGAATGGATAGCATCCCCATGTCCCCTGGTTTTTGCTCAGATGTCACCTTCCTTCTTAAATGATTCCACACTTTTCTTATCCCTCTAGTCCTTATCCTACTGGTCTGTTTGATTGCTTGTCCTATCCATAGCTGATTCCTTAGTTTAACAATATCATCAAACTTACACTGTACAATTTTTGCTTTGTTCACTGACATTTCTCAAATATCTAAAAATTATGCCTGATCAATAGTAGATATATAATAAATATTTGCTATTTGAATAAGCCTTTTTTAAACCTAAAGCTATTTAATTTTTTAAAGCTTTATTACTTTCATTAAAAAATTCTAAATTAATTTTTGGAGTTCATATAGTTGCTTCGCTCTAAGAAAATGGCCAGAAGGCTTATTTTACAAATAATCCCCACATCAGTTAAAGGTTCAAACACCTCTCTGAAACAGAAATGGTGTCACTATGGCTCCAAGAGGGTTGGTGAGGGACAATAACTAAAATGAAGGATGGGAGGTAGACTACTGAGTGTCTTATGGACCAGGATATGAACTTTGAATTTTGTGATTAGAGAGAATATTCAATGGTTAAGATTACTTGTTCTTCTGCAGAGGATTTGGATTCAGTCCCCAGGATCTACAGTAGTTGACAGCTGTCTGTCACTCTAGTTTCAGGTAATCGAAAACCCTCTCCTGGCCTCAGTGGGTGCCAGACGTGCATGCAATGTACTTACAGACATGCACACAGAATACCCGTAAACATAAAAAAAAAAATAAAAGTGGGCACACCAGGCATGCATGCAGTGTACTTACAGACATGCACACCGAATACTTGTACACATAAAAAAATAATCATTTTAAAAATGAGTTTGAATTATGGTTCTGATAATTAGGAAGCAATTGGAGACTTTAAGCAGTATGTTAGGCAGATGCTGAATTGAAGGTGTGACAGAAAGTCCCAGGGTCTTCTTGGAGGATAAGGTTGTCTCTTTTTTTAATTTGATGAACTAATTTTCCCTGGCCTTCTGGAAATGTGTAGAAAAATAAGCTTGGATTTGTTGGGTAGAGAAAAGCACGAACTAGAACTACAGAGTCACTGCTGGAGGGGAAAGGGAGCCATAACTCGGGCAGTAAGTGCTTGCCTTGTAAGCTTGAAGACTAGCTTGATCCCCGACACCACATAAAATAACCCATGTGTGATGGCATACTTGTCATCTCAGTACTAGAGGAATAAATAAGATCCCCAGAGCTCACCAGCCAGCCAACCTGTGCTACATGATGGGTTCTAGGCCAGCAAAAGAACCAGTCTCAAAAATAAAAGGTAGGCTATTCTCTGGCCTCAAGGATATGCTCATTCCTGCACTCAGTACAGGAATACACACATACACACACACACACACACACACACACACACACACACACCTCTCACACAAAATAGAGCTATGGGCTCAAATCATCTTCCCCGTACACAAATACATCCTAGAGACTCCTTTAACATGGGCCAACAGCAATACATCATGTGGGAACTTGTAAAAAAATGCGCAATTCTAGGCCCCACCCCAAAGCTCACAAACTCAGATCTGAACCCTATCTCTTCCCCTGGGACTTGGCTGTACAAAGTTGACCCATCCCTTTGTTTGTAGCTCTATGAGGACCATAGTGGAGAGAGATGGGAAAACTTTCTTCCCATTGTCTGGTTGCAAACCTGTAGCCTGAAGCCTGGGAATCAGGAAACCTGGATTTCCTACTCAGAACAAGAAGCTGTCAAAATATCGGCACGTCTGGGAGTTCAACATCAGAGCAAGTCAGAAGGAAGATGGCAAAAAAAAGTCACTCCCATCAGTCTCGCTAGGAAAGCGATGGAATGCACCGGGGACAAAGAAAATACATGAGCCTGCTTCCAAAAACTCAAGGACCTATGCAGAAGGATGCTAGTGTCTGAATGTGGCCCCTTTATATTGACTTTTTCTCTGCGTGAATAACTGAATTGCAAAAAAACAGGCACACTCTTCGTGACTGCTCATCTCTCTATCATGAATGTTCTTCCTCCAAACGTCTGTGTAACCAATCCCCTCACCTCCTCAAATCCTTTATCAAAATGGAGAATTCCCATGGTACCTCTTCAGCTCCTCAGCCCGAAGTTTCACATTCAGCTTTCGGTTCCCAGATTTCTCCAGTTCTAACATCCAGCTTTCCCTTTAGTCTTCCCATAGCATTTGCCCCTTGCTAAAATACCACAAAACCTATTTGTTTCACCTGTCTACCGATGCTATCTCTTGCTGACATGCAAGCTCTGTGAGGGAGGAGGGTCTTAGGTTCATTCTCTGTGTTAAACTAAGAATCTGGTCTAGAGCAATTCCTGCAACCCAGTGCGTGTACAACAAACACTAGCTAGCTAAAGGGAGAGTGAGCTTCTCAGGCAGGAGCGGTGGAGTTTGACAAACTGGCTGCTGTTGGATTCAAGCAGAACTTTGATTTGAACCCTGGTTTGGATGATGACCACATTCATGATCTTTCTCGTTAGTAAATTTTTAAGTTTTTGTTTTCTCACAGGTGAGATCAGTTTCACAGCACCACAGGAAAATTAAATAATACCTGAACCCTGCTCATCAGCTGCCCCTTTATTGCTGTTCATTCTCAGTTTCCACAGATTTACATCACTGTCGGAAACACTGCTTCTTATGCCTCTAGCAGCCGTTGCCCATGATTTCCTGGTTGTGTGGAAGCCAATCGCTGGCCTCAGGTTAAAGCCCATCGTTAACTGTGGGTTAAAGCCAATCACTAGTTGTCTGTTAAAGCCGATCGCTAGCTGTGGGTTAAAGCCAATCACTAGCTACAGGTTAAAGTTGATCACCAGAAAAAAAAAAAAAGTTGATCACCAGCTGCAGGTTAAAGCTGATCACCAGCTGCAGGTTCACCTTTGCTGCACAAAGAGTTGCTAGATTTTTCACTACTCAAGTAGATAATCTCTTTCTAAACTCGCGAATATAAAAAAACACATTTAACTCATCACATGCTTGTGTTGGAAGCATCATGAGGGCAGGAGGTTGGGTCTTTATCTTAACAAGTAAAGAAATAAAGGTCTCAGGTTAAGATATTTTCAGAAAGTCACATAGCTTGTTAGCAGAGAGGAAAACCCGAAATCTGGGTTTCCAGATTCCCAGCATTCCTTCCACTCCATCTGGCATGAAAGCGGTTGTTGTAAAAAGTCCCAAACTTTTCAGCCTGGCAGAGTTAGCACAACGTAGATAACTGAGGTCAGATCTAAGATGTCCTGGAATCCTCTCTATCTTAGTAGCTACTAATAGAACATGCTCAGTACATTTATAATGCACAAGTAATGGTTTGCCTGAGAAGAAGCCTTAGACAAGCCCTGCTTCTACACTGACAGGACATTCAATTCCTTCATATAGAATATAGAAGATTCTACACATGGGACGCTAAATCTGTCAGGTCGATGATGCCGGCTTTCTCAGCTTTCCTCATTTTGAATCTCTTCTATAGTCACTATCTGTTGCACATTTGGGTTGATATTTCTCGACAAACTCATTCCACTATTTTCGTTGAACTTTACCTTAAATATTGCTCAAGGGTATCAGAAATAGTAAAATCCATGGAATTATTTTGGTATCATTAGTAACAGCCCATGGATACAGTCTGAAAATTGGCCCAAATGCTCATCTGCAGGTAATTATAAACTTGGCCCTTCTACCTGCAACAGCCAATGACCAGATGTCAGGCGCTGAAAGACGGGCCGAATAAATAGTCAAGAATGCAAGATGTAACAGTCTGGTCTGTGATTAAGCCTCAAAAAAAAAAATTACTAAAAATAAAGCGAGGAAGCAAACAAAACAGTTGTTATGGAAACGTGTTTTGAATCACTCAAAGCAAATTAAAATCCCTCCTATTTGCCAAACCACTCAAGCTCCACTACACACAGTACAAGCCCATGCATATCAACATCATAAGATAATAAAAGGAACGGAATGCCGTGGTAGACCTCCATAGCAGAGCAGAACTCAGAAGAACGGGAAGGTGCTGAGTGGAAGGTGATCCCGAATTTCTTTACCTAAAGAATCCAACCTCTTAACCCATCTTAAGTTCATTCACTTATTCAATAAGTATTTATTGTCTGCCAAGTAGACTTGGAAACCTCAGGAATTCAAAGAGCGGCGTTTTTATGTATTACCCAGCTTAGACCTTGGAAAAGAAAGCCTCAGCAAACTTTGTTTTGCAAACAATAGGCAGATATAGAAATGAAAATAAGCGCACGCATGCACAGCAACACTCTGTCAATGTTGGGCTAAGGCTGAATGTGTAATGATACGGGGATGATTCAAAAAAACAAATATACAGGATATGTAAACATTCTAAAAGACTAAATCTAAGTTTCAGGGCTTGAGAAGGAAATACAATCCATAGTTTCACTCTAGCTAAGCAAAACATATGACCAAGGGAAGGCGAGAGCCTGGCTAGCACCCGTGGTAAGTAGGTAGGATGAATGAATGGGTGGGAGTCTAATGTACAGAGTCTGACGTGGAGTCTAGTGGACACTGGCACATCGCTTCCGTCATCACAGGCAAGTCTCTGCTACACAGATGTGTGGATGGGGCAGAAATAAGATGTATGCATTTTCAGCCCATTTCTTACCCAAAAGAAAATGCCCAGCAGAGATAACACAAAAAGATGAAACAGATTAGAAAAGCTATAACAAAATGCCAAATAATATGAAATAATAATAAGTTCCAGATCATTTCAGCCTCTAAGAAACAAACGAATAAATATTGCTACCTGTTTAGCTTCAGAAGATGAAGAGCAGTGGAGCTGACCTTATTTGGCTACGAAAAAAAAAAAAAATAAGATGCTGTCTCTATAGCAATTGCTCAGAGCCCAAACTATATGATAGAGTTGTTCCCAGCCTAGCTGAGCATGGTCATAGCACAGTTAGCCTTGCTAGCCTCCATTTCCACGTCAGCGACAGCCTTTACCAAGTTCATTGTCGTTCTTTTTAATTTCCTCCTTAAATGTATGCAGGTATTGAATTTGGCTTACCGTTCAGTCACATTTGCCAAATGGTCTTCCGGAATTCTCCCCGCACCCTCTGTCTCCTACACTACCAACATTCCCGCAGACAAGAGTTAGGCCTCCACCATCGTCAGCTCTCAGTCATTCATCTTCTCAGCTCGGCATTGTTTGTCTCTATCAAAGCCTCCATGACGGAATCTCATCTCCAACATCACCTAACAGGGAACCGGAAGAATGTGTAGCCTTAGGATATGACCCAGTGCTGCCAGGATGAGGGCAAAGGGGGGGGGGCAACGAATGAGAAAAAACAACCTTGAGAATCACGTGAAGGCTTCCTGAACAATGGACCCCACTGGCCCTGGTAAATTGAGTGTTTCTCTATAAACACCTGACAATAAGCCATTCATGAATCCACACAGGAGAGATTATAATTAGTGTATAAAATCAGATCATTAAACTATAATGCTAAAAATAATTATTTTTCAAAAATCTCCAGAGGTTTTTTTCCAAATAAAGACAAAACAATAATAAAAAGTAGAGATATCATTCTTGCCGTCTCGATGTCTTTTACTTTTTAGCAAAACGCTTAATCTATTCAGATTAGGTCTGAGACATGATCTTGAGACCCTGTACCAAGATTGGGTAAAGACACTAGAGAAATTATTTTAGTGTAAGTTACAGATGTTTAGAATGTATAATTTAAAACATCACATTTTGGGTCCTTCTTCATATGCACTGGATAGCATTACAAAACAATGCTTGTTAAAAAGCCCTTCTCTTCAGTCTCTCCTGGGCACAAGGCTAAACGGAGCATTTGATGCTCTATAGCTTTTTCTTGTTTCTTCTTGACACCCCAACTGACTTTCCCTTTTTAGTCCTAGGGATGCTGGAAACTACTATTAAATAAAAATACCTGGAAGAAAACCAATCTGAGGTCCATATGACACAAAGGAACATTTCCTCGGAGCAGACTGTAGTTGCTATAACCATGTTTAGTCTTCAGCGAGCAAAGCTTGGTGCACTTCGCTCATCAGCATGCAGCTAAGAAGGAGGCAGGTTTCTTTCCAAGCACATGTTTTTCACCGCATTGCTGGAATCACTACAATGAAAGGGCAGAAAGTCTTCCCAGCCCGCTCACATCCTTAGACTTCTTTGGAGAAGACAAAACAAAGCAGAAGACAAACGGCATAAGCAATAATGGCTTGGCTCTTCCTGCTTATTAGGGTGGTTTTTTTTTTCTGCATTCTTTGAAAATCTATTCAGTCCTCTTGTTAGTAGCATCTCTTTCATTGTCTTCTAATCCAATGCCATGTCCTTTCCCAAACACTTGAGAAATTATCATTTTCATTCAACATCATTTAATTTCCTGAACAAATACAATTTTAAAATACGAGAGGCTCAGGTACACATAGAGAGCTTGTTTTAATTTCCGGTTTGCCCTTGTAATTGTGGTTTTAGGAAAACTGATGAATATTTGAAATAGATTTTCTGTCCGTGTGGTCTTTCTCATCTTAAAGGGAAAGGTGATCATGTATTTTTAAAAATTGGTTCCCACATAAAATCTCTGGTTAATTATGTTTTACATAATTTAGTTGCTTATATTTGGTCACAACACACCTTTATATGGGTGCGTGGGAGGTGGAACAGAAAATGAAATTAAAATCACAACAGTTTCCATGCTGCCAATACTGAGAGCAGAAAAATTGAAAAGATTGAACAATGCATCAAATATTCACTTCCGAGTATATTGTTACTTTAAAGGTAATTTTAAGTATGAAATAATAATAATAACGAGGCAATTCCCTTTATAACCTTTTATATCCCCTCCTCTTCCTAAATACTGTTTTTGTGTTTATGTATATGTTCCAGGAAGAGGAAGGGAATAGATACAGAACATCATAAGCATGACTTTTAATCTGTATTTACCTTTCTGCTACCTCGTAACATTTTCCTCTGTCAGCAAGTGTAGATTAGTCTCATGCTTTTATAGAAACTTTATACTGCTTCGTAGAATGCTTATACTATAAATGACTTACGCTCTTCCCGACTTGAAGACATTCTTGTCAGCGACAGGCAGAGATAGCTCCAGGATTTATTATAAAGGATCCCACGGAAAATCCTCGCTTTACACAGTCTCTGTGTAGCAGTGAGCATGACTGCAGGAGAGAGCCTTAAGAAGAGGGATTCTCAGCTCAACTACCCTCACTTACAGCCTCTTCACCTAATATGCAAAGATCTGGGCAATCTTGGGTTGCTGCTATGCAAAGCATGAGGCTGCACGTTTTCCTGTTTCTCACAAGCAGACACCGTGAACTGCTTCTCTTACGTCCTTTTTAAAACAGGTTCTTAAACAAAAGCGAGAATGCAGCAGTTTGTTCAGAAGGTAACTCCAGGAATCACTGTAAACGAGGCAGGGACGTGAGTACAGAGGAAAGAACATCAAAAAGGAGCGCCTTGAGCTGCCCACTACCTCTCCTTAAAGAGTGGGCGCCTTCCGGGCTTGAGTGAAGCTCAAGGAGTTCCCAAAATACAGAATTTTAATGCTACAACTGAGAGAGCTCCAAAGATATGAGGAAAGTTGGCCACCCTACTCTGCAAACAACTGGGACTCAATATTTTCTGAAGACCACCGGAGAGGCCATACACAATGCAATTTTGAGTTTTCCCAACAAAGGACAAGGAAATAGGATATTTATGCACTAACATTTTTCTGAACAGGATCACATTGAGGCATTGTATTTCATTTCCTATTTTATCTTGACAAGAATAGGTCATATTCTGGTATCTATAATTAACTGTCTAGAAGAAAAACCAAGGAAGTTATTAGCATAACAAGGAACTTCCTGAAATCGGGCTCTAATGTCGCCCACTGGGAGGGGATATAGCATCAACCCAACCTAGAACAGGACTGCTTTCCCCAGTTGGGTTAGCACACAATCCCACGTCAATGATGCTTTCACTAGCATTTCCTACTCATTAGGGAACATAGCCTTGTTTCATATTTGCATCCGTTCTTGCAATTCCAAATCTCTGAGTTTTTAAAGGCAGTTTTAGGGAAAGTCACACTCCTAGACTGGGTTGCTGACATTTACAGTAGAATAAAAATGTGTCCAGTTTCAAAATATGTGTGCCTGAGAGTAAGGATGAGGAGCAGAGTAAATACTAAAGGTGAAAAGCGATGATATGGTCATGACATTCCCAGGGTCACAAGCCCGGTCGCACTTCCCTACAATGAGAGGACAGAACTTGAGTGCACACCAGGTACAGTTTTTAGGTTCTCACAGAATTGACTTGCAGCCACACCTCATCTGAGTCTCTCTGGTCAGATTCCTTTCCTCCCACACTTCCTCCCTGGTGTGTTTTCAAATGACTCCTCCATCTCTAAAGACTGCCATCTGATGTGAGTGTCCCCTACATCCTTGTACTACTGCAGGAACCACTGCTGTCTATTTCCTTCAAGACTCCATCATTGTATTATAATTTTACCATAAGGAAATCAAGGATATTTAACAGAGCTTTCAAGGGGCATTATCACTGATACATAGCACATTCAAATCCTTGTACAACTCCAAATGCATGATATTATGTAGCTCATAAGCAGCAGTCTGAGAGGCTCACTAAACCATAAGGACATTTGGAAGTTATATAAACATAAATTTAAACTTCAGGCTCTCTTGCTTCATTCATAAAGCCTTCATCCATCTCCTTAAGCACCCGAGACCTGCTGTGGTTTCTCTTACCTTGTTCTGTGCGTTCCACTTCACTGTGTCTTATCACATTACAGCTTTTGCTCAGGCTTCCTTCTCATTAGGATTCGAACTGACAGCATCGGGAAATAATGGCATGTTGATAGCTTTATTTTGGAGTGGGAAAGCACTCCATAAAGTTTATGCCTCATAAATGAATTGATTCATCTTCTAAAATTTTATTCTAGTTGTCCCTATTTTAAAGAGTAAATCACCCCCTCCCCATTTTATGAATTGTAAAAACCTGATGCTCAGAGCAATAGATGAATTGCTTAGGTTACCAAAGTCATAACGAAGGAAAAACTCCTATGGAGCTTCTATGGGTACTTCTCCTCCATTTGCGTTTTCCATTTCCTCTTTCTCTCTCTTGCTTCTCTGGAAAGAGGAGGTCACCTCGGGCATTCATCTCCTATCTACCCACCTGGTTTGACCTCCCCCTGCTACCTCAGCACTTTTTTCTACCGCTGTTGCTGTACCCTTAAATCACTCTATGGCAGAGAAGCTCTGATTAGCTTTTTCCTGAGATGCCATCACTGCATCCCGCCACAGGTGTGCTGTGAATACCAGAAGCATGACAAGTCTCCTCCTGGTACTTGATGCCCTGGAGGCCTTCTCTGAATCGCTATTTTCCTCTTTCTGTTTGAACTGTTTAACTACATAAGAGTTCAACTGAAGTCTGTTGAACTTTTACATTTCTATAATTCTTTGTCTTCCCCACCAATCTGATTGCTTATCATAATATGCACAGTAGACACTCAACGGTCTTTAATGAGGATGATGATAAGTTCATGTGCCTTTGCAACCTATGGGATGGAAACTATAGGTATGTGTTGTGCATTTATCATGTGTGTGCTTACACATTTATAACCTTAGGGTTCTTATTCTTGAGAATGAAATAGTTAAACTTAAGAGAATGGTAATTGATAATAGCAAAAAAAAAAAAACAGACCAGATTTCACAACTGTGGCTTTCTTTAATAAGGTGGGGTTGATTCTTAATTTTAGTTTCGTTGGTAAGATCAATTTAGCTAAAAATATGACGAGAAGAATTTATACCTTAAGAACTGATATTAGCCTGGTTTTCCCGACATAAAATTCTTTATTTAATGTGCTCCCTTACAGATGCCAAAGGACTGGAGCCTGAGATAAAATCCTTTATCATTTCAGCAGCTGCTAAAGCCTGAAGGCAACTTCTGTTGCAAGCTTGAGGCTCAAGGAAGGGCCAGACACTGGAAAACATTTTCATAGGTCAATGAGTAATTCAGAGAAAGCAGCTCATATTTTCACCTTGTCCCTGCTTTGGCATGGTCTTCGAGGTTTCACTTTTACCTTAAATTTCTTCTTAAAGAGACATGTAGAGGCCTTTATGGTGTACAATATAGGATATGTTTAAAAATGGAAAACAGAACATTTTTGGTGGAAGAAAAGTCTAGTTAAAAGCCTGTATTTAAAAAATCCTCAAGGTATTTGAAGATAAGCAATGATTTTTTTTGTTTCTTCCTGATTAAAATAGGTGTGAACTTCCTAGAACTGCTGGAAATCATACAGTCAAAGGAGAATTCACTTGAAGAGAAGAATTCCTAACTTGACCAAAAAAAAAAAAAAAATACTAATGCCTAAGTCTAGAAAGAAAGACAAAGGATGGGGTTTAGATTTTCTCTCCATACACTAGTACACAAGCAGAAAGTCACACTCCTCAACGTGCACAGAGTTTCTAAAATAAAAATCTTAACTTGGGTTTATAATCCATGCATTCTACTGCCCCCAAGAGAAGGTTCATTTCAAAACCTCAGTGTTTCAGAGGACCAGGACTGGGTGGTACCTAAGAGAACTGTTTCTACAAGGACATTTGGGACCACTTACTCAGTTCCTAGAGCTGTTTTTCAACCAGAAGCAAGGAGGTTTAGAGTTTCCCATTTAAAATAGCCAACAAAAACTTAAGGAAGTACACAAAACTACAAAATCTAGACGAAACAGGGGGAATATATTGATACCAAAAAAAATAATATTGGTATTAATTCTCTCTGATCAGAAGCCACCAACTAGAAAGAGGGAAATCGAAGAAATGTCACAAAGGCCATTGATTTGCATAGCTCTAGGTCTTAGAGAAAACGCAAATACAGAAGGTACAACGGTGACAACCGAAAAAACATATGTATGCACAAAGATTGTTGACAAGACGTTGTAAATCAAGAAAACCTGGTTTCCTACTTGGATAGAATTGGGAGGGTTTGGTACAATCCTTCTGAGAACAAAGCAGTCATTATTCTTTATGGAATACACTTCAAAATGGGTGACTGATAACAGAGCTATATTTTCAGCTCTCTCTTGATTTTTCAAATGTTGACAGAGATCTCACTAAATTTCTTCTGATTCACCACCCCAAGTGAGATTACCAATCTGTGTCATCAAGACTAATTAGGTCATCAAGTTCCTAAGGCCAAAATGCTGGGATTTATGGTTAGCCACGGAAAGGACCAGGAAGTCTAGACATAAGAAAGTCTATGTGTCTGTGTGTCTATCTGTCTATGTGGATCATGAACTGTCATACGGGGCTGATTGACAGATTAAGGTAAAGCATTTGAGGAGGAAAAAAAAGGAGGGAGCATTAAGAAAGGAAGGGAGGTATTTTGCTATCATCCCAAAGAACTACAAGTTAAAACCCAGAACAGGTTGGCTTACCTAAAATATGGTTCAGAACATGTAGTATATACTTAAAACAGGTAAGTATACAGGAAAAGAAAATTAACCTTTAACCCTTACGCTTACATTTCCAGAAGCCCCTGGCTAGACTATCAATGCCCTGTACAGTATGTCATAGAAACTTTATCAGGATTTCTTAGTCACCATCAGACTGCCTTGTTCTTCAGAAGGACTAGGACCCGACTTTAGTACCAAGGTTAACAGCAGGAAAGAGATACCATGGGAAGGAGCCAAAAGCAGTGAAGGGCAGTATTATCACTTTATACAGCACTTCAAAGGGACGCCAAGCAATAGTTGCCTGTTTAAGGGGACCGATATCTCAAAGTCACCCTGTTAATAACCCCAGAGGAACCAGGAAAAGGTTAGATAGAGCTCCTTGGTAAAGCTAGCATGCTTCTGATTCATCCCACACCACCCACATGCCAGAGAAGAAATCGGAGCTTGCCGCAGCCTTCTTCCCCTATTAAACAGGCGTTAAGTAATCTTATTTGGGGCCACCTGTGACCACTGTCCCACTCCAAAGTTCATTATGAAGTTTGGACTGTGCTATTAGGTCAAACTATGAGCTTCAGTGTGTGCTGCAGTCAGAAAGAGCCAGACCGCTCTTAGGAAAGAAATTCTGTAGACAGACAACTAGAGACATATTTGGTCAAAAGAAAAAGTGATGCCAGGGGGATTTCCAGAATCTCCTAACTGAAGGACGGTGAGTTAGCAGAGGGAATCTACCAATCACGGGAGCTAGATTTTGTTATGTTTTTTTCTGTTTTAAAGGAAAAGGGAACTTGACTACCAGGAAAAACATGTGTCAAAAAGGAAACATACAATAATCAGCTCTGTGGTCAGGAGGGAAAATGCTTCGATGAAAACTATTTCACAGCAAACACCAAAGCTCCCTCTAGCAAGGTCTCACCGTGGATGTTTTTCAGATCTCCGAAGACGTTATTAATGGTTTCGCTCTCCACAATATTATAAAGCATTTTCAAAGGCCTGCGCTATCTCCGTTTATAGTGTCTCAGAATGAAGGAACAGAGTCCATTTTTAGCCAATCAAATAGCTCTTCGCAAGGTGGTGCTTTTGAGCCCAGACAAGCCACAAAAAGTACAGACTCAACTAGATATTCAAGGTTCCCAAAACACACACATACATCACCGCTAGCAGCAAAGACAGGCGCCACAGACCGTTCTCCCACACTGGTCTCTGTTTTGAGTAACTGTTTCACCATGAAGAATTTTCTCTGGGCTTCTTTGCACTAGAAAGAAAAGGACAAAAATATCACGCCCTGGTTTATCACAGAGCAGACCTTTTTTTTTTTTCTTTTTGCTTTCTCTTTGTGAAAACTTCAAGGGTTTCTGATTGCCCACAAAAATTTTACAAGCTAGTCCCACAACCCTAATGCAACTGTTTTAAGAACAAGGAAGCGCAAGAGCCTCCCTAGGGCAGTGGCTGGGTGTTTAACTGCTGGTGCTAGCCACAGGGGCCTCACCTCTGCTACAACAGCTCTGACCACCAGAGGAAATGTACACAGACCCCCCAGCCACCCGCTATGGGAAGAGAAACAGATGTGCAGCCTGTGACACCAGGAGGAAGCTGCAACCTTGGCCTATGCCTAAAGAGAATTGAACGGGGGCATTTTCACACCCTCTTACTCTCTGATCACTTGCTGTGTCCCACTAAAACCTTTCTTCCTCCCAACAAGGCCCTTTCTACTTGATGACATTTTTCTTTTACCCTCTGGGTTTAATTACAGATGCTTCTTGAGAAGAGTAGAGGATTCTTAACTGGAGCATAGGCAACTTACCAGCAGCTACACCACTAAGGAAAATAAACTCTCTCCTCTAGAATCCTTTACCTGGCTGTAGTCTGTCAGGGAGGGGTAGAGCCCCAGGAACCTCCCACTGATGCAAGAAGAAGGTGATGGGTCCAGTCTTGGGCACGTCTTACGGAGGCTATCATGGCTGCAGTGAGTTCCTGGCTGCAATGGCTTGTGTCATGTCCGGACGATCTAATTTATTTATTTATTTTGCATTTATTTATTGTGTGTGTATGTGTTAATGGTTAGGTGTATGCACCCATGCAAACACATGAGTGCTCACATTCACTAAATGTAGAGATCAGAAAATACCTTGTAGAAAGCGGTTCTCTCCTACCTGCCGTGTGGATTTTAGGAATCAGATTCAGGTCCTCACGCTGAGCAACAAAGGCCCTTGCCCACCAAGTCTCCTATGATCCCATTAGGAATTTTCTTAGTGCTCCTCCCCAACCTCTTAACTATGTCCTCCCTTGTGGGTAATATAGATGTCCGGCTTAGGACCAAGCACGCTCTGATTACTCACCTTCTGCATTTTGAGCAGTCGTGGGTCTCTAAATCAGCCATGACCTGCGGCAAAAAGACACTTCTCTCCCGAAGGCTTAGAGCAGCCCTAATCTATGGGTATACACCTAAGCATTTGTAGGGCAGTTTAACATAGTGTGCACCTAAGATAACAGTGATGAGCCAAGAAATTCTTCCAAACGTATTTCTCTTGGAGGAAACCCTGTGGGATGCTCACATCACTTCAGTATCTGGCTTTGTCAATAGGTTACCTTAAACAGATGTACCTTTAGCAAGCTAATTTTTAATTCCTTCTGGCAAAAATGAACAGCACTCTATCCGTGAGTAGATTATCTTGGACTCTGTGTACTTAAGCAGGCCATGTCTATACAGCCATCAGCTTTTTAAATATTCCTCTGTGGCGGGGTCTATTTTTCCACCCTTGCATGTATTCTATCGTGTAAGCACTGTGATGAACTGTGTGGCAGAAGTAACATTCTGCCTGCAATAAGTCTTACATCTAAGAGAGAGAGCAGTTTTCACCTTGTTTTTGAGAGCACTGGATGCCACATTAGAAATCTCCCTTGTGCTTCCGAGACCATTGGGAGGGGCTATGAGATGATGCGGAAAGAGAGGACCAGCAAACCCAGCCTAACACAAACCCCCACCAAGCAGCCAACATGAGACGCATCAAGTAACCAGGACACCAGGCAAATACCACCAGGTAACTCCTAGGGATGCCACGTGGACAAAAATATAACCTAGAAAAGTTGCCTCTGAATTCCTAAGCATAAAAGAATGTTGTTGAGTTTTTGCTGTTGTTATTCCCCAAATCTGGGAAATAATCTGCATTCACTGAGGGCCAACTCCCAGCCTCTGGGAGAGGAGCATATGATTTAAAACACCAAATCCACAACCACGAAGAACTTGAGAGGCTCCGCATTCTGTAATCAATTAAAAAGTTGTGCATGTTCCATGGTGTGCACCCAGAGGAAAGAAAAGCTGAGGAAACAAGACATGGCACTGGCCTGTCAGAGAGGCTTTCTGAAGGCCGGGTCATGCAACGTGGACTTGTAAAAGCTGTATGTGGGGCTGGAGGGATGGCTGGAGGGATGAGAGTGTTGCTGCTGTTCCAGAGGACCAGGGTCCCAATTTCAGGACTCATTTCCGGTGACTTACAACCACCTGAAATTCCAGCTCCAAGAGATCCAATGCCCCTTTGGGTGGCAGTAAGCTCATGCTTGCCTGACACACAAACACACACACACATACACACACGACACACATATATACATATACATAAAAAATTAGAAATCTTTTAAAACTAAGTGAAAAGAAAATGTGTATGTACGCTAGCTTATTGTCCATCTTTCCAAGAAACACTTCTGTGTAGCTGCTACATGTGTCGTCGGGTTTGTTAACCACTGAGGAAACAAGAATTTTATTTATATGCAATTTCTGCCCAGGAAAATCCAGCTCTCCAATAAAACATTGGCTCACCAATATGCAAATTTAAAATTGCCTTAACTAAAGGAGTAGGGTATTTTCTGCAAAGGACCAAGAGTAAATATAGCAGCCGTTGCATATTTAAAGCAACTTGTAACAATATATAAAGAAATGAACAAAGAAAGATCCTTATATATACACACCAAGGATTAAATACCATATATTCCCATGTGCTTTGACATACTAGTTTTTACTGTTTATAATCATCTTAAAATGTATAAGCCAGTTCTCAGCTTACAAGTTACATAAAAATAAATGGACTTAGTCTTTTTTCCAGTTAGTTTAGATGGGCCTAAAACAAGCAGAGCTCAATAAGTTCATAAATAAAATGCTCATAAATAAAATTAAAAAGGTGATTCCTTTGCATTGGCTGCCATGTATGCAAATTATAATCTGCCTTCTGATTTTGACTCTTTCTATCCTCCTGATTGACCCTGGAACCCAGGGAAGCTTGAAGACTCCAGACAGGGTTGGGGCGGATCAGGTTGCTGAACATGTTGGAGAAGAGGAAGAGCCACAGAGAACGAGAGGGTTACACATTCATAGGAAGCCTGATGTGTGAGCCCCAACCAACAAGCACTCAAGCAGTGACAGGGACACTTTGAGGAGGAAGAAGTGAGCACTGTTATTGTCTATTTCTAACTTTTGTGAACTTTCAGATTCTGTGAGCAAAGTTTCTTGTGGAAGGTCCTTGAGACCCCCGGAGCTGGACCAATTAGAAAATCAGAAATAAAGTAGAAAACTTGAGTTGTTCTCGCTATTGAAATGTGAGTTCTTATTTCTTTGGGGCAGCCACCCCATACTTCCTCTAACTCTGTCCTCCACCCTGTACTGTAACAAGCTGGTCTTGGCAAATAGATTGCTAAAGATTTAACAGTTAGCATGCCTGTTCGTTGTAATTGCTTTGTTTTCATATAAAGATCTTCTAAAGCTACTTTAAAAGTGCAAATCTATGCAGTAGATCTTCGCAGGAAGCCTCTTTGCACCCACACAGAGGCCCCCAAGTATGATTATACCAAGGAGCTGTCTCTACTGAGGGAAAACACACACATTTTGTCCTTTGTGTCCCGGGGTAGGTTGGTTGCCTCCATGCAACCTTCTCATGTTTTTGGTGACACAGAAATACGCTCTCGTTCACTAAGGCAGTCACTGTGACCTACATCCTCCCATCCTAGGGCATGTTCTGTCTTCCTCTTCACTTCAGGAGGATATTGATGCACGAATTCAAATCAGCCTTGACCAGCTGATGACATCAGGTTTCTTCAGTTCGCAAAGGCACGCAATTAACAGGATTGAGCTAATGGTGTAAACAAGCCCAAGATAGGTCTAGTTCTGCTCGGGGTAGGGGGGGTAGAAATTGAAAGCTATTAACAATACATATTTTGTATGAATTTTATAATTGATGACTAAAGAGTGGTAGGGTTTTTTGCTTGCTTTTTGTTTTTAATTTGGAAGCTAGTGATCCTTTTTCAATCAGACGTTTCCACTTTGCTTAATTTAATAAAGCTTCCAACATCTCAAAATTGTTGAGACACAGGATGTCACTATCTTCCTCAGGCTGACCAGGAATTCCTGAGCCCCCAGAATGCTCCTGCCTCAGTTTCCCTGGTAATAGCATTCTTTTTTGTTGTTGTTGTTTTTGTTTTTCAAGACAGGGTTTCTCTGTGGCTTTGGAACCTGTCCTGGCACTAGCTCTGTAGACCAGGCTGGTCTCGAACTCACAGAGATCCACCTGCCTCTGCCTCCCGAGTGCTGGGATTAAAGGCGTGCGCCACCATCGCCCTGCATAATAGCATTCTTTTTAAAAAATAGATTCTGTCAGACCTTTTTTTATATCCCAGGCTCATTCCTTACTACTTTAGCTTTTTTTTTTGGGGGGGGGAACCTAACAAAAGTCTTAAACTGTGACGATGGATGAAGGTTTGCTTGTACTCTTTGGCATTGTTTTCTGTTAGAATGAGCCCCATAATGGATACATCACGTGTTTAGATGCAAACAGTGCTTTGGTATTCAAAGTTTCCCAACATATGTCAGGAGCACAAATTTAAAGGCAAAGAGGAGCAGAAGAACGGAGGAAAACAAGATGGTAGAAAGGAAAAAGAAGAAGTGAGAAGAAGGAAGAAACTGGGGTTCCAGACTCACGAGGATTCCTCCCCACCCTTCCCTCTGTGCTTTGCCCAAGAAGCAGCTTAACCTTTCCCCTACTAAGGGGAAAGCCCTTAGTACCTTCCTTCTGTGTAAAGGTTAGCAACAGTGCCATGAAGTCATTGCATGAGGAGTGAGGCAATGAAGATCTTTCAAACTTTCCAGTTGTGGCACAGCTTCTCTTTCCACCTGGCAGGCTGCTAAGAGCTCTGCCAAGAGCAGTGTTCTGCCAGCATCCAAGTGCCCAGACCACCCGGGGCCATCTGGAAGGAAGTTCAAACTTGTCAACACCCAAGCTGGGATGACTGAGTCCTACATCCTCAAACATGCCCCTTGACTCCAGTCCATTTGTTCTCTAGGAAGCTACAGTGCTCAGGTATGCACGCACACACACACACACACACACACACACACACACACACTCTCTCTCACAAAGACTCAGAAATGTAACTCTGCGGCCAAGTGCATACTTAGTTTATAAGAGGCTTTGGATTCCATTGCTAGCACCCTAAAAACAGAACAGGGGAGATGGCCCACCTGGTAAAGTACCTGCCGCAAGCATGAGGACAGGAGAAGCCACGGAAAACTCCAACGGAAGAGTAGTTTGGTGCTTCTGTAAGCCTCGTTTCTGAGATGGAGGGAAGGAGACATTGGAAACAGGTAGGTCCCTGGAGCTCTTGGCTTTTTACAGCAGATGCTATCATCAGAATCTAGATTCCAACACTGAGATGTCTAAAAAGAACAGCTACATGTGAAGGTTCAAACCCTCTGGTAAGAGCTGCCGACTCTCACCACTTCTGTTCCTTTAAAATGTCAATGGCTAACCGACACGCCCGGCTCGTGTAAAAGCATGGCCTCGCCACAAGTGTTGTGAAATCAGTGGCTTATGTGTCAACTACACTAAGAATAGAAGGGGTGATATCACCTATTTCTCCCTACCATCAGAAAGGAAGAATAAAGTCATATTTGGAGAAGGAGTGTCAAGCATGTACTATTGTTCATACTTGTTCTCTTCGCGGAGGACTTTTCTTATTGCTATTGTTTTAATGTGATAATATTCACCCCCTCACACAAATTAACATTTCCCTCTGTGGATATCCTTTTCCCCAAACTATGAACAGTGGCTCATGTCTCTAATAAAGAGCTGCAGGCCACCCCTACCCCTCTCCGGGCCTTAACTGTCAGAGCCCAGACACTTCTTTCCGCCGCAGCCTTCCCAGATGACTCTCAAAGGGAGAGCCACCGATTTGGTGTTAATTTGTTAGAGTAGTCCTATGAACACAGGACAACAAGGTCCTTTATTCTCCGTGTATAAAGAGAATTGAGGTCCACAGAGACTAACAGTCCTTTTAGGACCTCCAATGGCATGAAGAGAATTCACACTGGAACAGCCTCCCTCCAGCCCTTCACTGTGCTATGTTTTGCCCCTTCCTGGGATCTTTCCTAAGTGGCAGTCTGTTATCTACTAGGTATGTCACCTGCAGATTACTTTCGTCTTAATCCCCTCCGTGGGAACTAACTGAACGGTGTCCTTGCTCCACTGTAAGTCAGCTTACCAGCTGATGTCCCCAGTCCTAGGCAGGCCATCTGTTGAAGAAAGCTCTACGACCCCAGAAATCCTCACCTTCGTTTCCACTGAAGGCCTTCTGTCACTACCCACATAATAAAGAGGACAGTGGGTCTACGGAAAGGGACACACACACGCACACACGCGCGCACACACACACACACACAAACACTATTCAAGCATGCACATACAAAGGAAGGAAGCTTAAAACCCTAAACATCATGGAGTTTGACAGAGGGACCTGTTGGCATCAAAATCCAAGATATATCTTATTTAAAAAGTAATATAAAAGTCATCAAGCAACCTAAAACCACATTTCTTCCTATATTTCACCTCTCTACCTTGTCATATTACAGCTTGATATGGGATTCCCCTCTGTACGTTATAAATATGTTATATGTTTTGTTGCCACTGGATAATAAAGAAGCTGCTTCAGCCTACGGGGCAGAGTACAGCCAGACTGAAAGACTTATAGAGAGAGAGTCAGCAGAGCCAGGGAGACACTGTGTAGCTTCTGAAGGAGAGAGGAGCCAGAACCTTCCCATTAAGCTGTAGTCTCATGGAAATACGCAGATGACTAGAAATGGGTTAACTCAAGATGTAAGAGCTATCAATATGCCTGAGTCATTGGCTGAACCGTGTTGTAATGAATGCAGTTTTGTGTGACTTTTCGGGTACGGGCAGCAAAGAAACAAATGAGCAGTCTCCAGTTACAGCAGCTTGTACTGTACATACAACTACTTGCAGATGTTAAGCAAACATCATCCTTATTAATTTCAAATACATTGACCCTACAACTGTTCTCTCTTTTTGTTTAAAAGACATAAATAGCTTCCAACTGAAGGGCACCTGAACATGAAAGAGCACTCCCGCAAAGCATCTCACGCAGCACTCAGAGCTGAGAAGTAGCGGTGCCTATCATTCCCCTGCTTCTCAGGACCCTCTATTAATTTACCATGGAGTCGCCATGTGGAGACAGCAAGCACTAGAACTAAGGAAAGCTAAGAAGACATTCATCTTAAATGAGATCTGTTCCAATTAAGTATACTTCCAGAAAGGGGGAGAAACAAAAAGATGTACCACAAAATGTTAGGAGCCTATTTTTTGGAAAGAATGACTTGTTTATTTATTTTATCGTCATTTCTCTATGATAAATAATATCATTATAATCATGAAAAGAAATCCCTTTAAAGATAATGTCTTCATCCTTAAATGACTTCTAAGGTAACAAGGCACCTAACTAATCGACAGTGAGAACGTGTTAGACCTCACCTGGTTCATCAGTGAGAAGGACAGGTTCAGACCTTGGGCTACAAGGATTGAAAATCCCATCTTACCACTGCTATCCCCAACCACCTCTGGTGATATTTTCATTCACATGGAGATTTGGTTTAAAATAAAAATCTGTTATATTTAAGTTACAGACTTCAGAAGGAAAAATTTACGATGTGAACCTGGACAGTTGCCATCCATCTCTGGCACCTCCCAAAGCTGCTGGTGGTCCTCCCTTCTCTTCTCCACCCACAGACCTCTGCAACAAAGGAAGTGTGGAGGTGGTATCCATGAACGTCTGATCAGATACCCCCTGAAGAAGTGTTTCTGCAGCAATAAAGCGATGCTCAAAATATTCCTCACAGAATTACATTACATTATATCTACCCTATCACTTAATTCTGAAATATACCTACTACACCATGAAAACGCTACCACCCAAGGCCTAAAGGAAACCCCAGACGCTTTCTCCTGAACTAACTCATTTGCAAAAGAAATAATTATAGAGTCCAGTATTCCAAAATCTCTCTCCAATACCCTCCAAGTCATAAAATTGGCATATTAATATGTCTGGTAACTGATGCTCTATTCAGTTTTGTGGCAAAAAATCTTATGAAGCTAATCAGAATTATTCTGAATTTTCTAACTTTATGCATGTGTTCAAACCCCTCTCTTGTAGTCACATAGGAGATCACCAGTGCCACAATGACATTTGTGAGGCATTTGTATGCCATGTGGAGATGTATTTGCTGTGATTGGTGTAATAAAAAGCTGGATGGCCAATAGATAGGCAGAGAGGCACATGCAGGATTTCTGGAGAGAGAAAGGAGAAAAACATAGGCACACAGGAAGTCAATGAGACATGGAGAAAGTAAGACAAACAGAATGAAAGGAAGGTAAAAAGCCACATAGTAAAATACAGATGAATAGAAACAGGTTGATTTCAGTTGTAAGATCTAGTTAGGAACAAGCCTCAGCTGTAGGCTGACGTCCCGTAATTAAGTCTGCATGTCATTATTTGAGGACTGGCTGGTGGAACCGAAAAATACTTGTTACCAACAGCCTGGGTGACTTACTTACAAAAAGCACTGGCCAATAGACTCGCTTACTGTTATAATTAGGTCTTGGGGATACAGAATCGTTAACTTCTTAGCATAAGCCTTACAATTGTTGACTTCAAGCCTAAAAATTATTCAGCAGCAAATTTTTCGGCTTTACGTTTCTGATGTCCTTCTTGTCTTCCTATGCTTGATTCAGAATGGAATTCTAGGAGACCTGGTTGTAAGGAAAGACTGCTGCAAAGGCAGGTGACAAACCTTTGGGGTTTTCTATTTTCCTGTAACCACAACATGTTTTTTTTTTATAAAGTTTAGCTTCTGCTGTCAATAAGTTAAGATTAGATTCTTCTCTCTCCCCGTAAGTACGCAGCCCAGACAGGTGACGAGAGCTAGGCCCCTTGGCCTACAGGGCACACTTTGTTCTCTTCCACCACCCACCCAGGAAATAAATAGTGGTGAATGCGGAGACTCAGAGCTGCTCAGTACGCTTACCATAAATGAGGGTTGCGACTTCAGCATTAGCCTGGGCACTATGATACCACTTCTAAGACACAGGAAACACTGCAAGAGTGGAAGGAGGCTAAGAGCTGCAACATGGGGGGGGGGGGGCTGCAAAATGCCCTCTGCCTTCCCAGCGCGACAGGGCCAGTGACAACATGGTCTCTCAGCAGCCAAGGTTGCCTGCACCAGTCTGGCCCTGTCAGCAGCCAATCATGCATTGGGATGGGCTCATGGCCCCCTACTCCTCCTCCCCGTTAAACTATTGGCTACTGGTGAATTCTAGGGAAAGAAAGTCTCCGTTTGCATACTGGGCTCCAATGGATAGTTCCGAACCCCTGGCCATGCAAACCGATTACAATCCAGGGGCAACAAAACAAAAGGCATAAATGTGGGAAAGGGTTAGCGGGGGTGTGGGGGACACAAGAAAGGAGGGGTTAGGGAAACAGGCAGCACTACGTGCGTGTATGAAACTGTCAAAGAACAAATTTAAGGAATAAAAAAATTAAAAAGACAATATTTAGTTTTAAAATCTCTTAGTTGGCTTTATTTGTAATTCTAGAGTCAAGCAAAGCTCGGGTCTACAAAATAGAATGGTTGCTCCAATGAGCTGAGCAGAGGGGTTGGCATCGCAGACACAGAAGATCTGAAAACCAGAAGCACATCACAGGAAGGCTGGTCACGCAAGGTCGCCTTCCTCCGGAGGTGGAAACAGGGAGATAGAAAATTAAGCCACTGGTCGAAGCAAGGCTTACCTTTGTGAAAACATAATTATAGCAAAGTTCAGTCTGTCCAGCTGAACTGCCCTGTCTTGAAACTCGGGGTTCCTTTCTTAGTCTCCTAATTTATCAGAAAATGGGGGGGGGGGAGTAGTAGCTGCGAGGTGCTGGAGAATTCTGGTGAATGACTCCACTTACACTTATATCACTGAGCCACACATTTTCTATTCATTTATATCACTGTATGAAATATGACTCTGCAGTGGAAAGCTACATCAGCTGAGGTCACGGTTCTCAGAGGACGAAGCCACACAACTGTCTGATAAAAGAGCGTGTGCTTTAGAACATGTGCCGCGGGGTGATTTCAGCACACCCCGTCACACCTCAGCATGGCTGCCTGTGGGCACTCAGATCCTTCTGTAATCACAAAAGACAGAAGAACGGGTAAGGGGCAGAGGAAAAATGCAGAAGGAAGAGGAAATGAAAACAGGGAAGTTCTTAATTCATTGCCAAAACAAAGTGTTCTCTTAACATGCCCTAAAAGGATTAAGAGATTTATAAATGACAAGGAGATGTCAGGCTTTTTTCCAAACACGACTTCAAAGGCTCAGGATGGAGATGGGAAAACCTATCAAGAATTGAGTTAAAAAAAAAAGTTTTTATTGTTTTTATTGTTTCCACGAGGGTTATGTTGATGAAGATCATTATCATGAAGGGATGTTGTATTTTGTCGAAGGCTTTTTCAGCATCTGATGAGATGATCATCTGGGGTTTTTTTTCCCCCAGTTTGTTTATATGGTGGATTACATTGAGGGATATGTTCACTATTATGGTTTGTCTTCATTCACTGGATTGTTTGAAACGTACATAACATGACAGCATGAGGCTGTTGGCCAAGACTAGTTCAGTAGGAACTTTGTTGCAAAGCCGTTATTTAAATCACAGGCATCACTGAAGGTAAACACACTATTAAAATATGCATATATAGAGGAAGAACAAATTTGACGAATTTGACCAAAAAAAAAGTTTATCAGATAATTATAGTGTCCCAGAGATGTGTGTTTATTAAACTGCACGTTTTAAACATTATCTTTTTTAAAAAAATAGATAAATAAATCTTTTCATTCAACAAAAAGCCAAAGACCGTTCCCAACACTTGGGAACTCTTCTTCAATGCCAGGCTCCTAAACTAGCAAGACAGTTCTCTAATACTAATGTACTGTCCCTTCAGTAAGGAGTGACACATCCCAAAATATTGTCTTCAGTACGTGTTGAATAGCTAAGTAGCTCTCATGGAATGCTTGTGATACAAGAAACGATGCTTCTGCATTATCTCATTTCGTCCTCGTTCAACCCTGTAAGGAAAGACTCATCCTGTGCCCTAATTAGCACTTGTTCAGTCACATAGTCCGCTAGCGATGGGGAAAAATGAGTTTCAAGTGATTCAGCCACCCTTTAGGGCCCTTTATGTGATGCACCACACCTGGGAGAAATGATAAGAAGCCGAAAACACAGCAGATTCCACTCTTGTGTGGAAGCAGGTACGTGACAGGCAGACCAGGTAAGAAGTAGTTCCTTGGCATTCTGCTTAAAATATAGTTTCCTTTCCATATCAGTTAGAAGCTATTACATAGAGTATTCTATTGCTATGTCCCAATTGTTGCTTTTCCAGGAAGTCCAGGAGTCCTCTATCGGGTTTTTCTGCAAGTGTCAGGAGATTTCTCAACAACTGTTCAGAGAAAACAGTGGTTTTTATGCTGCCAATGACACATAATCAGTTAAAAGAGATGGAAAGAAGAAGGTGCCCCCAGAGTGATCTTTGACACCCAGACATCAGCTGATGCCCATTCCATGTTAGAATACTTCTAAGGCAAGTTCCCGAAAGAGCATCCCCATTGTCTCAGTGTGTGGGTGCACCCCTCATGGCCCTGAGTTCCTTGCTTGTGCTCTCTCTCCTTCTGCTCCTGATTTGGACCTTGGGGTTGTAGTCTGGTGCTCCAATGTGGGACTCTGTCTCTGTCTCCTTTCATCGCAGGGAACCCGGTCTGTTCTTCGGGCTGATGAGAGAGGGGGAGTTGATTGTGGGAGGGGGAGGGATATGGGAGGTGGTGGCGGGGAAGAGACAGAAATCTTAAATAAATAAATAAATAAATAAATAAATAAATAAATAAATTTTTTTTTTAAAAAAAAAAAAAAAGAATACTTCTAAGGCTTCCTAGGAAGCAGAGGTCAAAGTCTCCACTAGCCAGTCCAACTTTCTTTTCCTCCTCCTCTTCCACCTCCTCCCCATCCCACCTCCTTTGCCCTCTTCTCTGTCTTTCCTACCTCCTTACCTCCCTCACATTCTCCTCAGGTCCTATTCTGGATGCCCCCGAACACCACTCAAGTCTCTGTTCATCAATTTCTCCTATCTCCTGCCCTATGTAAACTTATATTTTATGATCATCTATTTCCTTGTTTTCTCCTCCCCACAGTCTGTGAGGTCTAGCCCTGAATCTTGTGTACTTCAGTAGCCAACACATAAGAAATATCGCTTGACAAAAGACATAAAATAAATACCTGTTTGACTAGTGTGACAGTCGCATTATTCAAGATGTAGAAATGTATAGGAAACTCCCCCAACTGATCACTAAGACACAGAGCCGTTTGCTTTCTTATCTCCTTGTCTGGGTCATAACTGAGGGCTGGGCCACATTTTCATCCAATGCCTCAGGGCTAGAAAGTGGAAACTCAAACGCTTCCCTCTTGTTCTTGTTTGTTTGACTCTATTCCTTTTCTATGGGTGTCAGCCTTACAAGAAATGGTTTTTCTCCTACATAGCAGCCAGAAGTTAATAATTTCAAGTTGCTGTCATTTTTTCTTGCAGCCAATGCATTATTGATCTGATATGCTGCAAAACAGTTGCTGTGTTCACCAAATGCACACACACACATACACACACACACACACACACACATTAAAAACCTGCTAAAAATACCTACCAATGGCACCAAGATGAAACAGAATAGAACTCAAGAAAATGAATCACAGTTTCATACGTTGATCTACAGCTGAAAAGGAAAGAATGCCTGTGATTGTACAGCAGATAAGTGAAAATGTCAGTGCCACAGAGGAAAAACTATTAGCCAGCCACCCACATCTATCTCCAAATCTAGTGTAACTGAGAAACAGCCACAGATGCAATCAATAACTCGTCTAGCTGGGAAGGTATAGGAAGGGTGGTAGCTGCAAGGAACTGCACACCCAACCCCTAAACGTCCTAACAGTCACCCATAACTGCCCAGATCAAACTCTGCTTCATCTCCAGGAAGCTAGGAAGTCCCACAGAAAGGCACCTGTGCAATTGTGGGGAACGGTAAAGAAGGGAGCTTATTTCGTCTTAGATTCTAGTTTTCCAAACATCATAGATTTGTTTTAAAAATAAAATAGTGGATACAAGCACGTTAAAGACTTTTCTTTAACCACAGCCTTGTGTCAAGATTCTCTTAAAAACAAGGTCCGCCTCCCATTACCCTGAGCTATTATTCTTCCTGTCACAGACAAAAGCCTAAAGGCAGGTAGGAAATGACTTGTCAGAGAACATCATCAGTTCCTGAAAGTAAGCAGACTCAAAGGAAAAAAAAAAAGAAAAATTCTGGTGCTCGGTGATATGGTGATGTCAAAGTTCTGCTAAGAGAGGCCAGTAATGCAAACTTTGATCTTGGTCTTGAACCATTCAGCTAACCCTGAGAAGCCTGAGATGTTTCTTAACTGAGATGTTCATGCCTTGGAGCAGGCCCTCCTTGACTGTGATGAGATGAAAACATCACTCTCCAGTTCCCAGTTGCCAGCCAAGAAAGCTTATCGCTGCGAGAGCTGCTTGCTATTCCTCCCCATGTCGCCTTTTCTCTTTCTTTTGTGTTCCCACGGCAATCTGAGTTTACAGGACATTCCAAACTGACCCTGAGATGTTCATACGCCCTCTACCTGCTCCTGATGTCTACATTCAATGGTATTGGGAATATGGAGTTCGGCACAAGGTTTGTTGGAGGGTGTAGAAAAGTCTAAAGCGTTTTAATCATGCACTACCTGGGTTCTTTTTAGTGGATACTGTGGAGAGGATCAAAGGTTTGAGGACGTGGTTCCTAGTTCCTCTTTCACAGCTTACCTACCAGGTTGCAATGAAGGAAGCTCCACACCCAGCTCTCTCAGGCATGCTGCCTGACTAGCTGCTTTAGCACAAAGAACAAGTCAGGGGAAGCAGTGAAGTGAAAGCATCTTTGGCTTGCTAAAATCCTCGCCTCTACAGAAACACACTCCAGCATAAGCTCCTGTGAGTCAGACATGGCATCCTCCCGGCAGAAACCTAGTCTCAACTCCCAGAAGTCCTCCTAAATTTTAAACATGTGCAAGGTGATTTAGGTATAGAGCACTGAGTGCCACGTTGGAGGATAGATATATGTCACTTTGATGTGCCGGTTGGGAAGGACCACAGGCTGTGACTCTTCTGTGACTGTTTATGACTAACAGCAGGAACTTTCACCCCGCGTCTTCTGGATTTCTGAGACAGTTTCCACCCCTTCCAATTTTTCACAAGTATGATCTCAGCTTTGAGGCTGATCTGTGGCCCTGCAGGACAAGGAGTTGACTGAGTTTTAGCATTCCTGGGGACAAATATGGACAGAAATAACCTGACGGAATCTTCCTGTCCATCAAAGCTGTCTAACAGTGGAACATAGTTTTAGGAGCCAAGTGGTTTCCTGATCACTAGAGGTGTGCTGGCTTTTCTTCTGTGTCTTCAACGTGTGTTTCTAGTCACAATCGCCCACACCTTTCTTTCCAACCACTGACATTCTTCGCCTCATTTCCAAAATACATTCTGGCTTCTTCGGAGATAGTAAGGCTCCGCAGGAATGTTTCTAGTACGCTGAGTCGCACAAAAGGAGAGAAGGGAAAAGGCACCTGGTGCAGGGTTATTTGTAATCTGCAGTTATCTAAAACTCTGCTTAGTAACACCCTCAAAGTAATCATTTACAGAGCACATTTAGTTTTCCGTATAAAGTAAACTGCTTTTACTTCTACCTGAAAAGTAAGTCAGTTATATAGTCTACCTATCTGTCCTCTGTCTTTTTCCTCTCCCAACACCTCTCTCTCTCTCCCCCCTCCCTTCCTCCCTCCCTCCTGCCTACTCAACTGTGAATATCTTATAATTACTATTGTCATCATCCTTCAGGATCTGATGTGGGATTCACCTCTGCATGCTGTGGTTATGTTTTATTACCATTGGTTAATAACCTATTTGGGCCAATGGCTTAGCAGAATATAGCCAGGCTGGAAGAGATATATATAGAAAGAGTAGGTGGAGTCAAGGAGATGCCACGTAGCTGTCAAAGGAGAAAGACACCAGATCCTTATCAGTAAGTTCCAGCCTCGTGCAGACACAACGATTAATAGAAATGCCCGAATTTAAGATGCAAGAGTTAGCTAGAAATATTCCTAAGCTATTGGCCAAAGAGTGTTGTAATTAATATCGTTTCTGTGTTGTCATTCACATCAGGGTGGCTGGAAAATGAAGGAGGAGTCTCTGTCTACAGAGATCACTCTGACTGGACATACTACTAGAACGTTTTCATGCTGACTTTTAGAAAGGTGATCCATGTCATCTTCTTCGGCCACCTAATAGCATCCATATGACCATGATGTGCAAGGCTATCCTACCCAATGTACCATCAACTCTCAGCCTTACTTAAAGGTGGAAGCAACTATTACAACTTGAATTCCATTCATTACACCTTGAGCATCCCAGAGTGGGCTCTGTCAACTTCGGCAGATTTCTTTGGGCAATCTGACTTTTGGCAATTGTCAAGGAAATAATTTATTAAACTCTCATGTAATAATACATTATACAGTAAATTTAAGAAAAACGATAACTTGCAATAAATTTAGAACTGCAGGCATTTTATATAAAATGCAACTGGCTTAATTAATAAATTCAATATGTAATAAATAGATAGTATTCTCTTATCTCCACAAAGCATATATCTCCAGACCCTTAGTGGAGGCGGGAAAGCCATGGAGAATACTGCACTTCAAACATGCTAGCTCTTGTCCTGTACACGCATACACGAATGAATACCTAGAATAAAATGGTGTGGGACAATTCTGTATTCTATCAAAATAGGACAAATATGACACTATTCAGTAATGTTATACAGTTTTGATTGCCAGCTTCATTAATCTCATTCTTTGGTCCATTATTAAGTAAATAAAAGTAACATGAACACAAGCGCTGTAGCATTCCCAGTAGTTAACATGGTGAGGAACAGGCAGAGAGAGCATCCATGGTGTGGATAAAGTGAACTAAGTGAGGACATCCTGGGAAGAATATGGTACTATTTTATGAATAACATAAGAATTAAGCTTTCTGTTTCTTTCTTGCTTCGTTCTGAGACTAAAAGACAAAAAATGCTTCTAGCCCATTTCTTATATATAAAATAAGATAACAATGTTACCTTGTATCATTTGCAAGATTTCTGTCCCTGTCATCTACAGTTCTATAAATACTTTCTGTTTGAGAAGGAGGAGGGAGAGGAAAGAAAGCGTGGCTGACAGGTCAGGCCACCGTAATTGAACCTCCTTCCTTGGAAAACCCCATTCATTTTTATTGAGGAAAGCAACATGTATGTGTATACGAGTCACCATGCAAGACGGAGAAATTTGACATAATCATAATTCTGAGGGGAGTTTTGTAGAAAGAAAGTCTTTGAAGACAGAGATGCTAACATTTGGCTTTGGACTTTATACAATATCCATTTCCATATGTCTGGAACATGTATATAAATCTAGAGACACAGCAGCCAACTGAGACCATAGAGTAGCAAACAAGAGATCAAAATCTCACAACAGTGGATAATAAAATGTAAAAAAATAAGAATCACACAGGACCCTAAAAGCATTCATGAATTAGCCTCATGTGTCTCTGTGTGTGTGTACTAACACAAATTCCTACATAACTACTAATATAAACCTGATTCTAAATTACATAGAAACCTCACAGAGTAAGATTAAATCAGACTCACATAATTATTATCATTATATAGTATTTAAAATGAAATAGAGTTGTCTTTGTCCAAAATGATTTAGTGTAGTTAGACATTAGATAAGAAAATCCTAGATAAGGGTTTCCCACCATAACCATGAACAGATCCTACTGCAATGTAGAACATTTCAAGTCTCATCTTTTGGAATGTGTTGAATGACTTTGCACCATTTAACACCACCCTTATCTCTTTTGATGACAATGTTTTGTGGGAGGTTTTTAGTTAATATTTTTTTTAACTTGGATTATTACAACAGCCACAGTCTCTAGATCATTCTCTGGAGAGAAAAGAAGAACCTTTGCCCGGTGAGGCTAGTCATCAGGGCAGCCGTCCAGAATCAGGACCAGTCTTAGGATGATGACAGTAGAGATGGAGTTTGAACTTGCAATAGATAGGACCGCCCCTGGAGATACCCAGGCATCCAATTGTGAATTGCACCATTATTCAAAGATATAAGGACACTGGTTAGTACAACAAACTGGAATATTTTCCTAAAGTGGATAAGGAGAAGGCAGGGTATGAAGAGACATGTTACCTGAGAGTAGAGAAAGAACATTTGGGTGAGGAAGGGGGCAGCAAAAGGGGAAAGAGCAGATGTGCTACAGAAACCAGGGCATGAATTAGAATAAAGCACGATGACATATGTATGAAAACGCCAGAAGGAGCCAGGCGGTGGTGTCGCTCACCTTTAATCCCAGCACTCGGGAGGCAGAGGCGGGCGGATCTCTGTGAGTTCAAGGTCAGCCTGGTCTACAGAGTGAGTTCCAGGTCAGCCAGAGATACATAGAGAAACCCTGTCTCAATAAACTAAACAAAAAGAAAAAAAAAACAGAAAACAACAGCAAAATGAAATACCATAATGAAGCTCACTAATTGAAACTCTAATTTTAAAAAATAACTGAAAAGGTATAAAAATAATGCGTGATCTCTTAGGAAATCCCCAAACTTTGCTCTGTTGCCAATCACGGCCCACAAAGAAGGCCTCTGTCCTTATTTCCTTTCCCCTAATACAAATAAGAGCAATCTGAGAATACAAACATAGCTTATTTGTGCTTCCACTTCCTCCTACTCTTAGTCATTGCTCCCACAATGCACTTGTGCCACACACACACACACAACACACACGCACGCACACACATGCACGTACACACATGCTCACGCGGTACAAACACACGCAGGAGCAGAAACACATTTTTTTCAGTTGAGGATTTAATCATTCGGGGGACTGGAACTCCTTTTCATTGTCTTTGTTCCTCTATTTCTTACAGTCTTTATCTTGGGCTTTTCTGAACCTTTTGAAGCTATTTCTGGAACCTCTTGAAGCAGCCTTTATCTAAATTCCAGATCTACCACTTTTTGGCTGTGGGTCACAGGCACTCCCTAGAACTCTGCCTGGTTCCTGATCTGTGAAGTAGAGATATGGAGAGCTCACTTCAGTCAGTGCTGCTATGAGACTGGCGAGAGCTGGGCAGCCCCTAATCTCTGTGCTTCAGAGACTCAGTTTGCTGGGGAATTAAATGGAACATCTGAACACTTAGAAGGGTCTTCATAAAGTCTATGACCGTTAGATGTTAAATTAATCACTAGGACAATTTAAAGACATGATTTAAAAACTTGTTGAACTTGAAGCACTATTCCTTTTCCAGAATGACAAGGATTTATTCTTTGCTAGACAGCAGACTGTGGACAGCGTGCAGTGTATATGTTACATAATGCCATGCTCTGCCATTGCACGTGGGCACGTTCTTCTTCTGATGGCTGCCTTTGTAAGGTTGTCATGAGGCCACCCCAGGGTAGGTAGGTTCCTGGTCCATTCATTGGTCAAACTGTGTAGTCAATTTTTTTTTCTTCTCTAAATTTAGGGTTAATCTATGGAGATTACATTAGAGGGAGAACAAAATCTTCAAACTAGATACTAGGCTCCCTGTTGGATACCCTGCCATCCTTTGTCTGCATGAATCACTGCTCTGGGTTGTTCCATCCTTATAAACTCCCCGGGGGGGATCTCCAGCTCTGACTCCTCTTGCAGATTATCTCCTGGTGACGTAAAGGCCATCCTCAGCCCACCCTTTTCCAGCTACAAGAGGCAGGTGCTGTAGAGAGACACGTCATGCGTTTGCCTCCCTCACTGCTAACCTCTCGAGGAGAGGCCTTTTACAGCCTGAGACCTCATCTCCCTTTTTTTTTTTTAGCACATAACTGGGCTCAGTTCCTCAATTCTCACGAACCACTGCCTTCATTGCCACAATTGCTCAGCATTAAAAAAAACCTGAAGAAATATTAAATTCCTTCATCTGAGAAAGTAAAGAGTGGCCGGGAGCACAGATGTTGGTGACCGACTGTAAGATATTGTGGGCATGGCCACAGCAAAGTCATGAGCAAAGTGTCCTGTAATGGAAACTCAGTGCCATTAGCCGCAACCCTCCAACGCTTAAATATGCCTCCCCCACAGGTGTAACCATCTTGTCAAGGGGCTGCACACCTCCTCAAATACCTCTTGGGACATAAAAGAGTTTATGCACATTCTCACGCCCACCCAACAAGGCCCCAGCCTTGTAGAAAGTCCAATGAGCCCGATCTACATGTGTGTTTCCATTTTAAAATACTTTTGCAAGGCAGGAAGTGGCACTTTCACTTCTGCAGTGGGATTCCCTGCCTGTCTCCCTGAGAACATAGCATCACTGTGTTCCTTTTATACTCCTCCTCCTCCTCCGATTGAGCCAGTGGTGGTTCCTGTGCAGAGAGGCACAGCGCAGCTGGCTAGGATCCACTAACTTCACAGCACCCACCTCACTTTTACTGCTTAATAACCGGCTTGGCAGACACTGATTCAGCAGTCACCGGGATGCTGGTGGGAACGGTCCATCACGCTTAGTGTTTCTCAAGAGGAAAATTGTCTGGTGGTTAGCATCAAGAATGAGTCACAAAGATGCCAATCCTAACCCATGCTATGACTCATTCGGTGACCCTTGCCCTACACTCTCCACCCTGGGTTTCTCAATAGATTGGGGTACACCCCTCCATTTGAGACCCATAATAATGAGCTATACTTAGAGACTATTTGCAACCTGACTAACGTTGTGAGACCTCAAGTGTTCAAGGTTATTTGTCACCCGCGTGAAGGCATAAGTAGACGTTCCTAACAAATGGTTTCCTAAAGGTTAAGCATCTGTTGAAGAAAGGATGCACCTAAAGCCTTTAAGGGTCTGATTCCACCAGTCGCCTTTTGCTCCTGACCTCCAGAGATGTGTAGGCCCAAGTCCAGCCACCTTAACCACCTCGACCAAGCTTTTCATTGCCCAAGTCTACACTACACGGTAGAAATGTAATGTAGGCCATTCATGAGAACCACATGTATAATTTTTAAAAGTTAGGATTAATTTCAATAATACACTTATTTAACATGTTCACAAATATTCGTCACTTTGATGTCTAATCAACTTCAACTGTATTAATAAGCTCTTTTTCTGCTTTTTTTCCCCTCATACTCAATCTTCAAAACATGATGAGCATCCTACACGTAGAGCATGTTTCAGTTCACACGAGTCACAAACGAAGTGCTGTCATAGCCCAGTGTGACTGTCAGCTACCTTGCTGGACAACATAGGTCTGCGCCATCATTAGCGCCCTGTCTTCCCGGTACATGTCAGCATGAGCTAGTGTGCAAAACTGAAGAGCACAGAACTTCCTGAGCCTGTTACAGCCCTGCCACTGCTCTTAAATGCTCTACAAGCCCTTTCTGAAGATGCCATTCTCCCATGCAGTAAGTATCCTCAGCTCTCTGTTCTTATTCTGAGACCTCATTCTGATTAAATCTTTAAAATCTTCTTTTTTCTGTTTACATAGGCTCCCTAAGTATGTCTGGGGAAACTATCAGTAGGGATTTTCTTATTACTTAGAAATTATCTTTAATTCCTAACATTTCTTCTTTTCTCCCTTTTTTGACTGAACGCATTCCAACAGATATTAGCTTCAAAGCGAGCACCCGCTCATTCCACCATCATCTGGTGACATCATGGGAAGAACAGAAAATTGTGGTGATTTTCACTCCCACCTACCCCCAGAAGCTATTGTAACTTTGCCAACATCAGTTTCACTCTCAATAATACTTTGCCTGGACACAGTGTCTCCTTGAATCTACTACTGAAATGTATCCCTTAAAGATACACAGATACCATGTTTCAATTTGCAAAACTGGTAAATTGTGGGTGGGTGAAATCCAATATACTCATCCAGAAAATTCTGGGGCTAAGAGTAACTATATTCCTGAGACTGTTAGAATCACTGCAAAAAATTAACTAGAACTACAATGGACACAGTACACTGTCCAATATGTAACGTGAATGTGCTTCAAATGTCTGCTGGTACTGATTTTTTCCTGCAATAAGTAACATGTTCTAATTATAATAACTCATAAGTAAAACTGAAAGTCAGTGACAAAACCAGAGCTACACCACCAGAATAGACTGTCCCACTTACAGATCCCTGTTTAGTATTTCTTGCAGCTAAGGGATGATGCCACCATTCAAATGAAAGTCAAAGAAGTGGCAATCACTTTGAGAAGAGAAACGAAAGAACAAAGATTTTTAAAGTAAAGAAAGAAGCAAGACAATGCATCACAGACAAGAAACTGTTTCAGAAAGTAGCATGCGTGTGTGTGTGTGTGTGTGTGTGTGTGTGTGTGTGTGTGTTTGCTTGCTTGAAAAAAATATGGTCAATGCCCTAGAACACTTTTTATCAACTTGGGATTTCTTCACTTTACAAAACGGGCTGTAGATGCCAGGACAAAGGCGTGAAATCAGCCGCCATGTGCTACAATGACCATGTGTTGGGTGGAGATCGCCTAGGCCCTCCTCAAAGCTCCACAGTATGGTTTAGATCTCGTAGCTGATCTCCATTTGCAAACTTTATCCAGTTCTTAGACTCCCCGTGTACTTAGCAAAGAAAAACATTATGACCAGATGCACAGAGAGGCCTTAAAAGAGAGAAGCTTGTGAGAAAGAGGGGGAACAACTGGCAGGAAAGAAACTAGATATTAACAGCCCTCCCACGCATCCCCAACTACACCCCCTTCTTCTAAGAGCAAATTCTCTCTGCCTCTGGCACTCAGATCTTGACAAAGTTTAGAACAAATCTTCCTGCTGCCCCCTCAGTTCACACCCCACCACACATACTATCACCAAGGAGGTCCTGAGAACTCAAAGGTAACATAACAAAGATAGCCAGGGAAGCAGAGCTAAACAGATCCACACTAGACAGGTAGCCATGTGTATGCGAACCACTCCCTCCTCCTGCCATCCCCAATGATGTCTATGTGTAGAGCTGTTAGGACTATGCAAACACCATACACTGACTCTGTGGACATAGTTCTTGGTTTAGCACACGAGAAGGAGTATCTGGGTTTGAGCCACAGCACCCACTTAAAAGCTGGGAACAGTGGTGTGCACTTGTAATGCCAATGCTGGGGAAGCTGAGACAAGAGGCTCCCTGGACTTGCTGGCTGTAGAGTGTACACCAACTAGTGAGTCCCGGGTTCCAAAGAGAGACCTTGTCTCCAAGAGAAACAAGGCACACAGCTCCTGAGTACTGACACCCAAGGTTGGCTTCTGCCCTCCCCCCTGCACATGTGTACTTGCATCCATATACATACATGCACTACACACACATGAACACACACCAGGAGAAAGCACACTAAATTTGACATACAATGTAAATATGGATTTTGCTACTGTTTAATTCAAATGTTTTATTAGTTTGAAAATTTCATACTTCAGTATTGTCTTCATCATCTCTACCTGTCCTTCTACCCTTCCTCCTTCCCAGTCGCTCAAATTCCTCTCAGGTTCATGACTTTTTCTATAGCTGTGGTTACACACACACACACAAACATACATATACACTTACTATATACTCTTATGCACATGTATTCATGGCTCACTACTTAGAAATGGCTAATCTATCAGGGACTCATACTTGAAGAGAACTGATTCTCTCTCTCTCTCTCTCTCTCTCTCTCTCTCTCTCTCTCTCTCTCAGAAGCCATTGGTTGGCCATAGATGAGTTTTATTACTGATAGAAGCTCATCTTTAAACCTATATATTATAACAAATATAATAACCGCTGACCAATCAGGAAGACATCTATGTCTTTGACTTGGGTATTAGTTACTTGATGACTTAAATCAGCTTTGGCTCTGGGAGAAAAACTCTGCTGTAATCCTTGCGGTCCTAAAGGAATGCCACAATGTAATAGAACATCAAACGGTATCCATAGTCTGGAAGCCCAACCATCATATGATTAAACTGTGCTGTTCTGTCTGTGCTAAGGTGACATGAATTCCCTTCCCCATGGTGTTGCTGATTTTATCCTTAGCAACTGAGCTGCTTTGAACTGCGTTGTATGTGCAGCAGTAAAGACTGTGGAAAAAGACTTCAAGGAAGCCTTGTTGTTTCATGAGATTTATGGCCATAAAAGTTAAACGTTTAATCTGGCAGGGACGCAAAGTCCAGACAGCCTCGGGGTTTTCAACTATGTGCTCAAAGTATGTACATTGGCATTCAGATTTCATTTCACTTCAACAGGACTAGTGCCGTGAACAGTGGATAGGTTCCTTGCCAGCTAGTGACGTCCAGTGCCATTGGCACACTGTGTGTTTATAGTGGATGTGGTTGATATGAGCATTGTTTAAAAAGTTCAGTTCAACAGTCCACATCTGCATATGTACCTGATTGCATTCTGTGTAGAGAACACTGAAAACAAACTTATCCATTCATGTTCAGAATGTTCTTCAGTATAAGCCATGGTGCCTTCACTCCAATGTGAGAGTAAGACACGTGTTTTATTTGGGAAATACCCCAAATCTTCAGACTTGCATTTAATGAAGGAATGAACATGGATAAGTAGGTTTTGTTTTGTTTCATTTTGTTTTTCAAGACAGGGATTCTCGGTGTAACAGTTCTGACTCACTTTGTAGACCAGGCTGGACTCAAACTCACAGACATCGGCCTGCTTCTGCCTCCTGAGTGCTGAATCAAAGGCATGCACCACCACTACCAGGCTGGATGACTAGTTCTGTGTTCAAGAGCATATTGTCATCCTCGGTAATATACATAATTTCTCCAGATATTTACTTCAGATTTGAATGTTAATCCTAGAACTAAATATTTAAAGAATCGTGCCATGTGTTATTATGACTGTTTAGAAAATATAACATGCATTTGAATCCAAATATGTTTTTCTGTTGTGTGTGTGTATGTGGTGTGCATGGGTGTGCACATGTTCATAAGGGTGCATTTGCTGTGTGTGTTCCTATGAGGACTCTGACATGCTCCTCTATTGCTCTCTATATCAGTTTTGTAGGACGGTACATTTCACTGAGCCTGGAGTTTGCCATTTACATAGTCTGGCTGACCAATGAACCCCTGAATCCCTGGGTTATACCTGTGTCCTCCTCCTAATCCTATGGTTACAGGCGTGTAACAGCACAGCCAGCTTTTTATGTGAGTGTTGGACTCTGAAGTCAGATCCTCATTTTTTTTCTTTTTCTTTTTGGTTTTTCGAGACAGGGTTTCTCTGTGGTTTTCTTGGAGCCTGTCCTGGAACTAGCTCTTGTAGACCAGGCTGGTCTCGAACTCACAGAGATCCGCCTGCCTCTGCCTCCCAAGTGCTGGGATTAAAGGCATGCGCCACCACCGCCCGGCTCAGATCCTCATTTTTATGCAGCAAATATTTCACCAAGCGAATTATCCCCAGCCTTATATGTTAGTTATTCACACCTGCTTGTCACAAATGGAAGGAGAGAACCACCTCAGAAGCTCTCCTCTGCCCTGTAGTGTGTACATATCACTCATCAATCCACACCTACAAGAAAAACATAAATAAATGTAATTTTTATCCAGTAACTGATGGAAGCAGATGCAGAGATCCACAGCTAAGCCCTGGGCTGAGCTCCTGGAATTTAGATGTAGAAAGGGAAGAGAGATTATATGAGCAAAGGGTCAAGGCCAGGATAAGGATACTCAAGAAACAGCTGACTCGAGTTAGTGGGAGCTCACTGACTCTGGACTGACAGCTGGGGAACCTGCATAGGACCGAACCAGGCCCTCTAAATGTGGGTGACAGTTGTGTTGCTTAGGTAATCTGTGGGCCTTTGGCAGAGGAACCAGTATATATCACTAGTACATGAGCTAGCTTTTGGGGTCATATTCCCTATGGAGGATCACTGTGCTCAGCCTAGACACAGGGAGTAGCGGCGTGGTCCTGCCTCAAGTGCTATGGCAGACTTTGTTGACTCCCCATGGGAGGCCTCACCCTCTCTGAGGAGTGGATGGGGAGTGGGGTGAGGGAAAGGTGTAGCTAGCATTAGGACTGGAGGAAGAGGAAGCTGGGATTGCTATGCAAAAAAAAAAAAGATTGTTTTAAAAAATAAAATAAAAATAAACTTTTATAAATAAAAAAATAACTTTACAAACCTGAGGTAAATTAGAGTAGGTAAAATACTGTGCCTTGTCCCCAAAATAACACACCAACCATCACTTAGTTTCCTGGGTTCTATTTATAATTACTGAAATATAAAGAAAAAAATTCTTCTCAAAATAGTAAATACAGACATTGACTATGTGTCTGGTAAGCTGCAGAAAATTAATAGGCTAATACTTTCACATATTAAAGCTTTTATTTGCAGAAACCCCTCTTTTTCTGATCAGTATTTTAATGCCAAAAACAGACAGCATTTTGATCCTCTTCCTGTCTTTTTGGGTATGGACCACACTACAACCCACTTAACATTTTTTGTGATACAGATGCTTCTTATGTCTCTAATTGACCCTGCTTCTTCCGTGAAAAGAAACCTGCCCGAGAACGTGTAAGTGAGGTGAAGAGGTACAATAAGCCGTGGTCATGGGCGATTTCCAAATGCATCTTGGAAGGAAGGGTGCAGGTAGCTACAATTCAGTAAGAAGAGATTATTGGACTTGTCATGATGTCTCAGGTTCATGCTCTCACAAATAATATGGTTTCCTCCTTTCCTGAGGACGAATAGTGTTTCGTTGTGTTTACCCTTCTCTCTGGTTTTTACGGCTTCAGTTACCCAAAGTCAACCATTCTTCAACAGTAGACGATGGCGAAATTCCCAAAAGGAAATAAAAATCACCGTGTCAAAAGTAGACGATTAAAAATTACGCAAATAAATAACCCATAAAGATTAAATGCCATGCCACTCTGAGTAGCACAGTGAAAGCTTTCCCCATCCCATCAAGGCTTAAACATCTCCAGTGTGTTTATACCAGGTATACCACCTACTCATTATCCACTCGGCAGCCGTCTTGTTTATCAGATCTGCTGTATCACTGTGCCTAAGTTCAGGTATCTATTATTTTACTGCACACTGGTCCCACATCACAAGTGTAATAAAGCAAAAGTGGCATCCTAAGTGCACAAAATCAGACTAACTATTATAGGGCAACATTATAGGAAAAATAAGCAAGGTCTATCCACGGGCTAGTATTTGTTGCAGTTTCTATAATTCAAAGGCATCTTGAAACCCAGCCTTCATGCTTAAGGAGGATGATGTAAACTCCACGTTCAGGTTTCATTCTGTCCTGTGACAAAGCTTTCTCACCAAAAGCAACTTGGGAAGTAAAAGGTTTACTTGGCATATACCTTCAGGTCATAGCATCAATGAGCAAAGTTAGGGCAGCAACTCAAGGAGGCAACCTGAAGCAGAAACCTCAGAGGAACACTGTTGGCTGCTTTACTCTCTAGATCACATGGGCTCATGCTCAGTTATCTTTTTTACTCAGCCTCGGGAATTGTACCACCCACAGTGGGCTGGGCTGTCTTACAAGATTATCACTAAAGAAAACCCCTCACAGACATGCTCAGGGACCAAGGTGATAAAGATTATTATTTGATTGATTCTCTTTTTTCAGGTGATTTCAGACTGTCCAGTGGGCAGCAAATGCTAAGATACCACATGTGTTTTATGAATGCAGCTACTTACTGATACACAATTGGGTTATTTTGTCAGGTGGTTTGTTTCTGAGATCGCATTTTAATTACGTTCCTCCCTTATACCTCTTCTCACTCTCCTTCAAATTCATGGCCTCTTTTTCATCAATTGTTATTACATGCATGCATTTATTTCTATAATACACATATATATTCCTAAATATAACCTGTGAGTTCACACAATGTACCCGTATGCGCATTTTCAGGGCGAACCAGTTGGCACTGGACAGCCCATTAGTGCTGCCTTCCCAGATCCAAGCTTTATTCAGTTGGCTGTAATTCTTTGTGTAGAGTTGAGGTCCCATGGGTTTTCTCTCTTCAGTTTGGCATGTTCGATGGTTTCTTTCCTTGTCTGGCTCACTGCTGGGCGGTCATATTGGGGAAATGCTGCTGGTGTAGTGTCTGGTGTTGCTGGGAAACTTGGGCTTGCAGCAAACTCACTGATCCTCTAACTCTTTCTCTGTTTTGTTTGTTTGGTTTTTGTTTTTTTTTCCAAGACAGGGCTTTTCTGTAGCTTTGGAGCCTGTCCTGGAACTAGTTCTTGTAGACCAGGCTGGTCTTGAACTCACAGAGATCTGCCTGCCTCTGCCTCCAAATTGCTGGGATTAAAGGCATGTGCAACCACTGCCCGGCTCTTCTAGCTTTTATCATCTTTCCACCCTCTCTTCTGCTATGATCTCTGAACCTTGGGTATGGGAGTGTTTTTTACACACATCATTGGGACTGGGCTCCACAACTCTGCACGTTGATTAGTGGTAGTTTTCTGTAAGTAGTACTCACCTGTTACAAAGAGAAATTTCCTTGACAAAGGGAGAAGATTACACTTATCTCTGGGTACAAGGACAAATGTTTGCCTATAGACTGTCATTAGGGAATGTGCTGATTGGATAAATTAGTGGTTGGAGATTCCCCTCCAATAACAATTTCTTCACGATCGCCGATTAATTAGCTAGGATTAAAGTACCAGTCATGGTTGCTCTCTTGTTGAGCAGGTCTGAATTCAAGTTAGCAAGCATTTGATGCTGTGAAGGTATGTGTACTATTATTGCATATTCAGGGCTATCTTGCCATGCTGGTCATTGATGTGGTAAATACGTATCACAGCTGGGTAGGACTGTTGGTTGCCTCTCTCCTCTGGAAGCTGGCATGACATTTTGTAGGACCATGAAAGCTAGTGCTCCGGGAGGAGGGACCATTCATGTCAGATCCAGCTTAGGCCCTGGTTCTGAAACACTTGGCACCATCAGCAGTAGGGATTTAACTTCTATGCTTAGGCTAATGCTTTACTTTAGTGATTGTTTATACTGCTGCAATACTCACGAAGAGTACAGATTTTCTCCAACATGCTAACTTCATCTCCTAAGACTTTACCCCCTCTGTAGAATTAGTGGACTATATCACATGATGTGTGCAAGCGCATGTGTGTGTGTGTGTGTGTGTGTGTGTGACAGAGAGAGAGAGAGAGAGAGAGAGAGAGAGAGAGAGAGAGAGANGTGTGTGTGTGTGTGTGTGTGTGTGTGTGAGAGAGAGAGAGAGAGAGAGAGAGAGAGAGAGAGAGAGAGAGAGAGAGAGAGAGGAAAAGTGTGTGTATACATATCAGGTGGGTGAACTAATGTGTAAGGCATATGGAGGCTGCAAATCAACTTTATGCATCTTCATTTATAAATCTCAGTTTTATATTTTTGAGAGAGCATCACTTCCTGAACTTGAAATTGATCAATGTAGTTAGGCTGACTCACCAGTGAGCTTCAGGGACCTGTCTGTCTGTCTTCATTTCCTACCCCCTCGCCTGCCATCTCTGAAGTTACTGCCACTTACTGCCACTCCTAGGTCTTAGGTAAGCCCCAGGGATCCAAAGTCAAGGCCCAATGCTTGCATAGCAGAAACTGTAAAGACCAAGCCTCTTAGATAGGGATTTATAATCTAGGGTTATAAGAGAGAAGGCCATCATGGGAAGGCATCCAGCCTATGGAATTGCACTTTAAAATTTTTATGAGTAACTTAAAAATGAAAAGAAGCTAGCAATAGCATTTGTTATATCCTCAGGTTGGGGGGCAGGTGTCCTTGAAGTCAAAGTGATTAAAACACTCAGCCTGGAGTCTTTCCTCCCACACATTGTGCAGTCTTTATGAAGTAGATGCAGAATGTGGTAGCTTAGTCTGACTGAGTGGGGGAAATCGGTTAATCTTTGATTTCTCCAAAGATAAAAGAGAGATTTATACACTGAATAAGAAAATGTTAGGAAAAGGTATAGAAAGGGATAACAATCCCAAGATAGAAGCTTACAGTCCAGAACATAAAGGAGAAGATTAAAACAAAAGAAGTGAAGATGTACTGACAGATAAGGAATTGGTCTACCTTAAATGGTGGAGGCTCTTAGAATAGTCATAAAATCTAGTTAGGGACAGCGTAAGTGTCGGAAAGCATTGTGAGGAACTGTAAACACCTGGCAGGTTTTCTTTAAGAGGCCATGAAAAATGTTTTTTTCCTCATTATGTAAAGCCTTCCTAACCGTCCCATGTTGACAATTACATCACAGTATTGAAATAGAACAGTCTTCCGTCGCTGGCAGTACTGGGAAGGCGAGTTGAGATGGAAAGTTTGCGATCTCATGAGCTACTAACGCAGGCAATAACCTTTCCTTCCAAAGCCAATCTCTGCATGACTGTGCCCAGAGGCAAGGGTAGAAATGGAAGATGATAGAGTCGTCTTTTACACTTTAATTTTCCAAGAGGCTGACATTAAAAAGAATCAGCCAACCATATTTTCAGGTTCCCATACGTGCTCCCAAACAACTAAGTATAAACTGAGCGTGACTCACAACGCTGTCAACAGTAGTGAATGCCAACCATTGATTTCAAAGTAAAGGGACACAAGTCTGCCATTCATACAACAAAAGAAATAATAACACTGATTTCTGATTAATAACTGTGACCTAATAAGGAATATTTTAGTATTTTAAAAGTCAGTCCATTTCTTCTATTTCTTTGCATTATGCTTACACTATAAAACACTGCTTTAAGCTCATTTTCAGCATGAAATTCCTAATAGAAATGTCTGTGCTATCTAGTCTCAGGCTCATTGTCACCTAAGCAGTGTTTGGTACAGATTCCATCTCAGGGAGTGGTGCTTAAGCAAATCAGGTATTGGCTGGTTACTCCCACAAGCTCTGTGCTGCCACTACCCTAGCATATCCTGTAGGCAGGACAAGACTGGAGATCAAAGGTTGGTGGTTAACTGTATCCTTTGGTAGCATGCAGAGTACCTTCCTGATGTGGGAGTGATTTCTTATTAATAAAGAAACTGTCTAGGCCCCTTGATAGGCCAACCCTTAGGTGGGTGGAGTAAACAGAACAGAATACTGGGAGAAAGAAGCTGAGTCAGAGAGTTGCCATGATTCTCCCACTCCAGACAGCCACAGGTTAAGATCTTTCCTGGTAAGACACCTCGTGGTGTTACAAGAATATTAGAAATGGGTTAGATTGATATGTAAGAGCTAGCCAATAAGAAACTGGAACTTATGGGCCAAGCAGTGTTTAAAAGAATACAGTTTCCTTGTAATTACTTCGGGTAAAACTAGCCGTGCGGGCGGCCGGGTGCCGAGGACGCAGCCTCACCGCTCCCTCAACACCTTCCTCTACCAAACACAGTGTAGGTGCAAAGACTTGATGTGGGCACCAGCTCAACTGCTCCATTTCCGTGTATTACATATGTGTTGTTTTCAGCAACAGTGACTTGCTCTCACATTACAGAGAGCAACCCTATTGTCTTGACAACAGAGTCGGTTGTTTGGGGATCCCCATGAGACCCCTTTGGCCAATAACTCACTTAGATAGAACCCAATCCTAATACTTGAAGCTTCATTTGGTGACAAGAGGTGACCAGATGGGGTTCTGTCTCCCCAATTATTTGTGAATTCATTTAAATCACCTTCATATATTTTATAATTTAGGAAGTTTCTACTGAGTTAAGATATCATACCATTCCTTAAATGGCTGTTAATTTCAGCTGTTTGAACTCATGGTCCTTCCCACAACCCTTTTTCCTCCCCCCTCCCCACTTGGTTCTCCCATTCTAGCCCCCCCCCCATTCATTGATAATTATACATTCTAGTTCCCTTTCCTAATGAGATCTTTCTGTGCTCTATAGCCCTATGTTCTCAATCTTCCTACTTTTAATATAGTTTTTAATATAGTTCTTCATGTTAGTTTTTAATATAGTTCTTCATGTTAGTTTTTAATATAGTTCTTCATGTTGTGGTGACTCCCAACCATAAAATTATTTTTGTTTTTACTTCGTAAGTATAATTTTGCTTCTATTATGAAATAATGTAAATATCAGATATGCAGGATATCTGGTATGCAACTCCTGGATTAGTTGTGTGACCCCCAAAGGGGTCATGACCCACAGGTATAAGATCACTGTTCTAGTCCCTTTCTCTCTACCTATCCTCTGTTGTTCTCTGGATTGTTGCCTGGTTATTTTTGACTTAATAGCTAATCTCCAAATATAAGCGAAGACATAATGTATTTACAAGGCTGGAAAACCAAACACTACTAGTCTTTTAAAATAGTGATAAAATGATTTCTAATGATATCTTGCTATACTCATAGATCAATGCCTTGTTCAGTCACCACCAAAAAGCTTCCTTCTACAGCAAATGGGAACAAATACAGAGACCCAAAGGCAGACATTATACAGACAATGAGAGACCTCAGAACACCCAGCCCTAAATGGGATGTCTCCATCAAATACCTCCTCTCAGAGCTCAGGGAACCCCATAGAAGAGGAGGCAGAAAGGATGGATGGAGGACACCCAGAAAACTAGGCCCCCTAAATCAGTGTGAGCAAAGCTCATATGGACTCACAGAGACTGGGGTGGCATTCACAGGGCTCACGTGGGTCTGCACCAGGTCCTCTGCATATAAATTATGGCACCCAGTGTAGCATTTTTATGGGACTCCTGAGTGTGCAACAAGTGAATTTCTGGTTCTTGTGCCTTCTCTTGAGGTTCCTTTCCTTCTGTTGATTTATCTTGTCCAACTTCAATGTGATCAGTTTTGTTTTTTCTTACTATATTTTATTTTATTATTATTTTTGAGAAGCCTCTTCTTTTCTAACGAGAGACAGAAAGGAAGTGGGTACAGATGAAAGAAAATGTAGGGGGGTAACTGGGGGGAGTAGAGGAAAGGGAAACTATAACCAGGATATATTAAGTAAGAAAGGAATCTATTTTTAAATAAAAAGGAAAGTGTGTGTGTGTGTGTGTGTGTTAGTGTTTCTATTGCTGTGAAGAGACATCATGACCACAGCAACTCTTATAAAAAGAAAACATGTAATTGGGGCTGGCTCACAAGTTCAATGGTTTATTCATTATCATCAGGGTGTGAAAAATGGTGCCACGCAGGCAGGTGTGGTGAGGGACAATAAAACGAAAGTTCTGCATCTGGATGAGCAGGCAGAAAACAAGAGAGAGAGAGTGAGCCACTGGGCCTGGTTTGAGCTTCTGAAACCTCAAAGCCCTCCCCCCCCCCCCGTGAGATACTTCTTCCAACAAGACCACATCTGCCCCAACAAGGCCACATGCCCTAACCCTTTAAAACAATGTCACTCCCTGTGACCCTTAGGGGCATTATCATTCCACTACCACAACATACATATATATCTGCATAGCAAGTATAATATCCCTGACGCCAAGAGCCTGTTTACTATGTTTTCCCAGCAAGAACATGTTTATGACTTTCTGTTAGTGTTTTTATATAAAAATAACACAATTTTCCACACATCTTGACTTTTCTAAATGTTTATGATTATTAAGCACAATATAACTGCAAATATGACTTACTAGAATGTGAAACCCCATCTTAGGAATAATTTATATCCAGTTTTAGTGCATGCACACCCAAGCACTGAACATTGTTCATGAGATATAACACTAAATTATTGCTGGCTTCCTGATATTCACACGTTTCTTAGGCTGACATTTTTCATGCTGTAATAATGTTTAATGAACACATCACAAAAAATCAAAACCTGAGAAAAACCTGTTGTGTTTCTACGTGTCACTATCATGTGAACTGCTTTGGAGCTTATGAAATACCCAACACTTTATCTGCTCTCTTGGAGGCTTGGAGGATCATTTGAAATGCAGTGCAGGTGTGGGAAACAGTTGGAAAACAACATAAATCAGAAAGTGACTAGATGTCAGATGTGGTATAAAAACAGAGAGTGACAGAGTATGCAGAAGGAAGCTTCAGTGGCTAAAAGACATTGGGGAAAATGTCAGAGAAGTCAGAAAAAATGGCCCTTAAATAATAGTGATAAGCAGTTTAGAACTCTTATACCAAGAAAATCAGATTAGCAAAACTAGGAAGAGACTTGAGACATGGGATGGGTAGTGAAATTGACTAGAATAAAAAAAAACAGGCTTGATTCCTAAGTACCAAGTTAGAAGGTAAAAATGTAACTCGGGTCTATTAATGACTGTAAGATGCACAAGATTAAAAAAAAGGATAATTTGAAAGATGTTTGAGCTGTCATAACATTATATGGGGTTTCATAAAAAATACCTTCTTTGTTTCTTACCAAGAAACTTCACTGGGGAAATTCCACTAAACAGCAGACCATTCGTGTTTAGTCAAGAAGAATCTGCAGCCAGAAGGGTACCAGAATTACTCATAGAGCCTTTTCTCATAACCTATATTTGCCATTCATGTCTAAAGCATCCCTCTGACACTATGTACCAGAATTTGTGGAGAGGAATATAGTGTGTTCAATGAAGGAATATAAAAACACACACACCCTAGACCATAGTTTGGATAAGGGCCATAGCAGAAGGGTTTTGAAGACCACATAATACCATTTTAAATCAACAATGCAGAGCAGTGTCAATAGACTGTCTTAAGTAATGAGCCTGATATTTTGTTGAACAGAATAATTCTTTCAGCATCCTACTGTGTTCACCAAAGACATGGCTTCGGGTCTACTTGAAGTCACTGGGGAAATATATACATATGTGTGTATGTATGTACATATATACACACACATATATAATGTATATTATATATAATATATTTTTAATCAGAAATAAGTAATTGAAGTTCAGAACACCAAAGCATAAAAATGAGAGTGTTCGAAGACAGTCATAGACACCAGTGGTTTGCGCTCTACATTAACCTTCAATGGCATAGATTCTTGCATTACTTCTTGCCATTGCAATATTTCTTAATACTTTAATGAGGGAAAGGAAATTTTATCTCTTGATGGAAAGGCCATCAAATAGACATATACAAAACAAAAGATTTTTTATAATTTATCTGATGAGCAGATATTTCATTAACTGAAAGGCTTAGGGAAATATTTACCTCTTCTAGTTGGTGGCATGAACTTGGAAGAGCAGGGCCTAAAAGTGAAGCAGACTAAAGTCTTGTGCAATAGCTCCAGAGCATCAGACAAGTTATATTTTGACTTTAAGAAGACTCACCTGAGCATACAACCACAAGGACAAGCTGCACAAGACAAAAACCTGTTTCTCCACAGAGGTATATGAATAACAGCAACAGAACTAAACTTACTCCTATCTGCTACACCTGGGAGGAATGCAAAAACATATCCAAAGCCAATTCTGTGTTTTGAAGAAACCGAGGTCACATGCCCTGTGTCTTGTTTTCTTCTCACAAGCAGAAATCTTGAGCTTCATTCTTGCGCTGTGTTCCCACGGGGAGATATTATGAATCATTGTCTTTGTTGATTTGCTTGTTTGCTTGTTTGTTTGTTTCAGTGGTTAGGACGTCTAGATTTGAGGATATTTGCTATTTTAGTGTCCCTAAAATATTGGGGTATCTCTCTCATTGGCGGGGTTGTGAGTCAGACAAAGAGGAAGCAGGATGGGCAGTAAGGAAATGAAGTAACAAACCCCGTGGAATAAGGTAGATTAAAAAAAATATGGGTTAACTTAAGTCATAAGAACTAGTTAGGATCAAGACTAAGCTAAAGCCAAGCTTTCATGATTATTAATAAGTCTCCATGTCATTCTTTGTGGGCTGGCAGTCTGGATGAGAAAGCACTACAACAGAATAACAAAACACTGACTCACTTTCCAAAGGCTTTTTTTTTTAACCAGAAATGAGTAATGTTTTTCAAAAGCTTATCACTGTCATTGCTGAAGTTTGTAATATAAAAATCAAAATAGTTTAATATTTTTTTAGGTTCTTCCTTTGCCAAAGCATGCTGCCCTCATTTTAATGGAGCACTCTCTCGGAGATCAAAACTAAATGTGGGTCTTATGGAGGAAGAAGAGTTCACATGGAAAATAGAGAAAACAAGTCTGAATGCTCAAATGAATGATAGTTACTAGCCATGAGCTATGTTAACTAACAGCCCTGTGCTCAAGTAAAAGGCTCACCTAGACTCATACTTCTCACTAAATTTGTTTGCTGAGTTTACGAAGCCAATGCCCCCCAAAATGCCTAGATCTGCCAAACAGGTTTTCATCCATGAAAATGTACCAGGAACAGTTTCTGAGAATTGAAGTGAAGGGCACATAGTGACAAACAGCAGGCAGGTGCTTTGTGGCCACATCCAAGCTATTAAAATAAATGAAGAGTCTTTCCCTGGAGGGGGAACGTGGGGAGCAATCAACCAGCCATCTCCATAGAGGGGAGAAGGCCAACTTTGAAAATGAAGTAGATCTGTATCAGGAACACGTGGTACTTCCACAGATCTCCTTCAACTTCAATCGTGGAAATGGCTCCCTGCTCAAATGAGAGTAACCCTGGCAAAAATGAACTTTTCCTCTTCATTACTAGGATTTCTATGGCATAGTTAGCATTTCTTACCTGTGTCCCTAAGATACTTTGTCCATAGATGTCAGTTTACGAGAAGACTCCTCACCTGCGAAGTTATGAAATTCCACATCATTATTGCTTTATGACCTTCAAGAGGCCCCTCCTTCTGTTTCTCCAACTCTCTTCTCTGCAGTGTTTCTATAAACCAAATGCACCAGCCTGTGCTGACTATGATTTTTTGGTCTTCTTCCCTTTTACTCCTCCTCCTCCTCCACCTCCTCCTTCTCCTTCTCTCTCTCTCCATCTATCTATCTACCGATATATCTCTTCCTTCCCCAGATACATACATATTTTCATGTCTGCCCCCACATGCTGTTTAATAAACAGCTGTCGTACAGCCCAAGAATGCTAACTGCAGAAATGTGAGCGTCCTTCACTGTTCCATCAGAGAATAATGACTCGAGCACATGTGAACTACTCAGTTAATGCAAAAGGAACCACTAAAGCGGGATCAGACTAATAAAAAAATTATGTGCAACAGAAAAAAGAAGCAGTAAAATCATGAATGTGAATTCGGTTACTTGAGTAACTGCATTAAGGGCAAATAAATTAAATAAATCAAAACCGGTCTGGCTTGAAAATAAGGCCTGCTCTGTGTACAGGAGACACACTGTATGTTCAGAGACACAAAAGGTTGAAAGTGAAAGAATGAGAAAAATATACAAACAGCAAGCCCAGGGGAGCTGAAATAGTTCTACCGAATCATTCAAAACAGACTTCAAATTAAACAAAGTTGCAGAGAGAAAAATGAGCATTAAAATAAGGTGGCTGATCCATCAGAAACTTAGAATAATCAGGAACACATGTGCTTCACAAAAAGAACAAAAGCAATGCTTAAAATGTTTAAAGGAGAACCAAATGATTTGATACTGAGAGTTACTTGTTTTTAGAAGTATAAGAGGGGCGAGATAAGAAGAGAACCCTAGAAATCAGCCTCTGACATCTACAAAAATGCTCTCACCAATGAAAGAAGAACTTGCACTTGTTTTAGATACACATCAAGGCTTCTCCAGGATCCACCATATGGGGGACCAAATAAGCCTCGGTAAAACAAAGAGGACTGAAATTATGTTAAAAGAATACCCACAACAGTGGGATATAATTAGAAATCAATAGCAGAAGGAAACGTGGAATGCTGGCAAACATGGAAATTAAGCAATGGTTTTCTGACTATAAAATAGATGAAAAGTAAAATAATCATACAGAAATATTACAATCCTGCAGGTGAAGGAGAATGAAAGTGGAACCAATCGAAGTTTGTGGGGTGCAGTGACGGTGCTGACTGAAGGGAGACGTATGTACAGGAAATGCTCCCAGTGTTATTAAAGAAGAGGGGAGAAGCTGAATTCAGTTTGAGAAAAGAAGAATAAGATAAGTTGAAATAAAGGGAGGAAACAGTCGGAAATGGAAGAAACTGGGAATAATATGGCAAAAAAAATAAGGAAAGTCAACTTATTTCTCTAAAAAGACCTTAAGACTTTTTTCAGTTATTTCTCTAAAAAAGATTTTGTTGACAAACTAGCTTTTTAATCAAGAAGCATGGCATAAGATTCAGATTACTAATGTCAGGAATGAAAGAAGATCTCTCATTACAAATTTCTCAATACTAAGAAGTAATAAAGGGTAATGCTGTGAACTCATACCATGAAGTTTAATTACTTAAATGAAAGACACAAACTCTTAGAATGGCACACACACGTTTCTAAAACTATTGCAAGAGGATACAGATATATTAACATATATAAATATTAAAGAAATCGCCTTAATGATCTTAAAACTTTTTATAAAGAAAAACCTAGGTGCAGATGAATTTCCTATCTAGATAAATAATACCAATCCTTTCTGAACTCTTCAAAATAAAAGATTATTTATCAACTAATTCTGCTAGACCAGTGTTATCCTGATAGCAAAACCAGGCAAAGATACTACAAGAAAAGAAAAACCTAGGCCAATATATCCTACATGCATAAGCATAAAATTCTTCATATCAAATACTATCATACTACAGCTGAGGGGAATTAATCCTAACTGTAACTGGCTTCACAGTCAAAATTTATCAACAAAACATGCATTGTATTATACCAATAAAGCAAAGGACAAAATCATACTATCATGTTTTCCTTTAATAATTTCATCTGTTTATTTTGTGTGCAAGACATGTATGTGTGTTATTGATGTCTACATATACCCATGAGCACCTATCTATGGTCCAGAGGAGGAAGTCAAGTGTGTTGCTTTGTTATTCTTAGCCTTATTCCTTTGTGAAAGGGTCTCTCACTGAACCTGGAACTCAGTTCCTCTAGACTGGTTCCCCAGCATCTTCCTGCCTCCACCCTGAACAGGTCAGACATCCTAGGCACACAAGTGGCCATGCCTGGCTTTTCTTTTTCTATGTGGCCACTGGAACTTGAACTGACAAGAATGTCTGTTGTCAGTATTTCTGCTCAATGTGATCAGAACAATCAGGCAAGCCAGAAGGAAAGTAGAGGCACTAAAATTGGGAAAGAGCTAATGATACCTCTAATGTAAATGATTGTCTTTGTTTCTATTTTTCTTTTATTGAAAATAGACTCTTTTCATACAACATATTCTTAAGTATGGTTTTCTCTTCTTCCCATTTCTTCTGAAATCCTCCCCCACTTCCCTGTAGTGATATTTTCTTTGAATTTTAATAAATAAAGCTTGCCTGAAGTTCAGAGAGCAAAACAGTCGCACTGATCAGCCTCACAGACCAGGCAGTGGTGACACACAACTTTAATTGCAGTTCACACTAGTTTGCCATAGAAACCGGGAGGTAGTGGTGCACACCGTTAGTCCCAGAACTAGAGAGGATTATAAAACAGGAGGAGAAGACAGCTCTCACACACAGTCTCATTCTGAGGATTCCTGGAGGCAGAATCACGATTTCGGACGGAGGTAGAGTTAAGAGCCAGTGGCTGGCTGTTTTGTTTTTCTGACCTTCAAAGTGAACCCCAATGTCTGTCTCTGAATTTTTTTATTAATCGTGCTACACTTCCGCTCCCATCCAAACCCACATCCTGTCTGTCCCTCTTTCAAGAACTGGATTAAGTTTCAATTTGACACCTCCAGTGGCCATTACTTTGAGTTGTCCCTCCACACACTACCTCTCTCCCTCCCCTTCCCTCCCCCTTCCTGTTTGATCCTCCCATTCCTGGCCCCCTCATCCAAGGATAACTATCTCTTCTATTTCCCTTCCCTAGGGAGAGTTATCTGTCCCCCTCCACCCTTAGTCCCTTACTCTATAACTTCACCTCTGTGGTTATACAGACTATAGTTTTTTATCAAAGACTTAACAGCTAAAACCCACAAATAAGTGAACACATTTCATATTTATTTTTCTGCATCTGAGTACCTCACTCAAGATTTTTTTTAGCATCTTCCATTTACCTGTGAATTTCACTTTTTAACTGCCAGATAATATGCCATTGGATAAGGGTACCACCACGTTTTCTGTATCCATTCATTCATTGATGAACATCTAAGCTGTTTCCAGTTTGTGACTATTATAAGTAGAGCAACAATGAACATGGTTGAACAAGTGTCTATGTAGTAGGATGAAGCATCCTTTGGGTATATGCCCAAAAGCAGTGTAGATAATCTTGAGGTAGATCTATTCTCAGCTTCCTGAGGTACCACCACACTTATTTCCATAGTGGTATCAAAAAATGAGTGTTTCTCTTACTCTGCATCCTTGCCAACATATGAAGAGAGACATTCTAAGAAAGACCAAAAGACCTATTTTAGATAACAGCTATGCCCTCTCAGGGTGGTATAGATTAACAAAGGCAATATATAAAGGTCAATGTTTTTGTATCTATTGGCAATGAATAAATAAAGTTTTTTAAAAATCATTTCATTTCTAATAACAACAAGAAGATCAAAATGCTTAGGAATAAAAGTAATAGAGTATGTGAAAAACATTTACTCTGAAAAAAAATACAAATGTCATTGAAAAGACTTTAAAGTCTTTAAATAAATGCAAGGATATTTGCATTCATTAATGGACTACTTAATGACCCTTGCATGGCAATACACCCTAAATTGTTCTTCAAAATCAATGCAAAAATATTTCTCAAAAATGTCACCCAGGGGTGTGTGTGTGTGTGTGTGTGTGTGTATGTATGTATGTATGTATGTATGTGTATCTATGTCTGTGTAGCACTGAGAAAAAATCCAAGACCTCATACCTGTGCTATCAAAACCGCTACTGTAATCAGGAAGGTATTAGCTAGAAGAGGGGAAACAGAGAGAAGTGTGTGTGTGTGTGTGTGTGTGTGTGTATCAATAATTAAAGAGGTCATGAATTTGAGATAGTTGGAGGATATCGGAGGAATGGGAGAGAGGGGTGGAAATGACATAAATATACTACCTGTATAAGAAATCCTCAAAATTCAAAATCCCTCTTTTAAAGTTTTTCAATGCACTCAATTGAAAGAATGAAGCAAGTTTTTCAAGTGAATTTTTAACTGAAGAAAAAGAGTCTTGCTCAAGCCAACTCCCTCTGTTTTACAAGATGGGAATTTCCCCACATTTCTTAGTATTCCTGTGTGAACAGAGCTTCGGGTCCTACAGGACTAAGACTGGAGTATTAGTTGTAAATCTTTGCAAATCTGCCAGAGTTCTACTGTGAATATATCTAGTCCTGGACTTCTTATAGCTGGATTGTTAAGATTGTTTCAATTTCCATATTTGTTGTGGGTCTGTAAAGTTGTTGATCTCTTCTGACTTAATTTTGGTGGTTTGGATAAGTCTAGAAATTCATCATTTTCTTTCCAATTTTCTTTCTTTAATTGATTTTTATTGAGCTCTACATTTTTCTCTGCTCCCTTCCCTGCCTTTCCCCTCCCTGCTTCAGCCCTCCCCCAAGGTCCCCATGCTCCCAATTTACTCAGGAGATCTTGTCTTTTTCTACTTCCCATGTAGATTAGATCTGTGTAAGTCTCTCTTAGAGTCCTCATTGTTGTCTAAGTTCCTTGGGATTGTGGTTTGTAGGCTATCTTTCTTTGCTTTGTGTTTAAAAAAATTAATAGGATATAGTTTTTTAATGTAGTCCCATATAGTATAGTGAATTTCTTTAGTGTCTGTTGTCATATTTCCCTGTTCATTTCTGATTGTTTGAATTAGGTTATTCTCCTTCTATTTGGTTTAATTTTCTGGTTTATTTATGCAAAGGGCTGATGATCTTGCTTATCTTCACAATGAATCAGCTCTTAGACTCATTGCTTCTTGTATTGTTTTGTCTATGTTTCATTAATTTCTTCTCTGATTTTTATTATTTCTTCCTGTCTACTAGATTTGGGGTTATTTTGTTCTTGTTTTTCCAAATTCTTGAGGTGCATCATTAAGTCATTTATTTCTACTCTTCCTGAATTTTATCGTAGGTGGTCAGAGCTGTAATTTTTGTGCTGATGATTGTTTTTACTATGTCCTAGAAGCTTTTTTGCATTTTGTTTTTATTTTCACTTAATTCCAGAAATTTACTTTATTTCTTTCTTGAGACTCCTTTACTGTTGGTTTTAACCTTTATTACATTGTGGTCAAAAGGGATATGTGGAATTATTTCATTTTTCTGAATTTAAGATTTGTTTTGTGTCTTGGTATGTGGTCTATTTTAGAAATGCATTCATGAACTGCTGGGTAGAATGCTCAATCTTAAATGTTTAGGTAAACATTCTATAGATAAGTCAGTTTGATATAAAATTTAATTTTAGTATTTCTCTGTTTATTTTTCATTGAGATCATTGACTTATCTACTGGGAAAAATGAGGATTTAAAATCATCTACTATGACTGGGTTGAGGATGTTAATCTGTGTCTTTTAAGTTCGAAAAACATATATATGGGCAACAAATGGACTCAACAGCTTGTATTTATATATACATGTGGGGTGTAACAATAATTAAAGAAGAAGTCTCAAATTTAAAAGGAAGTGGGAGGCACAGAAGGGGTCAGAAAGGGGAGGAGTGAAGGGTAGAGATGATGTAAATACATGCCCAATGCCTGGAATTCTCAAAACCGTTAAATTAAATCTTATATTTAGTTTCCTCTTATATAACTTATTTTGTCTTTAAACAGAAAAAATATAATATAAATCTTTATTTGTTTCTTCATCCACCATGACAAACCTCATTCTTTTTTTTTGTTTGTTTGTTTTTTTTTTGTTTTGTTTTGTTTTTTCGAGACAGGGTTTCTCTGTGGTTTTGGAGCCTGTCCTGGAACTAGCTCTTGTAGACCAGGCTGGTCTCGAACTCACAGAGATCCGCCTGCCTCTGCCTCCCGAGTGCTGGGATTAAAGGCGTGCGCCACCACCGCCCGGCGACAAACCTCATTCTTTCACTTAAAATGCATTAATTTAAAGAACATCCACAGACTCGGTGTCACCACGAAAGCCTCTTGTCATCTTACGTGCGACATAGCATTCTTGTTTTTGCATCTGCCCTGGCTTTCCACCTGGTACAGAACCAGACCAGTGTTAATTCTCCCTAGGCTGTTTTATCCAAGAACCTCTGAAACCCAGAGCTTGCACTGTGACACACACAGGAAAAACAAAATTGAATTTTGCAGATGAAACAAATTTTTTAATTATTTTTTTCTGTAATAGAAATCCCATGTTCTAGTGGACAATGAGGACTACTGAGACCTCAAGAACAATGGCAATGGGTTTTTGATCCTACTGCACCTATTGGCTTTGTGGGAGCCTAGGCAGTTTGGATGCTCACCTTACTAGACCTGGATGGAGGTGGGTGGTCCTTGGACTTCCCACAGGGCAGGGAACCCTGATTGCTCTTTAGGCTGACGAGGGAGGGGGACTTGGTTGGGGGAGGGGGAGGGAAAGGGGAGGCGGAGGTGGGGAAGAGACAGAAATCTTTAATAAATTAAAAAAAAAGAAATCCCATGTTCTCTCATGTGTGGAGCCTAATGTTTAATGGTTATACATGGGGGCGGTGAGAATATATCTAGTTCCTGAAGCCAGGATGGGAACCACGCTGTCCTGAGAGGATGTGGTTTAAGGAGGCAGCTGGTGGGGAGAGGGGCTTCTCACTTCTGAGCTTGAAACAAACTCACCTCATGGGCAGCAGAGTGAGTTAAACCTGAGGTGAGCCTGATAAAGTAAACCTCAGGTGCCTGATAAAGCAATTGAGACTGCTCTCCCCAAAGTGGAGAGCAGGGCTGAGGAACGGCTTGACTCTTAAAAGATGATGAGTTCCCCTCTGGCTTTAGCATCTTCTGCAGGGAAAAGTCAGATCTGTCATCAAAGGCTGCAGGACTGAGGGGGCTAAGTGGGTCAACTGGACACATAAACAGGTGCTACCGTTTTTGATTCTGTTTGTCCTTTGTTTTGTTAAGGCAAGCTGTTTAATTTCTTCTTCACTGGCCCCTGCAGAGTTTAAATTGGCACTTCCCTGAGGACCTGGACTCTAATGACAACTTATCTGTTGATCTCTAAATTCCTTCAAGTTCAAGGACTCCTCCCACTCTCCAGGACTGAGGAGCTGGTCTCTGCCTGCTTCCTCCAGTTCTCCTGACCTCAAAGCTGTTCTTACACATGGTTTTCGATTACATACATGTATACATGCATATGGTGCGTGTATATGCACTTAGGAATGTATGTATTCTTCCATGTTGATACAATCCAGTAAGGGTGTAGAAAATTAAACTCACAGAGATATCAAAACGGAGTAGAATAATTGTGGACAAGAGAGTTGAGAGCTGGCACTGCAGCCAAGGAGGCTGAATTATGGGTCATGCATGCTTCCACACATATCTCTCAACTTCTGCAGAATTAATATAAAACACAGTCTGGCTACCTACCTTTCCACTTAGAAGAAGGAGGAGGAGGAAGATAACAATAATAACACTAGTAATTGATATTGTTGGCTGACTCTAAACAGCAGCATATTTTTGATTTCTGTCATTGGGTATCAAAGTGGTTCATATGATGCAAACCAGTCAAGTGTGCTCATGATTTTGGCATCACTTCACCTCTCTGCCCACCAACCCCCACTATCTCGGCAGGAACCTGCATTTTAAATACGTTGTGCCTGTGTGAACTGGGCAGCAAAAACAGTTACGAGACTCCGAGATCTTTCAGGAACTGTGGGTTCCCAGAGATCATTATTCTAGAAACAACACTAAGAATAAACAGGTTATTTCAATGTTGTGTATCTGTTGAGGTTTGGCATAGCAGGATATCAACATGTAGAAGAATGAAAATAGATCCATATCTATCACCATGCACAAAACTCAAGTCCGAATGAACCAAAGATTTCAACATAAAGCCAACCATGATGAACTTCATAGAAGAGAAAGTGAGAAGTACGCTTGAACGCATTGTCACGGGAGACCACTTCCTAAATATAACCTCAGCAGCACAGACACAGAGAGAAACAACCTACCTCAAGACCCAGCAATACCACTTTTGGGTATATACCCAAAAGATGCTCAATCATACCACAAAGACATGTGCTCAACCATGTTCATAACATCATTGTTTGTCATAGCCAGAACCTGGAAACAACTTAATGACCCTCAGCCAAAGAATGGATAAGGGAAATGTGGTACATTTACACAATAGAGTACTACACAGCAGAAAAAATCATGACATCTTGAAACTTGTGGGCAAATGGATGGATCTAGAAAACATCATATTGAGTGAGGTAACCCAGATCCAGAAAGGCAAATATCATATGTACTCACTCATAAGTGGCTTTTAGACATAAAACAAAGAAAAACCAGCTGACAGTTCACAATCCCAGAGAACCTAGACAACAATGAGGACCCTAAGAGAGACATACATGGATCCAACCTACATGAGAAGTAGAAAAAGACAAGATCTCCTGAGTAAATTGGGAGCATGGGGATCATGGAAGAGAGTAGAAGGGGAGGGGAGAAAAGAGAAATATATAGCTCAATAAAAAAATTTAAAAAGATAAAGAATAAACATAAAGAATAAAGATAAAGAAGCTCAGAGTCTGCCTGACGAAGAGGATTCCTGTATCCCAGCCAGCTAAGTTCTGCATGCAGCCTTGAATCATGCCGGTGAAGTTGTTCTAGAACTGTCTCTTTTATCCAAACAGTCTCGGGCACCTGGATGGAAGCAGCAGAGCCATCACATAGAAGAGAGGTGCAGTAAGGAAACCATGGGGCCTAGAACTGGAGCCACTAATGTTATCCTTAAGCGAGTTATCCATTTCTCTCGAGTGTTCTGCTTTCTCATCTGTGAAACAAACAGTGGTGTGCTACTGTTTCCACCCTGAACGTGCCTGATCATAGACACCCTATAAGTCATTTCTATGGCCACCGATTGCCTGACCTCTCCCCAGGAGATGCTGGCTCAAGAAGTCCAGCTGGGGGGATGTCCAGGGAAATATTAACAGGTGGCCCAGGAAAATCTCCATTTATGCAAATCAGGAACACAGGAACCACATCTTCCATAGATCCCTTTCTGCCTAAGCCAGGTAATTAATGGTCACTATTAAACTTCCACTCCCTGTAATGCTGCCAAATCCTTGAGATGACAGGAATACCAGGTAGCATTTTATATAGAGCTAGCCATTGCTTAAATGCCTTGCATATTTATTCTTCCCAATAAAAATCCAAAGCAAATACTAGTATTAATCCTGTTCTAAAGACACAGAAACAGATGCTCAAAGATTAAAGTGTCTTCCAAACGTAGCCTGGACGATATGGAGTTACATATGGGAATTGATCCCAGTTTCCTGGGTATTGAATCCAGCCCCTTGGCCACTCATACTACACCCCCAGCCACGCTCCAGCCCTCAGGCAGATGTTAAATAGTTCAGGAACCCCAGCATTAGGTCCTCAGCAGGCGACATGTACAGTCCTGGAGCAAGCCCCTTAATGCACTAATTTAATAGTAGCGCCTTAGAGACAACCTGCTTGATTTCAGTCAGTCTCAGGAGCCACCACAGAGATAATGTGGAAGCTGTTTCCACTACAGTAAGCTGATTTTGTCTATTTACTATGTTAAAGGTTGTGAGATTTCATTTGAGTATAAAAAGAAAAAAAAACTTGAAATTAAAAATGGAATGCTAGAGATGTCTGATCTAGACTCCCTACTTTATACAGGTAAGACGACTGATCCTAAGGACTACTATGGAATATTCCTGTACACTGTGTGCATTATGCTTTAATAACAAGGCTGATTTAGCCTGTAGCAAGGCAGAATAAGGCAGAATAGGTGAGAAAACCAAACTGAAATACAGAGAGGGAAAAGGGTGGAGCCAGAAATATGCCAGCAGCCACCAGATAAACAAGACATACTAGGGGACAAGTAAAGACATAAATCACTTACAAGATGTAGATTAATAAAAATGGGCTAATTTAAGTTGTAAGAGCTAGTTAGTAATAAGCCTGAATTATAGGCTGAAAAAAAATTGTAATTACTATAAGCTTTTGAGTGATTATTTGGGACTGGGTTGTCGGGGCAGGAAAGCTCTGCCTCTGTTTACACTCCAGAGCTTCTAAAATTATACACTAAGTGTCAGGAAATGACAGAAGTCCCTGGCTTACAGAGATCCTTTTATGGATGGAATCAAAAAAAGTTTGTCAATCAGACAGATTTAGTCTATAAAGAAATGATACAATTCTCAGTTATCGGTGTCTGTCAGTACGAAGATGAGATGAAGAAATCAAGGCAGAAACATACGATAGCTGAGATTCACAGCGAAATGACATGAATGAAATGCAACAATGTAACCTAAACCAAAGGTTCTGCCCACACAACATCTCTGAAGCCAACAGCCACAAGTGTTTGTTGCTGTAGCAACCACATGACCAATACTCAGAAACATCGACAGCCCTGTGCTGAGGTGGAAAGACTACTGAAGTTAGAATTAGAGGGCCACAAAAGCACCTCAATTATGATACTTACTATCCAGGTAATTGGCCCAGAAGTTAGACAAGCCAAGCCACTAACCAGAGTTTCCTAAAATCATAACGCCCTAAAATCAAGGTGCCCAAACGAAGAAAGTTTTCAACACAATGATCTTTTTGGTGGAGTGTTGTCATTCAACATTCAGGTTCCCTGCCTTTAGTGTGGTAACATTTAGTATACCATGATATTGAGACAGGAGCTGAGTGCATAAAAAGAGATCAGAAATCCTGGGAAATTTCGCTGGGCTTTCCCTTTTTTGAACTTCTAGCAGCACGGCGGTAACCATATAGAAACAATGAGTTGATCAAGCAGTGATCAAGCCGCAACAAGCCCAAAAGATGGGCTGCTCAGTAGATGTCCTGACCGTTATCAGGGTGACTCTATGAGTGACTCAGTTTTGCCAATCAGGCACCACCCAGAGGTCGCAAGAGGCGCTCAGTTAATGGGTATCTTGGCACGGAAACTCATGTTACTATAATACAAACTCCTCTTATTTTCTTCTGCTACTGATTAGTAGATGTAGCATCAACGGCAGATTGAAAAGCACAGCAGAACATCAAGATGGTGACGTTACCCAGGAAAGACTTCACTCCAGATCACACACACACACACACACACACACACACACACACACACACACACACACACAAAAACAGAAAACAGAGCAGTGATCCAATCTATCAAGTGAGCAAAACTTCCTCCCCTGGGCAGCCAAAGGAGGGAAGTTCCCAAGTGAAGCCACTGGACTGTCACAAAGGAGTTTCCAAGCCCAGAACCCTGGGCCACCTCCATCTAGGCAGAGACCAGGACTCCTCCTTAACTTACCTGGGAGCCCAGCAGCATCCTGGTGAAGTCACCACAACACATAATCAGAAGACTAAAGTATGTTGTCTCTTTCGCGAAAGTCAATGATCAGGGATGGGAATTCAATTCTTAAATTGCTTTTTATTCAGAGAGCATGTGTTCTGAGCAGGCAGAGACCAACATTCTACAGACAAACCTTGTATCTCATCTCCAGCCAGCCTGACTTTACAGGGAAGAAGCAAAAACAGAGGCAATCAGTCATCCCAGAGCTCAGTCTTGCCACTTGGCAAGGTTCTCAGCTGCACCTCTGTGATCTGTGATGTCTTTACCTCTTGGCTTATCATCACTTGCACCCTTCTGCCATGCTCTGGAAGTCTGGGATCAGGTAGTTCTTGACACTCTGGAGTCTCTTTCATGTGTGAAGGTGTCAACCATCTAGGCAGGAAAGGGAAGATGGGATTTCATAACAAAACAACAATTAGCTGTGTTTCTATGTCATTAAATAGCCTATATGTGCAGATTTCTTCAAACAATGTTGAATACAAATGTGTCACATACAATATAAAAGTGCCCTAGTCACTAACTCTTGTCCCCTATCAGTGTATGAGAACTCCAAAAAAAAGAAGAAAAAAACAAGTGGAGAAATGCAAACATCTTAACTCATCTATCCTGACTTCTTCTTCTTCTTCTTCTTCTTCTTCTTCTTCTTCTTCTTCTTCTTCTTCTTCTTCTTCTTCTTCTTCTTCTTCTTCTTTGTCTTAGCGGTAAATGATTCAGGTGTTTAAAGTTTAAAGGCAACATGTATGTCAAAATGAAAGAAAAACAGAAGGTGCTGCTAACCCCACCTTTTCTACTAAGTGAGAAAAGGCTGCTATTACTGAGTTTCAGTTATGTGGTATGTAGAGCTCAGAATTAATAACAAGAGCCAGTGGCTTACAGTGTACCAGAGATGTCCACTGGACTTTGAATTTCACGAACACCTCACAAGTTAGATACACATTTGCTTTTTAGTGTATGTAATGTATATACACTGTCTGATTCCTGGGACACCGTGACTATGGTCAATTTTACTCCTAGGACTAGATTATATTAGATGGCACATTTGACTTGAAGAACATAAGATTTACCTAGGTTGATAATCTGACTATAGCATATGAATCTTTTAAATCTAGGGACAAAGTCAGAGAAGAAGTCAGACGTGGGGCAAGAAGATAACTCAGCAGACTACTGCTGGTTTGAAGGTATAGGAAGCTGCAGGATAATGAGGCATATGAGGGGCTTCTAGGAACTAGAAACATCCCTGGCAGACAGTCAGTGAGCAAATGTGACTATTACTACAAACACAAAGGACTTTAATCTGCCAGTAAGCCAATTAGTTTAGAAACAATGTTTCCCCCAAAACTCAGTCTCCAGATAGAAGCTTCACCTCGATTCCTCTCCTCCACCTGTCTCTCCAAACCCTGCCTCATCTCAGAAAGTCCTCCAAACATGGCTCTTCTCTGAGAGATCCTCAAGACCATTCTCACAGAGTTTTTAAAATACCCCCCCCCCCAGAAAAAAACAGACATGTGGTTTTCTTGGTCTGGCTTCCCCATCTCCTCTGTAGGAAGCCAGAAAATTATCCGGGATTGTTTTACCCACTAACCCTGGACTTTTTCTAATTCAGTGTGATTTGGTCTGATTTTAATCGCTGTATTGATGGAGAGGCTTATCAGGATGCAGAAACTTATCATCTGGAGGTTCTGCTGAGGGACTAATTTTGTTCCACCGAATGGTTGATTTTCCCCCTCTGGCCAGGGCCACAGGGTGGGAAAACACCCTTCTCCCCTACACTTGCTCTCTGCCAGACTAAGATCAGCTTTCAGATGGGTAAGCTGTTCTTTCTAAGTCATTGCCTTAGAGGCCTGGGGCCTCCTTTGATTTTGGGGGTGTCCTGCCAAAGGTGACCCCATTACTGGAGCAAAGACCTGACTTTGTTCTGTGGGACCACTTCTTCAGAAGACATTCTGTTAGAAGGAATAGCCCACAAAACTCCCCTTCTTTTTGACCCAAAGCCTACCACAGTGGATACATTGCATTAGGCTTCAGGTCCCGACATAGACTTTTGAAATGGGTACCTACAACTCAAAGCCAGATCCCCAAACATCCTTGAGGTGTCTTTTAAAAAAAAATCTTTAAATTGGGGCTGACACCATATGTCATGAATGCCTGATTGTTCTGTGTACTAAGGTCTGGCCTGAATATGTCCTTGGCAATCACACAATGGCCACTGCTGGCAACTTTTGAATTTTCCATCGCCTGTGACCTTGAAACTTTTTGCCAGCATGGGGACAAGTAGACAGAAATGCCATATATCCTTGGTTTCTACGTATTGCCCTCAGTACAGGGTCTCATGGTACCTCCTTGTTTGCTAGGGTCACAGTGCCTTCAGAGGTGGAAGGTAAGCCCCTAAAGACACCATAAACTAGCATGCTATATTTTGGATTGGCAATGCTTCCCACCGAAAACATAGACTAACCAAAAAATCCAGGATCCAGAATGAGAAATGTCCTTTTGAATGCTTAAAGTACTTCAAGAGAGTGCTAAAACAATGCAGACTAGTGTCAAGGGTTAAGAGTGGACAGTTGTGGCTGACACCGTACACTTAAGACACAGAATCAGATAGATGTTTTATGTGGATCTGAACCAAAGCCTCCTTCCTGTGCTCTAGCTCTTGTGGTGCCAGAAAATGCTGCACAAGCTGTCAAGCGAGGGATGCAATTCTGCCCAGGTACCACAGCAATGAATGACCAGCATGGCAAGTTCTCCATAGAGGTGAAACAAGAGTCACTCACATGTTGGTGATAACCAACAGCTGTCTAATTGAACTTAAGCCCTATACAAAAGGAAAGAAATTATTCTTGGTAGTGGAAACCTAGCCAGCTTCCCAGGGTTCGGAAGGGCATGGATGGTAGAAAAAATTCTACCCCCATAGCTTTGCTAAACCAGAATAATTACTTACTACATTCCAAATCTCATCCTTACACACCCAGACAAGTGTAGGGAGTTGCCAGATCACATCAAAGAAGCCTCTGTTTGCAGCAAATGGAGACTATCACAACACACACACACACACACACAAAATGCAATACAGAGACCAACAGATCACAGGGAGCCCAACCTCAATGGACACATCTACATCACAGCTCCTACCTCTATGGCTCAGGGCACTTGCAGAATAGAGGGTGAAAAGACTGTAAGAGCCAGAATACCAGGAAGTCAGCTGTGGGACAGTGTCTCCTAGAAATAGCTGGCTCAACAAGACAGGAACAATGCAGTATCAAAGGACATGCTGACATGGTTGGGAATAAAATGTCATGGGGCCCACCCATAGACAAGTAACCACAGGCAACTCATGACTGTGGGGACAAGAATTAGCCCCTCCCAGAGATAAGTTTCCTTATTGGTCGGCCAGGGCACAGTGGCCAGCCCTGAATTTATATACACATAAAGAACAAAAACAGACTCAGCAGGTTGATTATATATTTGTGCATACATATACATATACAGATATACATATATTTATATGTAACAATAATAATCAAAGGAATAGAGGCTATCAACTTGAGTGTGGTGAGGTCATAGGAGGAGTTGGAGGTAAGACACCTGGAAAGGAACTTGAGGGATGAAAAGGGGGAAAATGAAGAAATTCCCTTCCAACTGAAAAATATCTTAATGAAAATATAAATAAACTTTCACTATGAATTTGATTCGTATACGAAACTTATTTTTCTCTCACTCCCAAGGGACTCCCAACCGGCATCTTCTCATTCATATACAGGTGGATCACACCCCCACACACAGGGCCTAAGGCTACTATCCTCTTCTGAGAACTACAGGACAAGCTCAAAGTTCATCTCGGGGCTCTTCAGCCGATCATGTGAAGGAACTGTGGGACAGGCCTGTGAAATGTATGATATCACTTTCGCCAGAGCTCCTGGTGTAAAAGGTCACTTCAAAGGTTCCTCCTTTCTTAGCTCCCCCTAGTCATAAGAGCCAATGGTCATAGCCCAAAGTCACCAAGTTCTTACATGAGGGAGGATTTTCCAAGGTTCATAATATGAACCCAGTAACAGGAAATCCAGATCTCCTGACATCTATTTCGAGGCCAGGACATGGCATCATCATGCCGGGCCATGTGTGCAGCTCTCACTTCTGCCCTGACACCTCTGCAGTGCCTCAGGGGGTTTCCTCGTCTCCCCTCTCACCCTCTTCTGGACTCACCCAGATTTTATTTACATATGTTTTCACTACGCCTAAGTGGCCCTAGGCAATCATTATATTGAAGCCCAAAATCTAATAAAATAGTTAATATAAAACTATAGCAATGCTGTTAAAAGGAAGACAATGATTGTGACCTGGCCTCTACGGAAATGGAGAAGTGGTCAAATCACTGCGCTATTTTGACCTGCCTCTAATTATAGAAGGAATTGTATGAGTCTAATCAAATGTACAATCACATGGTCAGTGACTCAGGGCTCTGAGAAAAGTCAAACTGTGTTCACAGCACCTGTGCTCCAAAGAGCCAGTCTGTCACTTCTGCAGTTAAATTATTCATCTTGGTGGTGTTAGAAGCCAGGGTTGGCCTTGAGGCTTCCCTCAGCAAGGGGAAGGACTTGAACAACCCAGTTCCTAAATTCCTTTCCAGGGCAAAGTCTATGATTTTGAGAGGTTGTGCGGAAGGAAACTAAGAGACTGGGTAAAGGTGAAAACGTACATGGAAGGAAACAGGAAGCAGGAAGTATAAACTTACAGTCTTTCCCTCTCTCAGGAGCCAAGGAACACTGGGCTCAGGCCCTCACACCTACTCTCTTTTCTCTTCCACCATTTTACTTGAAATAAACGATGCTTTGAACTCTAAACATTGTAAGTCAAAACTATACACTCTTCATGCATAATATAAATCAACTTAAGCAAATCCCAAGGATAGCTCTAAAAAAACCTAATGACCCTTCTGAGCATGGCATGTTGGCATCAGAGATTCACAGCCATTCTTTATAGTGGGCTCCGTGAGCCATGAGCCACAGAAATGCTGCATCGTGTGAGACAACTATGCAGTGTGGAGGATTGAAAAGGTAGAAACCGAATGGAAGGTGAGTTTCACCCACACTGGCCCTGAAAAAATAACATCAGCACTTGCCTCAGAACAGCTCCTAGAAAGGTTTTGGGCAGTTTGCTACCTACTGTCTTCTGAGGTTCTGGGACACACAGGTGGAAATTAAGGGGATCTGAAGGCTCCTTAGCCACATCTCTCCATGAAACGGAAGGAAAAATGTATCCTTTATATCGACCACAAATAACTCCTAGTCCCAGGCAATTAATAATTCACAGCATCCGAAGACCATTGCACATGACTCTGAGAACTATCAATCTACCACTGCTGAGGGAAAAAGAAAACAAAAGAAACGCATGCTACCATTCTGACACAGCCACTCCCTAAACAACAATCAGACAGACTAAATTTCATAGATTTTCTATAATAATGTTCACTTCTGCTTTAAGGGATCCTTCAGTACCATTGTAAGTATACTTTTATAATCCATATTCTTTTATGACTTGAAGAAAAAGTTTCCATAGGGCTGGCCAATGCCACAACCAAATCAGAGCGTGGACACAATATGTGGGTAGACTTGTGTTTGCCCACTCATCTCCCCTCTTCTGATATTAGACAACAGAAAATGATTGAACTCGGATAGAACACACTTCTTGACTTTCTCAATCAAACTCCATTTCTGCTAGAAGTAGCTAAAAAAGGGAAGTCTACTGGGGAAACTTCTGATAAAGTTTTGCTTTCCTAATAAAATTTAGAAGGGACCAAAATGATGTGATCTCTTTGCCCTCAACAAGAATGTCTTTAATCCACTTTATATTATCTATTCAGAATATCATGGAGTGAGTAATTTTTAATAAGCAGAAACTTATTTCTCACATTTCTGGAATGTAAGAACCCCAAAACAGAAGAGCCAACATTTATCAAGAGGCTTTATATTGTGTTACCCCGGTCCTGACTCAAGAAAGTGGGAGAGGGAAATCAGGAGAAGGGAGGTCCTCTCCCTTAATAATGGAAAGGCACTCACCCACCCATGAGGGGGGACAGCCCTGATGGTGGAATTACCTCTTAGGGACCCCACCTCCCAGCAGTGTTGCCATGGGAACATTGCAGAACAGCAATGTTAGAAATATTACCAGAGCCAGAGGATCAGAGAGTTTGCTGTGAGACTGTGTCTCCTAGCAACGTGATGCTACACTCACTAAGTTTCGCTAAGGTGACTGCTCAAATGAGAGCTGAAAAAGAACAACACCAACGGACATGCCGAACTGGACAAGGAAACACCAGTGGGGCCTCAACCCTGCACAAAGAACTATAGGCAAAAGCTGGGAGTGGGAAAGGTAGCCTTCCTTAAGGAAGGGCATACCAATTGGCTATTCAGTGCCAAACAGTAGACCTTAAGACATACAAGCAAGTAGCATACAGACTGAGCAGGGTGTATTTAAGAATGGGGGGGGGTGTGCACATATATACATGCATGTGATTAACAATCAGTGAAAAAAGAGGTCATAAGTTTGACAGAGAGCGGGAAGGGATATACGGGAGGGTTTAGAGGAAAGAATAAGAAGGAAGAAATATTATAATCATGTAATAATTTCAAAAAATTTTCAAACTGAGTTTTATCTAGGACACATATTCCAGCCAAGGCAGGACATTTGTCATGAAAGCATCCATTGTGTTACCTTTGGAGGCAAAGATTAGGAAGATGGGAGCATCACAGAAATACACTCGAATGTCACTGAGGGCCTCTCAGTCTGCTCAGTCTCTACAATTTCAGTGTTGTCTTCTTGCCACTGAAAGCCTCCTGTCAGCAGGAGAGAATCTCACAGAACCCAGGGCCCACAGTGAGTTCACCTTCCCTTGGTCTACTGATGACAGCCATACCCAACAGCACAATCGCTCTTTTGATCTAGCCTCTCTTAACTACGCCAGGTTTGCTTCTAATTTTTTTTACTTGTATGCATATACTATTCGCATTCTCTCTTGCTCTTTGAAAAGTTGGAATGAAGAAGAATTCGCCATTGAGGTATTTCTGAAGACAGATGCTCCTCATTTTTTATTGGGAAATAATAGATTTCAACTTAATTACATTCAGTATGAGCTACTTTGAAACAAACCCCAAACTAACTAAGTTAGATGGTCCTGTGTTTAATTTGCTGCATATATTTGAAAGGATAACAATCAGAAAACACTACCCAGCTTTCTGTCACTTCTGCTAATGCTGGCTGCTTAGGAAGGAGAAAGAGATTTATTTGGACACGTGGTTCTAAAGATTCCAGCTCAAGGTCAGGTGGCCCCATTGGTTTGACTTCTAATAAGAACAACTTTGTACAGAAATGCAAGAGACACACGTTGGAACAAGTGAACGCTCATATAAACCAAAAGTTAAAAGACTGAAGATTTCTACACACCAAACACGTTTCACATGGCCTAAAGACTTTTCACTAGGCCCTAGATTCTCAAAGTTCCACTGGCTCCAAAGGTGTCTCATCCTCCAACACCTGCTGGAGATACTCATCCAATGGCTCTCAATCTTGCTAATGCTGTGACCCTTTAATTCAGTTCCTCATCTTGTGGTGACCACCTTTCCAACCATAAAATTATTTTTGTTCCTACTTTTTAACTGTAATTTTGCTACTGTTACGAATTGTAACATAAACATCTGTGTTTTCTGAAGGTCTTAGATGATGCCTGTGGAAGAATCATCCAACCCCCAAGGGTGTTACAACCCACAGGTTGAGAACCACTGGCATAGACAATATCTCTAGTGTAATAGGCAAGTACCACGTGCCATTATCCATTGTGTGCTTCTTTATCAATAGAGTTAGTCATGCAGGTTGATGAAGTTACATGACTCTGCCATGCTTTTTAGAATACGGTTGTACATGCTGAGCTTGGGCACACAGAAAGTGTCTCGTCCGGGCTCATTTACATACAAAAAAAGAGAAATGTGAGATGAAAGAACAGCTCTGAAATTTTGAGATGTGCCAATATTCTTCCAAGATGAAGACAAGAACCAAAACCAGTCTGCTACCAAAGCTACAAACTTTGTCAATAGAAAGCTGCAGGGTCAACCTACATGTCAGTACATGTACACACCCCAGGGTCAACTTACATGTCAGTACCATGTACACTCCAGGGTCAACTTACATGTCAGTACCATGTACACACCAGGGTCAATTTATACATCAGTACTGTGTTTTTGTTCTTTATTTTCTGTTTGTTTTTTTTCTGTAAAACTAATTTCTCCTTTTCTCATAAAAAAGTCAAATAGGATATAATGAATTTCTATATTGCTTAATCCTTCCCAAACAGTTTCACTAACTGGGGACAAAGCATTCAAACACATGCCTATGAGGGCCATAATCATTCAAGCACCACAGAGACTGTTCACCATCTTTTTTTGTCTGAAACAAGTGCTTTGTGGGTAGTAAGAAACCACAAAAGCATTCCTGTGTGTGCTTCTACATCATAGAAGGGTAACTGGCTCTATTGTCTAAGTGTCCTTAATCAGTAACTGAAATATTTTTGTTCTCCACAGTGTACCATGTGTAAAATGTAAAGCTGGATGCCAGTGGTGGTGTCTGAGCCCTTGGTGGTGTCTGGCTTTGACAAAGGAGAAAGGGGTATGTTGTCCTTTGGGGGGTAGAAAAAATTTGGATACATTTTGCTTTACAACACCCTCTAACATCAGCCTCTTTCGAGGTCCAGGAATAGGCCTATGCAGTTCCAGTCCCAAGGCCAGTATAGAACCAGGGTAGAGAGCCAAGCCAACTTGTACGGTTGGCCATCCTGTGACCTGTGTTCTTCCATCTGTCCCATCTGTTTCCATCTGTCAATTATCAGTCCTCTGACGTTAATCCCATTGTCTCTTAATGGGTTAATGGATGAACAAGCTGCAATGGAGCCAAATGATGAAAATCAGCGAACAATAAAAATGAGCAAATGAATGATTCACGGAACTATTGAACAAATCTCAAGTGTGTGATGCGCTCTATTCATTGCCAGACTCAAAGCTTCCACTATGTGCAAACTCATTTGACAGACATCTGCTAATGTTTTCTAAATCCCTAAGTGATGGACAGCAAAGATTGTACAAACCCATGAATGCAATAGAATACAAAGGATTTTGTACCAAAGGGCAAAAAAAAAATCCACATTACTTATTTGCAGGAAATATTTTAAATAAAATAAATTCATTTAAAAGAAAAAATGTTATCCTCATAGCCATCTATGTTATAAAATAAGAAATACCATGCAAAGAATCAGAATCCTGACTTCCATTTTTTTTTATTCCAGGACAGTATATACATGAATATACTGAATTTTTGGTCATTTTTTTCCACTCCCCCACTACCTTCCTCATCTCCCTCCCTCTCTAAATGAAACCCTTCTTCTTCCCAATAAGTCCCCCTTTGTGGTATGTGTGTGTGCTTCTATGTGTCTGTGTTTGTGTGTGCGTGTGTGTGTGTACATGTGTGTATGTGTTTGTGTGAGTGTTTGTGTGTGTGTGGTGTGTGTATGTATGTTCCACTGAGCAAACTATAATCATTTTCATGAACTTGGGTGGGACATGATTACTGGAACATGGGCAACTTGAAACGGGCTGTATCACTAAAGAAAAGGAAACCCCTCCACCAGCAACTATTAACGACCCACGGTCCTTCAGTGAAAATTGGAGTCTCATAAGCTGCAATGAAAATGCCCAACCTTGTGTGATTCTGATGCAAGTACTCACAGAGGCTATGAGTTTCTGCTTACAACAGCTGTGCTGTGTCCCGAAGACTCCCTGTGGCATTCCCTCACAGCCTCTGCTCTCCCGCCCTCTGTACACCCTCTCTTCCTCGATGGCCCTGAGCCTTTGACACAGATGTCCTGCTTGGGGCCAATCACTCTCCAATCCCTGATTCTCCTCCCTTTAATAAGTAGCGAGTCTCTGCAGGAACCGGGACCCACTAATCAAAAGGGGAGCTTTGCTGAAAGCGCCTGAGAGCAGCACTTGTCTATGGCTATAAACATCACAATTTTGTAAGGCAGAAATCCCGTTCTTATATAAACTTCATAAATCGCTCCTTGCTTCTGTGTCCTGATTTATAAAATGAGAGTCAGAAGCCAATTCTCTGGAACCTGACTGACCCAGCTCTAGAATTCTATGAAGTTAGCATGCTGCACCATATGGAATTTCCCAAGTTGTTCATCATAAGCATTAGCAAAGACTAAGGCTAGCTAAGGGAGGTAGCTGGGAGGGGGAGGCATCAAATGAGGCTGTTTCGTAATGTAAGATGATCCCTGAAGAGGAAGTACTAGTAAAAATCTTTCTCACCAGAAAAACAGGAGTGTCAGATTTAATGAAAACTCTTAAGTATTGAGCTACACATAACACCTTTTTAACTTAATATTTTAAAACAAAAATTATGCATATTTATGGGATACCATGTGATAGCCAGCACATGTATACATTGTGTAATATTCAAATTAAGATTACCATAACTATAAATCTTTGAAATATAAAAACCCAAAACCATTTCTTTTAGATTTTCTGAAATTTTCATAGTATTGTTATTTTTTATGATCAGTCTCCTATGCAGAAAAATACCAAATCTTACTTTCCCCGCTAGATTTAACTTACTGCTTATTAAGCAACCTTCCCCAGCTTATCATTCCCCATTTAATTTTTTTAAAACAATTTTCCCATTTTTGGTCAAAATAAATTTACAGTATCACTTCTCCCTCTCTATGGACTGGACTCCAGGAGTTCAACCCAGTGCTTAGCTATGGATCTCTGCATCTGCTTCCATCAGTTGCCGGATGAAGGTCCTATGAGGACAATTGAAGTAGTCATCAATATGATTAAAGGGGAAGCCCATTCAGGCGCCCTCCCCACTACTGCTTAAATTCTTAGTCGGGGTCATCCTTGTGGATTCCTGGAAATTTCCCTAGTGGCTGATTTCTCACTAACCCCATAATGGCTCCCTCTTCTAAGGTATCTCTTTCCTTGCTCTCCCTCTCTGTCCTTCACCCAACTCGACCTTTCTGATCCCTCATGTTCTCCTCCCTGTTCCTCTTCTCCCTTCCCGACTCATTTACCATCCTCCCCCACCCTACCCTCATGCTGCCTCTTTATTAAAGAGGTCTTGTCTACTTCGCCTTCCCATGAGATCCATGTATATCTCTCTTACGGTTTTCCTTGTTTCCTGTCTTCTCTGGGGCTGTGGACTGCAGGCTGGTTCCACAGAAACAACTGACCTGAGCTAGTGGAAGCTCACTGACTCCAGCTTGGCAGCTGGGGAACCTTCATAAGACCGAAATAGGTGCTCTGAATGTAGGAGACAGTTATGTGGCTTGGGCAGTTTGTGGGTCCACTAGTAATGAAACTAGTATTTATCCCTGGTGCATGAACTTGCTTTTTGGAGCCCATTGCCTATAGAAAAAATACCTTGCTCAGCTTAGATACAAGGGTGAAGGCCTTGGCCCTGTCTCAAGTAATGTGACAGACTTTGTTGACTCCCCATGGGAGGCCTCATCCTGGCTGAGAAGTGGACAGGGAGTGGGGTGGTGAGAAAATGGGGGTGCGGGAGGACTGGAGAGAGAGGGAGCTGGGATTGATATGCAAATAAGATTGTTTTAGAAATAAAACTAAAATAAAATAAAAAGAATGAACTTTTACAAATGGGAAAGAGAGCAAAAATAATGTTTCTTTCTGCCAGAGAGGACGCTTCTGCATTTTGCTTTTACCTCTGATGGTGGATGGAGGATGAGAAAGAAGGGACTTTTTAGGCCAGCAGAGCAATGTGAAGTTACTCACATGGTATGAACTCAATCTGAAAACAGCGGAGCTACTCATAGCTTCTTACAAAAACTCCAGACCAGTCTTGCTGTTTCCATTATACTGGAATGTCCCTTTAAATTTCTTGTCTCCATTCTAATTGAGAATGCTCTATGAAACCGAGGGAAAATAAAAAGGTCACTTCTATGGACTTTAAGAAACCCTCAGTGACATCATAGCAGAAGTAGAGTAATGGATCAATATCCTGCTAGGATCAGGGAAAGACTTCAGAAATGGTTAAAGCGAAGTGTGGAGATGACAACTGCTTTGAGATTTTGCTTTAATATCTAAAATCTCTACTGTAGTAGACTTATTATCATTGGAGTCTAATATTAAATCAATACATAGACTATTAAATGCAATGTATGGAATTGTATTTGACTAACTTTGTGTCAATGTGACATAAACTAGAATCATCTAAGAGGAGAAAACTTCAGCTGAAAAAATTGCCACCATAAGATCTGACTATAGGGCATTTTCTTAAACAGTGATGGGTGGGGGAGGTACCAGCCCATTGTGAGTGGTGCCATCCCCGGGATGGTGGTCCTGGGCTCCATAAGAAAGCAGGCTGAGCAAGCCATGAGGAGCAATCCAGAAACAGCACTCCTCCATGGCATCTGCCTCAGCTCCTGCCACCAGGTTCCTGCCCTGTGTGAGCTCCTGTTCTGTTTTCTTTCTGTGATGAACAGTGATTCAGAATCATAAGCCAAAAACCCTTTCCTCCCCAGGTTGCTTTGATCATGGCGCTTCGTCACAGTAAGGATAACCCTAGCTAAGCTGTATGGTTTGCCAATTCTCAAGATTTAATGTTTAGAAATCTGAGGACTTAAAGAACAAATAATTCATGTGTGCTTGATTTACTTTCCCTGCAGTCACCAAATGGTAGCTTCCTAAGAGCCTCTTTATGTGCTGTGTTGGGCTTATTGAGTGTATTGAATTTTTCTGCAATAAAAGTATCTTGTAACAGGAAATCTGAATTATGTGGCAGAAATGAACCCTGGAAGCTACTGTCTGTAAAAGATGTTTGGGCTTAACATTATCACTGAAGATGTAAAGTGAGTTTTGAACTAAGCAAAATATGATTACTCGGTCCATTATCTCTTGGAATTTCAGAGCCTCAGAACCTCAGCTGTCATCAGATACAACCTCCAGGCTGATGCAGAGGCCCGCTCTCCCTACCTTGCTAGAACATTTGTTTCCAAAGCCAGGCTGCTCTCTACCACCTACGACAGAATCTGACAATGTATGTTACAGTAAATTGTAAGTTACCTCCAGCTCCCTGACATCTCTCCTGTGTACTGAGACCAGATTTGTTTCCCAAGGATCCAAAACAAGAATCAAGTTCTGCCCTCAAGCGTACCAAGGATGTTTTCTTAATTCTATTCGTCTGTCCTGTGGTGAAATCAGTTAGAATCCTGTCTATTATTTGGTTTTCTCAAACTGACATCAAATTTCTCCTTCCTCTGCAAAACTATGTTTTCCTCCTGTCTACCCTTCTCTAACCACTGCAAGATCCCAAGTACTCTCAAATCCTATATGTCTACAAGAAAACACGCTGCTTCCAGGATGTTCAACCAGCCGTGAGTTGAACGGGTGACGTGAAATGAATGAGAGTTCTCTATTGCTATGGTTCTTCATCACCACTTCATTCTTTAACATGAAATGACCTTTCAGTACAAATTTTCTTCAAGTCTACGCTGAAGAGTTTACATGAGATCAGCAGGGGAGCAACGTTATCGGTGGAAATTTTCCACGAGGGCCAGTATCATGTGAAATCAATCAGGGAATTACCTAGTTAAAAGGAAAGCTGTAGATACAGAGAAGAGAAGCTTGGTGTCTGTTTAAAGGCCCCGCATCACAATCTCCACTTTCGTAGGTTGGAAAGAAATAAAAAGAGTCAATGTCATGTCTTTAATGTGTTCCCCCAGGTTCATGAAGGCATTTGAACATTTATTTCATGGTTGTTGGTGACGGTGGCGTGTAACTCAACATAGCCTCAAATGTGTTACGCAGCCTAGGCTAACCCATAATGCCTGATTCTCCCGTTTCAAATCCCAACTGTCAGGATTACAGTTGTATACAAACATGCTAGGCTAGAACTTGAAAGCTTAGTCCCTGATACTACAATTTTTATAAGTGTGACAGGTAAGTGATGACTGGGCAACTGAGAAAACCGATTTCATTCTCATAACAAGTGGGTTTTTTTTTTTAATGATCTTGCTGTCAGACCATCTCTCCACCTATGCCATAGTGCATTCCGCCATGCTGCAGGGCAGCTGAAGACCCTCGCTGGATGCCAGCTGTTTTCAATCTCTCACCCTCTATGACTCTGAGTCAGATAAATACGTGTCTATGCATTGTAAGTAGTTCGTACTGTGTGGTGTTGTATTGCAGATGCCTAAAATGAAGTAAGCAGATGCAAAGTCAAGAGGAAGACACAGGGAAGGAAAAAAAGAACAACAAAGGGGCCTGGAGGAATTGAGATCCCGCCATGTGCGCTTAACAGCAGAAACCTGCTCTACAGGCCCGAGGTTCCCGTTAGTGAAGAGCAGACCTCCCAAGATCACTTCTCACGCCCATCTCAATAACATCTTCTCTTATACAGCACGTGGAACACGGGCATATTTTCTTAATACTTTAAGCACCTCTGCACTTCAAAGGATTTTCCCTTTGAAGCTGTCACATACTCCCCATCCCACGCCCAAAAAATAGAGCCAAGGTTTTTTTAGAAGATAACAATTACAGGAATTGTAAGTAAAAATCACCCGAGGTCACAGCTCCAATTACTGCTTCGCACATGGAGAACCTGTGGCTCAAAGCAGATGTGACCTTCCCAGGACCCTTCAGTTAGGAGAGAGATGTGCCCGTAAACCAGAACAGTGGAGAGCAGAGTGTCCACGCTCTCGTGATGAGGACAGGGTTGTATTCGTGAAAAGTCCCCGCTGACAAAGCCTGAGTTATCATCACCTTCCTTCTCCACTGTATTTTTGCAGCCTTGGCTTTGTCGTGTTGCCTCTTCATGATAAAGGGGTTGTTTTCTTTCGAGAATAAATAAACAGCGTGAACCAATAAATACGCTTTTATTGCAGTATTTTTTCCCAGAATATGGAATACCACACACAAAGAAACTTCTTTTCTCCACAGTAATAAATATTTATTATAAGACACAAACAGCGCACTAAATAAAGTGTGGGGTGCTTTTACTTTCTGTCAGTGCAATGTTTTCTCCAAGTTCATGGGGACATTGACCCAGAGTGGACACACAGCGAACAAATCTGAGTGATCTTGAGCACCAGTTTGGACACTGTGCTGGATCGTTTTATGTCAACTTGACACGAGCTAAAGTCATCCGAGAGGAGGGGACCTAAACTGAAAAGCTGACTCTGCGAGATTTGACTGTTGGCATTTTCTTGATTAACTATTGATGGGGAAAAGCTCAGCCTATTGCGGCAGTGCCATTCTCAGACTGGTGGTCCTGGGTTCTTTAAGAAAGCAGGCTGGGCAAGCCCTGGGAAGCAAGTCAGTAAGCAGTACCCCTCCATGGCCTCTGCACTAGCTCCTGCCTCCAGGTTCCTTCCCTATGTGAGTTCCTGCCCTCAGTGTTTTCGATGATTTAACTATTTGGTATTTAAAACCATAAACAAAATAAACCCTTTCCTTCCCAAGTTGCTTTTGGTCATGGTGCTTCATCACAGCCATAGTAACCCTAACTAAGACAGACACTAAGCCAACAGTCCATAGAGCATGAGACCACTAACGTCCCATGCCTTGTTACCTATGGTCAGTTCTCTCCTTCACAGTTGTGTGAATTTCAGGGACCAAGTTGAGGTTTTCGGACTTGCATGACAAGCACCATTACCCAATGATGCCTCTCTCAAACTCTGAATGACACTTATCTCATTCACCATTTAATCCAGTGGGAAGGGTTATAGCTCTTTTACTTATTTACTTTTATTTATTTATGCATTTATTCATGAGTTTGTTTATTTATTTATTTTGAGGTAGTTTTTTAAGGAGACAGGATTTCCCTGTGTACAGTCCTAGCGTTTTTGGAGCACTTTGTAGACCAGGCTGGCCTCGAACTCACAGAGTTCTGCCTGCCTCTGCCTCCCGAGTGCTGGGATTAAAAGCATGTACAACTACACCTTTCTGGGTTGTAAATTTTTATTGCACACTACTGCATATTAAGATGCCCTATTGTGATTGTACAGGCTTGGCAACTTGATGAAAAGGTGAATAGTAAACATATCTTAATATAAAACAACTAATTTCAAATTTTTCAGCTACCTGTTGAGAGTATGGCCCGCTGGCTCTTGGTCTTTGCTTTGCCCTCATCCTTTGCTTATTCTGTTACTGTTCATACTAGCGTCTTTCTGATAGGATAATATGGAAAAATAGATAATGCAGAACAATTAAAAAGGATGTCACACCTGGATACCATTAACCCTGGCTCTGTGAAACCCTAATCGTTTCCACTGACTTGGCTGGCAAGCAAAGGGTAAAGAACTTTCCTGAAGCTGTACAACTGCCCCAGGAAAGACAGCATCTCTGGTGTGGCTGCTCTTCTGTGCTCTGGACCTCATTTCCCCCTAAAGAACAAGTACTAAAGCCTTTATCAACACAAACTCCTTCATTGTTTATGAGGGCCATGTCTGCCAAGCACATAAAAATCTCAGATAGCAACCCTGCGCCTTCTCTTGCCCTAACAACACAAATCAATAGCTAATTTGTAGAAAAATACACAATCTGGGATGCAGAAATGGGGGGGCATGGATGTAATTAGGGTGTCCCAACAGTCTAAGTGCAGGTTTTGCTGTTCCTCTTAGATGTATAATTGCAACAGGCTGATTTAGGTAACATTCTGCCAAAGGCAAGGAACATATTAGGTGGCCTTTGATGAAATTTCTAGCCTTATAAATAGGATTGTTGGTTCCATGCCCCTAAGAGGTGTGAAATTAAAAGGAGGTAGTTAGAGCAGCAAAATTGAGTTGTTTTGGAAAGCATAGTTGTTAAGACTTGAGGCACTATTTTTTTAATGTTCATGCAATTTCCATCATTATGAATAATTGTGATTCAAGAAGCTGGAAGAAATAAGAGATAAATATTTAGCCAATGTTTTCTGCTAAAGATCAATATAAGATATAAGTGATACTGGTCCCTTTATTAAATTAGTAATAATCTCACATGCAGAACTGCCTGCTGTTGTTTATCCACTAGGATATAATAAACACCCTTTTATGCATATGACAAAGTGTTAGGAAGAGAAAATCAACCTTGGAATGGTGGCAGAGTCCTTAATCCTGGCACTCTGGAGGCAGATGCAAGTGGATCTGTACAAGCTGAGGCCTTTTATATATATAGGGAGTTTCAAATCAGATAGGGATACAAAGTGGGATCTCACCTTTAAAAAATAATTAAACAAGGAAGGAAGACATTAGTCACCGACTTTAAATGCCTGTGTGTGTGTGTCACACACTGTTCAAATGACTGTGTCTGTCATACCCTGAGTTTATGCCAACTGATAGGTCTCTAAAGTGTCATGGACAGAGTCACTGCCAGGACTTACAGAAGCAGAAACCTGGACATTACAAAGTACCCAAGGCTTCACATCTCCGAGAGGAGGACCCATCGGAGGATCCCACAGTGATCCTCACATACATGAGCTTTGATGTTGAGCTGTCATAGTGATGATCTCATAAGGCCTGAGGACAGGCAGAGAGTGACTCAATTCCACAGAGCAAAACTCATTCAAAGTCTCATTCAGTGTTTCCTGCCCTCTGCTCTAGTTCATATGCCATTTGCATTCCTTTGGCTCATATAGCTGAAAGGAAATTGCTATATGTTCCTGAATTGCCTTTATTAATAGCCGAGTCACACTTGATAGCTGAACACAGTAAAGATTTGGCTCACCTGTTAAAGAAGTCAAATTACCCTTAGAATAGCCCTAGTCAGCAGGTATTTTGGAAGGGAGCTTTTTACTCCATTTCCGAACAATGTATTGTAAAGTACAAATTAATGTCAAACTTTAAGATCTGGGTGTTCAGCCTTGATGAAGATGGGGATATAGTGGGGGAAAAAATCTCTTCTCCAGTTTGCCTGGACCATAGTCCATCATTCCTGATTGACAGGAAGGTTCTTCTTTCTCTGATTCAACGAGGATTCTGATTCTAGCTGAATAGCAAACAGCAAAGAGAAAGGAAAAGTCAGCATTAGGAGCACTAATGAGATGAAAAGAGCCAAGGAAATTGGTGAATACTGTAGGCACTCATTTCCTTAGCTAGTCTCATCTCATTCTGTCACCGTCATAATCTCAGGAAAAGCTCTGATGAATTCCATGTTACAGCTGGAGATAGGTAGTCTGTGACTCCTAAGGGGTCAACGCACCGCCGGTGTCCCCATTCTCCAGCTGAAGAAGCTGCCTTTGCCACATCACACAGTATGGTGCTTCTTTCGATGCAAACAGCCATCAAGGTGACCCCATGTGTGCTATATCGGGGAGCAAAGTACATAACCAGGGAGAGGGCTTTAAAGTCCACCAGCATGAGTTCAAATAAAGAATGTGGGCCTGTAACTCGATGCATTACCTTGAGCAGTGTCCCTTAATCTATTTGTGGCTCAATTTCCTTGTGTACTAAAGAGGATACTATCTTCAAAGAGCAATTGAAATTAAGAAAGAACATTGTAAAAGCATCTAATACCGTAGCTAATGAATAAAAAATTTTAGTTTGTATTCTTCCTTTTAAAAAATCAATTAGTTCAATAAAAATATTTTTCTGAAAACATTGGGGAAGTTCATGAAGCAAATGGAGACTAAAGAAGAGGAAAGCATTGGGTAGCTAAGCACTCCAGGGAAAGCAGAGGGGAATAAGATTGTTCGTAGGTGGAGCAAGAGTGCAGAAATAAAGTAGATGGGCGTTCCAATCAAACCTCTGCTTGTCAAATTTTCTGAAGGTTGTTCTGATAAATAGGGATCTCTTCATGATTGCCTTGGTGTCCCCAACAACTACTACAGGGCATCCCCCACAGACTCCCACCTCATGGCAACATACTCAACAATCCTCCTATGTGAAGGTTTTTTTTTCTCATACTCCTCTATACTGTAAAACCTGAAGGTGAAACACATGTCTACCTGAATCCCATTGTTCCTCCAAACTCTTTCTTCTCTCCATCCTTCAAAACTTACCAGCAATCACAATATATACAATTAATTGCTGTCTCTCATAATTGGACATTGTGCTGTAGAGCATGTGCTATATAGAGAGCGATATTCCTCCTATACTAATACACCCATGTTATCCCTCCTTCTGCCACTCCTCCATCGCCCACATTTCCCTAAGTTGCTGCTAAGCACTGTTTTGTTATCCGCTTCTGACAGCAAATATTTTAGCTGCCACATATAAGGTTCTTCAGAATTTTTTCAAATACTCCTTAAACTTAAGATTCCCTTGTTCTATCACCCATGGGGCATTTGTTAGTATCCCAAAAATGTCTCCTCCATCCCTTCTTAGTGAAAATGACTGGTAATGATACCCCCACTGAAATCCATTTTTCAAGTCAGTAATCTTGGTTATTTTTACCTTTGCTGGACTCCCCACATTCGATCAATTGGCAAGGCTGGGATATAGAATGTTCTCAACATGCAAGCATGGAGCGAATGGGTAGATGAGAAAAAACAAACAAGTCTGTGCAACTGCTTTGTGCCATGAAAGGAATTACTAGAAACTCTTCCTGAGAGTTCAAAGACATAATCACAGTGTTCGTTCTTAGCATGTCTTTGGGATCTCTTGTGAGGAAATGAAACCTGTGATAAAGTCAGCTGCTCAGATTTAAGACAAGAGTCCCTGCTTCTCAGATTTGATCACTTCCCCTTCAGTTACTGGCACGGTTGGCTTTGTGTTACTATTTTGAGATGTCTGATTTCTCTTCTGTTAATCAGTTCATGTAAGTCCTGGTTGGCATGTTAAACTTTTAAGTCATTGCTCTCCAAAGATCAGTGTCTAGACTTCTGTAATATGTTGGTTGCTGGACACTGACTTTGTAACTGGCTACTGGAGTGCAAATCTGAGAGCAGGAAAAGAAACTAACTAAACTAGCTTTGTGTCCAAAAGAAAATACCAACTGCGCTGTATGGAAGCTGAAGGCGAGTGAACCACAGCAAGCTGTTTCTGGCAACAACCTCTAAGAGAAGAAGAAAGAAGAAAGAAGTTGGGTTTTTTTTTTCAATTTGTTATTTTGATCCAACTTTTCTATTTGTTTTTCAAACCCAATTCAATTTAAAATGTAAACCACTAATGTTTTTAGAAATAGGAAACATTAATTCACCTTTTGGTACACAAAGAGCATTAGTCCCTATAAAAATGCCTTGGATCATTGCTTTTTCAATAAAAACACTAAAAACTTGAGCCAGGCCTGACTCACATACTCATTAGCATCTTGGGTTTATTGATTGCTGTTCACATTCTTTCTAAACCCTTTGAATCCAAAGAGAACTTACCAGATGTTAAATGTTCAAACCACTCACTCTAAGAAAATTTCGCCTAAGGCCCAACTCCACACACTGTGAGTCAATACTGAGACATTGAATCCTGACAAGGCCACCCTCACAGTATTCAGTGGTCATGAGGGCAATCAAGAAGGCAGAAACACAGCCAGCCTCCCTCCCATGAAATGACTGGGCTCAAGACCCTTTCCTCTAAGAAATAAATCACATCATTTCTGCTTCTTTTTCCATTTGCAGTATGGGAAAGTTAATACAGATTGGAAGATAAAAGATGCCGAAGAAAGCTATAAACACAAGTAGAAAAGTGCAGCAGAGACAAGACACCTGTGTCTGTTAAAGTCAGGACTGAGGATGTCACGGAATCTAGGAGGAGGAGGTTTCAGATGGTTATGGGACACTGGGGAAAGCTTCTGAGCGACTCTTGTCATAGGTCCACTCAACAGAGAACAGACTAGTTAAGAACTTGAGTTTGGGGAATGAAATATGTATTATTACTTAATATTTATATTTAAATAATTATTTATATTAACAATAATGATAACAACAATATATAAACAAGGTAGTTTGTACCATTACTTCCTGTGGAAGTCATAGAAACTGTCACCAAGCTACCTCTGATCAATTCCCAAATCAGTCATTGAAGTTGAAGAAAACAGTTGATGACTATGTCCGTCCTATAGGACTTACATCAAGGTCATCCATAATAATAACTAACAGTAGTATTTATCCATGTTAGGCCCTGCTAAAGTACAGTCAGAGTCTGAGGGCTTGGTCCCTAGAACAGTTGTGAGGTAGATAATGTTGTTGTTGTTTCCGTGTGGAAGAGGAAACTGAGTGTCAGAAAGGTAACCCCAAGAGCTTGTTAGAAATACAGACTCTCTCAAGCCCCACCTCCTATTACTGTCAATATCACTGACTTAGTCTTATAATTATTAAAGATTCTAAGGCAACTAAGACCACCTTGTTGGAAGCAATAGAAGAATATGTTGGAGCTTCCAGGCCCCTCTTTCTAGCCACTGTGCTTTCTTGCCTCTGTGCATTAGATAATGTAAGTGTCTAATATATAATAAGCATCATTATATTTTGGGGGTGTTTTGTAAATCATTTTATTCAAAATGAACTTTCGAAAAACTGACCTTATTGTCACCAAACACAGTAGATAGAAACTTATTGTTGATTTATAGAATATTAAGATTAAAATGGGACAAAAGGACCTAAGAAATCAAGTCTCATTTCTGTAGAAACTGATAGTGAGAGAGATATTGAGTAATTTGACTGAAGTGAATCAGTAAATGTGGGTGTAATAAGGACTGCAGCTTGAATATTTGTAGGTAAGTCAGTCTTCCGCCAGGCAATCTCTGGGTTCTTTATTCTAAGCTATTGCACAGAACAAAAAAAAAAGATTTTTGGATAAGTATGCCATTAGCAGATGCCCATAGTTTCATATTACTGTTTAAAGTGCTTTGTCAACCATGGAGGTTACGTCTAATATCTATGAATATAAAATATCCTAAAATAAGCTTTTTCATAAACCAATTGCTTTCTGTTCAGTAGCAGTGTTTCATGGGCGTTTCCTGCCATTTGAACAGAGCATTGATGCAAAATTTATGTTGTGTAACACTGTAAATTTTGAGCAATAGTGTAACGCTGCCCCCACCACCAAGAATCTTTCTATGCAACATTAATCCTTACCATTCTATCCATGTTCATAACTTTTTAAAGGATGCCAGTGCTTTGATCTTTTATAAATGACATCATATTCTCATAAATACTTGTCTTCTGATTAGTTGATCCAAGGTTTACTTCCTGTCTGCTATCTGCACACTGTTAGTCCTTTCACTTCTGTCAAAGTGACATCTACTCCTGACGGTCCTTTAATCCTTCTCTAGCTGCATTCTTTCAAGATGCTCGATCATTCAAAGTACACATAGATCAACCCTTCTACATTATACTGTACTCAAATTGCCCAAATGTATTTTTACTAAAACCATTTCATTAACAAGTATTGTTGAAGATGAATAAGATATTTTTCTTTTTTAAATTAATTTTTTAAGTTAACATACAAAGTAATGAGCTCCATTATGGCATTTACACACACACACACACACACACACACACAACCACACACAGAGAGATGGTACAGATAGAGAGAGAACAAATTCTGACAAGGTTGTGGAGAAAGAAAAACACTCATTCACTCTTGATGATAAAGCAAATTGGTGCAGCCACTCTGGAAATCAATTTATAAGAATAATAAAAAAAACACAAAGAAATCTACCATATGATTCAGGTATAGGACTTCTTGGTATATTCCCAAAGGAATCAGTACTTTACTCTAGAGATACTTGCTCACCCACATTTACCACCACCTTATTCCCAATAGCCAAGAAATGGAAACAAAGTTTTAACTGATGAATTAATAATGAAAATGATTGCCTATGCACAAAAGAACACTATTTCACTGTAAAGAAAAAATGAAATTTGCATATAAATATATTCACCTAGAAAACATTATATTCAGTGAGACAGCCCAGACACAGAAAGACAAATACCACATGCTCTCTTTCATCTGCGATGGTTAGCGCCACGTCTTCGGACATAATAACTACCAGTCCTAATTAAGAAACACCGGTTTCCAGCATATGGCAGCCATCACAGAAAACCGCAAGTGGACACAACGCAGAGCTCAGTGAATCCCATCCCAGTCAATACACCTATGTCACAACTCCTGCGGCTATGGCCCAGTGAACATCACAGAAAAGGGGACAGAAAGATTATACAACCTAGAATACCAGAACGTCTGCTGTGAAACAGTCTTTCCTAGAAAGAGTTTCATACACAATGTCTGAGCTATGGCATTATCAACAGAAATGTTAACGCAGAAGGGGGAATTCATGGGACCCCACCCTTAACCAAAGATCGATAGTAACTAATGACTGCTGGCAGGAAACTCATCCTGTCTCGAGGATGCATTATCAGTTTTCTATTACAGAGCAGTCGGTCCTGAAATCACACATACAACAAACAGTAAAATGGGCTTGGCAGGCTGTGTTTATTCATTTGTGCACATGCATGTGTGTGTGTGTGTGTGTGTGTGTGTGTGCATGTGATATCAAGCAAAGAAAAAGCTATCAATTTGAGAGTGGGATATCATTTTGAGGGAGGGGCTGGGGGAAAAAAGGAAGGGGAAACGTGTTGTTCTTAATTCAAGATGTATTATAAAGCAATAAAATACTTTAAAAATCAGTTATCTCCACTGGGGGAAAAAAGTGTACCTATAGGCACGGCTGTTTCGTTGTTGCAAAAGTCTGACCAGAAGTAAGGTAAAAATAAACTACAAGTTTGAAAAAGAAAAGACTAGCATTGTTTTCATGTATTGTGCTTCTTTCTTTCCAAATGACGTAATTTATTTAAAATTTTTTAATAATCTAATTATCCGAAAATCTACAGTGTTAGTATTCAGGCATCTTTACTGGCCCGCCCTTAAGGTCTTAACACAATATGTCCTCAGCTGTAGCTACTAAGAGCACCTCCTGTGCACGTTCGCTTCGTACCCTTTTAAACGGTAGGCCTTGCCCTCCTCCCATCTCTTCCCCTCTTTCTCTCTCTCTCTCTCTCTCTCTCTCTCTCTCTCTCTCTCTCTCTCTCTCTCTCTCTCTCCTATTCCCTTTTCTCTCTTCTCTTTTGAAGAAGGAAGCCAGTCTCCCCTCTTCCCTGTTCCCTTTTCCCATTCACTTTCCCCCAATACACAAGCCTCTTCACCCGAGCTCTATCGCATGGCGTCTTTCTCTCATGTGATGCTTTTTTTTTAATTACAGAACACAGGTCTAAAAGTATGTTAAATAGTTTTGGGTGTTGGCCATATAGGAGATTAAACTCTGAACCTCACTTGTGCAAGATAAGCCTTTATCACTGAGCTATGTCCCCAACCCCTAAAGGGAATTTTAAAATAATCTTTAAACTATTGATCAAATTGACTGCCTGGATACATACTCGAAGATTAAACATTCAGCTTCAAGAGACTAAGTTTTGCTCTACAGGAAATGGAATATATGCCCTATTATTTCCTACTTGTGTGATGAGCCTGCATTTGGTAAGAGTTTAGTTTCCATCCTCTTGTTTGTTGTCTGTTTTTGTGTTCAAGGGAGAAATGGGATTCTTTGTCAAAGGCTTTTTGAGTCATCTAAAAAACCTCATCAAAAATAGCACCATATATTCAGTAACTGCATATATTCATTTACTTTTCCACTTAGCAGAACATAGTCTAACCCCAGAATAAGAAGATATGCAGAAAGGATACACAGATGAAGTTTTGTCTAACCTGTCTTCTTTTCTAGTGACAAAAATGGACATTGTCCTATATGTTCCTATATATACAGTATGTTCCTATAATAACAGTGTGTGTTTGGAGACCATAAAGAAAGCAGCTGGTCAATGCCTTTTGAAATGTGCATTTGGCAGTGTTTACATACAACCATGTCCTACAGCTAACAACAGTTTTTCAAGTGACTAAGCTAAAACAGAAACTCATTAACAAGTCGTGGCACATAAGCACCTCTTCGCCACGGCCTTGTGCTAACATGCAACTCCTTGAATTCCCACGGTGTTACCTACCATCCAGTTAATACTGTGCAAAGCTAGGCAACTGAGTGCAGGCTAGAACAGAAGTCTCCGCTCTCCAGCAGGACAAGTGAAGCAAAAACACATTGGAAAACTGTTTTCAGGCTCTGTGGAGGCTTCATGAACAGCAGTAACACTATGAACTGAGACCCAGTAACCAATAAACCAACATCCAGAGATCAAGAATGCAGCTGCTCTTATTTAAACATGGACTTCGGCCAGAGCACAAGTGTTGGGAATGGTAGTCTCTTTGGTGAGAATTGCAGATGCAGACTTCAGATACAAATTACAGAATAAAATTACTGTACATCGTTCTTTTAATAACTGATTAAAAGAATGGCCATCAGTCATTTCAACTTCAGATTCAAAGTTAAGCAGGCTTCTAGATAGGAAACAGAAAGTGTAGTCTATAGAAAGAAGCACTACAACACAAAAGAGCTTAATGAGTTTGCTAATTCTGAGTGTGTGTGTGTGTGTGTGTGTGTGTGTGGTTTTTCAAGACAGGGTTTCTCTGTAGCTTTGGAGCCTGTCCTGGAGCTAGCTCTTGTACACCAGGCTGTTCTTGAACTCACAGAGACCAACTGCCTCTGCCCAAGTGCTGGGATTAAAGGCATGAGCCACCGCCCCTTGGCAAGTTTGCAAATTATTTTGAAAAGTCTCAGAGATACATGTGGGAATGGATTTTAAGAGTGTGGGATAATGGTGGAAAAAAAAACATAAAGCTGGGTGAAGATGAGTTTATTGTTATGGGTCCAGTGGAGAGTCTAGGTTTAATTAGGAAGTCTGCACAGTTTAAGAAAAAGAAAAAAAAAAGATGTCAAAAGTTTGAATGATTGGTTGAAGCATTTGTGAAAAGATGGCTCACTGAAACAGCATTTGAAATGTCTGATATCCCTTGGTTTAGTGTTGATGAAGAGATTTTAAGACTCAGGGAAATCGCAATGCTAGAGTGTAAAATCTAATCCTCCACAATGGGAAGGCCCAGAAGACACACCCTTCACTCATCCTATAATACACATATTGGTGAGAGGGGACCAGTGCATCTGAAGAGTTTTGTTGTCGTCATCCTTTTCCTTGTACCAGACCTTAGGGTCGGAGATGTTGCTGCTCAGTCGAATGAATTAAATTCAGTGGGCTTAATTGGGCCCCAACATAGCAAGAGCCAGGTAGCATCACTAGATAGCCAACGACAAGGAGATCATGGTTATCGTAATAGGCAGCATAGGCAAAGCAATGTACGTAATGGCCTGACCCACAATGGGCAGCACAGGCAAAGGACATTTTATGGTGGGATGACTCAGATGAACCTTTGGTACTGGCTAATTAATCATAGCATTTCCTGGCATAAAATAGAAAAGATGCCTACCAAGGTTTTGTTCGATCTGTATAAGCAGGAAAAAAAAATCTCTAAGAAGTGAAAGGAAAGCTCCATTGGATCATGCCAAAAGTGACGTGGCCCCCAGAGCCAATTTCCAGACTTGAGCCAATCTGCAGACCCTGAAGTTCATGGAGAGAAGGCCAGGTACCCCTGAGAAATGTTAGACCATAGTACTGACAGAAACAGCTGACTCACAAGCTAGAGGTTTTCCGGCCATGCTGGCAGGAAAGCTGCAGAGAACGGGTCAGTTCGTGTCCACAAGCGCAGCAGAAAGGGCTGTTCACATCATTGCAGACCAAGAGTGAGGAAGCAAAATAGGAACCCAGTATAGGAATAACTTTGAAAGCCCCACCTCTAGTAGCTTATTTCCATCAGCAAGGCTCCCCCTCCTAAAACAGTATAGCCAGCCTAGGGCCAATTTGAAACATGAGCCTATGGAGGACACTCCAGATTCCAAACCAAAGCACTAGTGAGACCCTCTCTGAAATCATCAAGCTTTCCTATAGATCCATTGTTACTTACATTAAATTTTTAAGGTAAGTCATATTTTTGAATTTTTAAAAGATCAAGTTTAGCAATGAATTTAGAGGTGATTGTTCTGTCAGAGTGAATTCAAAGAACTGAGGGATTTGTAAAAGTCATTCAGAGTCTTTTTGAAAAGCATCACTTAAAGAACCCATGGATGTGGACAAGTTCTCTGGTGGCAGGACTTGACAGGTTAGTTGAGGAAGGTCAATAGGAAGGCTCTTAAAGATTCATCAGAGTTACATGACATCTACTCTGATTTGATCAGACTCTATCTAGCTGTGTGTGAGAAGTTGTTTCCTTAGAAAGTTTAATGTAGCTCAGCTAAATATCCTAAAATATACTTTTGCACACCCTCAAATCTCCAGAATAATACTAATAAGCAAAAGAAACTGAAATTCAGTCTAAAAATGAAGATGGCATTATCTAAAGCATTACTAAGTCAGTGGTATCTTCCTTCTGTTCATGAGAATTTAATGACATTTCCAAATATCATCTGTATTTTACCTCATATTGTAAGTGACTTCCCACCTTTGGACCCCTTCAGTGCAGACAGCCTGATATATTCTGTCACATGTGGCCTTCCTCTGCCTTCATAGAGAGCACAGAACTTGATTCTGTTTCAAAATAGCCTCCTATGTTTTCCTCCCTCTAAACCCATGGAAACCTAAGCCTGAAGATGATATGAATATCTAAGCTATTTTCTCATTACCAGTAGGATAACAGGAACACAAAAATCACCCACAAAACCATCTTTGGGTCGTTAGCTATTTTTTTTAAAGAAACCATTTCCTGTTCATTTCCTTGTTTCTATGTGATTACGATAACGGCTGCCAAGGCGAGAGGCTGCTTGACCTCCAGCTTTTCATACAGGAGGATTGTATTTTGCTGAGTAAAATGCAGCAAGCTTCAATCTCTATGATAAAAATTCAATATTGATTTTTAAATGATGCTTGGTTAGGGGGCATATATTGCTGTGGGATACTTTGACCCTTAGACAGGAGCAATTCACAAATGGAATCGAGATAGCCTTTTTGGGATTGAAATGCTTCTGAATGGTACATTCTTTATAACACCAAAATAAATCACCAGTGTGTGAATAAATTATTGATTACACAACTTTTCCTCCATTGATTTGAACTTGAATATTTCGGTTTTCAAAAACATAGCATAACATCCAAATACATGATAGCCTAGAAATGTCAACTCAGATTTAAAAGTAAAAAGAATTCTTTGTTTCTGATAAACAGTTGAAAGCAAAAACAAAATGCCACACATTTTTAAAAGAATTCATTTGATGCCAATGGTTTTAGCATTGGCTTTTCCATGAACTCAGAAAAAATCTACTGGGGAAAGCACTCATTTCATGAGATACCACACATGACTTGAGAAGATAAGTTTAACCATCCGCTCTTGATCCAACCAAAAATTAGGAAGTTGAAAGCATCTCTACCTCCACAAGTACTTACCTGTGCTTCATAGACAATGTGCATAGCCTGTTTGTGGACCGCAGCCCAGGGTCACCGTTATCACCTTCATCAGCATCACTGCCACGGTGAGCGCAGCACGACTGGAGCCTGGATTTTTCATGGGGTTGAGTCTAACAAATGAGAGTGCAAATGTCAAATATGCTTTCCAAAGTAGAACGAGCAGCTGGCACTGGGTCCTTTGCTTCTGAAATACTGCTATCAACATCAGCAATAACATAAATTTCTAGTGTTGGGCATATTTATGTATTAAAAGAACAAAAAGTGTCACTAATGGTGAAAAGCTGGTGGAAATTATTTTTAAAGGAGATCTTGAGAGCTAGAACTGGCGTTAAAATCTTATTAAGTCCTAAAAAAGTACCAGTCACATTAGGTGATGTCATGGCTAGTTGTAATTATCACTCTGACTGTGTCTTGACTCAACTAAAATTGAAGTAGTTGGATACGTTTGTGAAACGGCTCTTGATTGGATCATTTGAGGTCAGAAGACCCACCCTAAATGTGGGCCACACTTTCTGGTGACGCCCTACATAAAAAAAACATGGGAAAAGGAAGTGTTTGCTTTCGTCTGCTTGCCCTCACTTTCACTGGAAGTCCATGTAGCCTGCTGCTGAGGCATCCTTTCACTGGTGCTAGAACCTACTTCTTCATGATACCAGTGTAGTATGGTTGAGACATCCAGCCTCATGGACTTCACAGCTACTGGATACTTGGCCTTTATGTTTGGAGACAGCCAGAGTCAAATTAACTGGGCCACAGCCTATAAGCTTCTGTGACAAATTACACACACACACACACACACACACACACACACACACACACCACATTTTATCACTTCCTCTAGAGAAATCTGTCTACTACAGGTAGATTAGAATATTTATTGTTCTAACCATGCTTTTGTGGTATGGGCACTATTAGGACTGTGAAGCAGAATCAAATGCCAAATGTAATTGATACAGAGATAATTCTATTGCAAATTCAGTAATTCTCAGACCTTGTGGTAACATGTTCCTATCAAAGAATCTTTGAAGGAGTACTTCTGTCTTCATGGACACAGAATGTGAATAGTTAAGCAAGCTAAACATCAGTGCTTTTGTGGCATTCTTGGTGTAATTGCAGCATACAGTCAAGGCTGAAAACACTCTGCTAATATAATAAGACTATCCACAAGCTATGAACTAAGAGACAGTGATGAATCCTATGGAAGGATAGTCAGCCTCAATACACAGGGAGGGGCTTGGTCCTGCCTCAACTTGACATTCCAGACTTTATTGACTCCCTATGGGAGACCTTACCCTTTCTGAGGAGTGGACGGGAGGGTTGGGTGGGAAAGAAGGGGGAAACAGGAGAAGAGGAGGGAGGGGAAACTGCCATGGTATGTAAAAATGAAAGAAAAACTTTTAAATAAGAAAAATAAGAAAGTTTATGACTTAAGGATTAAGGAGGGGACACCTCTTTCAGACACAAAGTAGCTAGTAATTCCAGAGACTCTATTGACAAGTTCCTGGAGCAGCCAAAACAAATGTTTGTTTTTGTCCTCAGACCTATCAACGAATGATCTGTCTCAGCCTGTTTGCAGCTAATTCATAGTCCAAGAAGGGGGTTGAAAAACAATCATAAGTGGCTATAACTTCCTGATAAAGACTTAGGATTGCATTGATATTTCCTGCAGGAAATATCTAAGCTAATTTCAGCATAAAAATACACTTAAAAGCCACTGGGCAAAAAGCAGGGTTTAAGGACTTGCACTTTCACTTTGCAAAAGGGCCTTGCTGTTCAAAATAATTCAATAGCTGATATTTCAAGAAATGTAGGGAACAAGATGAAGAGCTGGGTCAAGATGAAATTTTATCACAAAAACACAACTCATCTAAAGGTTGGGAAGCAAGATGTATCATTTAGATAAGAGGTCAATAATGGAAAAGAGTGTCTAGAATTAAAGAGTATCTCAAGAGAGATATAGGAAGCAGTAGCAGAAGGGGTGGGGGGAATAGGACTATGTGGGCACTTGGAGCCAATAAGGGAAAACAAGATTCCAGAAGTGGGGAGTGTTCACCTATTCAAACACTAATGAGAAATCAAGAAGGATTCAGACAGAGGAGTGTCCACTGTGATTGGCTAAGTGGGTATCACCACAACTGGGGGCATTTTTTGTGTCTATTTTATATCGTTTGTGTTCTCTATTTCATGTGTTCTGTCAATAGATTAAAAATGTCCTGCTGCATTTGGTGGGGAAACAAACTGCAAGTCCTCACTTAAGTGTATTTTATAATTTGCAGCTGAGATGTTCCTTTTTAACAAGCGCTAAAGCTTAGTTTGAGGGGCACTGGAGTACAAATCAGACAAAAAAATGAACTAGAAAAAGAAAAATATCTAAACTTTAACTTGCAGTTTTGAAAAACAATTGAACGGTATCATTGCAGTTATATCTTGACTCAAATGCATAATAATATGGTGTACTTTAGACAGTTCCATTTCTTTGCATCAAGTGTTTATAAATCACATGATGTGCTTGAGAAAACTATAATTGGAGATACATTAGAAGGCATAGGCTGTGAGAGCATTGATGATAATTGTTCTACATAATGTATATATAGCAATTATATGACATTCTGGATAGCAAAATGTAGAAGAAAAACACTGGCTACCAGAGACCCAAGAAAAGGCAGAGGGTCGAGCAAGAGATGCACATGGCATTGTCTGGACACCATCACTCATCTATATGATATTGTTATGGCAGAAATAAGACATGTGCATTTGTCAAAATCCATAGAGTTTATACTAAATTTATATGCATATGAAACTTTAAAACTAATCATGGGGGAGCTCTTAAGAAGGAGCCCAAGGAGAAGCGCAGACTAGGACAAGAATATGTGAACACATTATAAACATATGAAACAATCTCACTGTGGAGAGCGTAGGCCAAAGGTCTGAGCTAAACATTTAAAAATGAGTGTAGTATGCAAGACAGAGAGGAAGACTGCTCAGTAGTACTGTGCTCTAGCTGGTTAAGTTGTCTTTTGTATCTGGATACAAAGCTAAATGTTTGTGATTTTGATGCTAGCACAGATCACTACTGGAACCAAGCAATCAGTGGTCATGCGTGGTAGGAATAAGCTTTTGTGTCAGAGTGGGAGTTCACAGGAGAGCAAGAGGGCAGTCTTTTATGATCCATCTGATAATTGATTAAAATATGCATATCAGGATCCTTATGATTAGATTAATATAAGTAAATGAGGGCATACACATAAGCATACATACATAAAATTTTGTGCCTATAAGCATTTATATGGAGCAGTATGACTACATGAATTTTATTTCCCCCTCATCTGAGAAGATCTGAAAGTAATAAGCCCTAGTAATAATGAATTTATCTAGCACCAAAACGAATTCCTTCTGCAGTAGGTAGTCCTTTAGTAGGAATGTGTACCCCAGAAAGGCTTGGGATTTTAGAGCAGTTTCTAGATTTGGGATCTATTGTATTGACTTAACCAGAAGCACACTTCTAGTCCAAAACTCTGTATACCAAAACTCAGATTTCAGAGAACTCTGTATCTCAGATTTGCGGATTAGAATGCTCAACTTCTGTCAGCATTTAATGAAATAAAGCATGGTTGTCTAAGGACATGGTTTGTTCTAAGACTGAGCAAAACAGAGAAGACACGGCTTTAGCATACTATAATGTCAAAAATAAGAAAGAGCTCAGAAAAGGAGAAGCAGAAACTCTCTATTGGTAAATATAAATTAAAGGGCTGCAGAATCCAGTCAAGAGTACTTTCTGTACCAACTCCTCAAATCTATAATGCTAAAATTACTCTGAAACTCTATTATGCATTTTATGGAATCATGTGGGGTAAGACCGATGTGTGTGTCATTTGGATGATGATGTAATAAGATAAGCCATTTCCAAAGAGAAAATGCTTGTTTGTAAGACAGTTGGCAATGGTAATCATGCCTCTCTCTGCGGTATTTCACAACTACACTTTTTCAGGCGCTCATCACAGCTGTCAAGAGCGAAAGACTAGCTCCACAAGCTGGTGTTTATTCGAAAGGAAAATGAAGTCCACAGCATCTTTTCCTCAAATGCACCTGACCTCAAAAAATATACCATGTGACTGAAGGTTTCCCCTTAGGGAAAGAGTCCTACTTCTATGAAAGGAGCTCCTGGTGGAGTGCTGTCCTGATCTGGTCTCTGCTGTGATCCTGTACTTTCCATAGAAGTGAGTTCCACTTCTTGAATACACTTGATTGTAGCTTCCTAAACCCCAAAACAGAAATTAGCAGCTTTCACCAAGCTGAACGTGTGGGCATCATACACAGACCGATTGTTACATGAAAGTCAAAGGGAATTCAATAGACTACTGAGGTTTTGTAACTGAAATTAATGTGTCTGCTTCTAGAAGATTCAATGTCAAAGTTCCAAAAGCCCAGCCACCTTTTAACAACCTGCAATGTTACAGCTTAAAAACTTTTTTCACTGGGGAAAACCACATGCTCTTTCTTGTCCATTAGCCTATGTTAGGTAAGTAGCTAAGTACCTGAAGCCACCCTGGCACACAGCTCTGATTTTGAGGGTAAAGCTGCATCTGGTTCACATGCAGACTGAATCTTGTCTCCAATGGGACTCACAAAGTCTCTTCTTCCTAGGTTTACACAGGAAGAGACAAGAGCTTTGCTAACTCTATCATTTTCTTATAATGTTGCTTGCATACAGGTCCTGACAAGTTATTGTACTTCACTGGCGTTTGAGTTGCCTTTTTGACACCTAATTCTTGCAAACTTGTTTTACAAACTTGAGGCTTAACACACTAGACAACAGAATATGATATAAATACATTCTGAGTATTACAATGTCATGCTATAACTCTTTAATATAATTACAGTACAGTAATAAATTAGTTAACTTCAGACAAGTAGGTTCGTGGCATGTTTCAGATATGTACAGAGCAATAAATATATTTTACAATGTGTCTCCATTCTCAACTTCTTTTGGAACTAATAGACCACAGTATGCTGTCAAGCACAAGACTGAACTTTGCATATCATTTTATATCATCCTTAACCTTCTTACGATTAGTACGTAAATACCGATTGTGAGCTGTTATTTGTTGAACTCACTTTAAAGCATGCATTTCTCTGTAGATTGAACAGATGTTTCATCATTTCTTGCACTGTTGATTGAACATATGCTACATCGTCTGTTCTATTCAATAGCTTCGTGCTATATTCAATGTATCTCCCAGTTTAAGTTGATTTAAGTTTAAATCGAACCTTAAAAGATGAGACAATAGAACTGAATACTGCACCACAATTAAAATCTTCATGGAGAGCTGCAGTCGGAGCTGTTAGGATACAACACCATGTATTCTGAAATCACAGGCCTAAAACTGAAAGATGCTGTAGCCTAGGACATATGCTTCAAGCCTTTCACTCATGTTTAATTAAATACACTATTTCATTCCATTACACCGAATAATGACCACAGCGTATTTGAACACCTGTAGCTTCCCTCCATCAGAACTCTCATGACACACGAGAGAGTTCCTGCAGTTGTCTTGAAATACAATTTGTACTCATCACTACCAGGCAGTATGTAGCTCTCCAGCCTACTGCCAGGTCCTCCACCTAATGCCTTCGTGCAACATATAGCACAAAACTAACAGTGGAAACATGTTGATAAAATCTCTTTCCATGTATCAATTTTCGTAGATTTTTAAGCATTCAGTTTTATGCATTAAAATATTACTTTGCAAAGGGTAAATTTCACAAGAGTGACTAAAAGCTTGCAGCACACAAAGAAGGTTTAAACTCTCACCTAGAGACTGAAAGCTTGCCCAGAAGTTAAGAACACTAGTTGCTCTTCCAAAAGACCCAGGATCAATGCCTCAAGCTATATGGTGACTCACAACATCTATAATCTAAGTTCCAGAGGCTCTGATGCCCTTTTTCAAGTCTCCATAGGCACAAACATGGTACACAGACAAACATTAAGGCAAAACACCCATGCACATACAATAAAATTTAACTTAAAATAAAAACTATCAAAAATCCCTACCTTTAGGTGTGGTGGCATATACCTATAGCCCAAACTACTCAAGAGGCTAAGGTTGGAAGATCACTTGATCCCAGAACTTCAAGACCTAGAAACATAGCTAAATCCCACAGCAAAAACAACAACAATAATAATAATAACCATACAAACACACACAAAAATGCTACCTAAGGTGATATTTTAATAGGCAATGACATCAAAATTACTTTTTATTGCTTGGACTGAAGTAAAATGACAATTCTGATCATCATTAATCTCTAAGCTAGCCATCTTCAATTTTTCCAAAAATATAGGATGTACTCCATAAATTGATCCCTTTTAGTTAACTTTGTAAACCATCCCTTCATATTCAACACCACTCAGAAAGTCCCTTGCTCTCTGCCATTTCAGCTGTTCTCGGCTGTTCTGTCTTGTCCCAACACGTCCGAGATAAGAATTTTTAGGCACCAAGAAAAATTATGGTCTCTTTCACCTTCCTCCTTTTTATATTAATTTCTATAATTCTTCTAAGAAAAAAACAGAGAGTTCTTGTATTTAGGTGAAATAATTTATGTTCAACTATCCCCTAAAAGATGTGCAGTTATTTATATCCACACAGAGATAAATGGGTAACAACAATCTTCTCCTACCTCTTGAAGAGAGGATTTGAAAAGAAAGCCATACAATAAGAAGCATTGAAGAGAATGGGAAATGCCCCTGAAGAGAAACCCAAGTCTCTCTAACAGGTTTGCCTAGCTTTGGGGCCCTAAGTTTCAGTGGTCCCCCTTAATACTAGTATCACAAGTTCTACTACCTTGGTTTCAGTTTTGTCACGCAGGAATGAGATTAGAGGACATCCTGCCAACCTCCCGGATCTCAAATGCTTTGTGTCCACTCAGACACATGTCACATGCCACAGTGGGCAGTGGCAAAGCCCATTTCTTCGTTATGGTGAGTGTCGCCATCGTCTACTCTATTCCTCCCCCACAACGCAGCTCTATGGTCTCTGGGCTTCTTCCCATAATACAGGAAGAGTGCAATTACATGTGTTTTCGGAATGACTCATTTTCTGATGGTAATGATCACTATTTAAGTTAATTAAGCAGGTTCTTTTGAAGTCTCATTTCACTCACAATTAGTGTCAGGCTGTATACTTTTTAAAATAAACTCCCAGCAAGTGGTGTGAGAAGAAGGGATGGTTTCACTGTACACTGTGTCTGTCTAGTTTCAGGGCATTGCTCACCACCTGTTCCTACTCTCTTAATAAGCAGCTAAGATGACGGGTGCCTAGAGATACCGAGATTATCTGAGCTACCTCTGAACACAGAGTTCTGAATCCTGGTCTGGTCGAAACCTGCTATGACAAAAGCCAAGGTTCTCGAATGTTCTCCCTCCTTTTAAACAGTTGAGTTTCCAGTTAAGTCTCCACTCAAATCCAGGCTCAATTTCAGAACTTCAGCAACATGTCCCAGTAAGCAGTTAAAGTTAGCAGGAAAGAAAAAGAAGCTGGTTAAAAATAAGACTCGATTTTATACTAGAAATGCATGGGGTGATGGAAATCCTTCGGTTGGAAAGCAGGGGGCACAGGATGGCCCAGGGGAGGTGTGTGGATGTTCTGGGCTCTCTAAATGAATGTCTCTGTCTCAGTTACGCTGTCTACTGCCATGACGAAACACCATGGCCAAACAGCAAATAGGGGAGGAAAGAATTTATTTGGCTTACACTTCTAGATGATAGTCCATCATTGGAGGAAGTCAGGACAGAAACTCAAGCAAGGCAGCATCCTGGAGGTAGTAGCTGATGTAGAGGCCATGGAAAGGAGCTGCTTACCACCTGGCTTTCCCTGGCTTACTCAACCTGTTTTCTTGTAGAACCACCCAGCATGGAGTGGGCCCTCCAACATTGATCACTATTTGAGAAAATACCACACAGCTGGGTCTCGTGGAGGCATTTCCTCAACTGAGGCTCCTTCCTCTCTGATAACCCTAGCTTATGTCCAGTTGACACACAAAACCACCCAGTACAAACTCTGCCACTAGACTCAATCACTATCTTCGCCAAAGGACTGCGTTTCTGCTACTTATAACAACTGAGCTCAGAGTGTTGAATTTAAACCGGGATTTTTAAAAATCATTTCTATTATTTTTTTGAGATTATAATGTAATTACACTATTCCCCCCTTCCCTTTCCTCCATCCAAACCCTCACATAGAACCCTCCTTGCTCTCTTTCAAATTCATGGCTTCTTCTTTTAATAGTTGTTACATAAGTGTGTGTGTGTGTGTGTGTTCTTAAATATATAAATACAACATGTTCAGTTTATAGAATGCTACTTGTAAGTTTCAGAATTTATCACTTGGTATTTGATAACCAATTAGTGTGTTCTCCACTGGAAAAACTATTTCTCCTGCTTTCGTGTGTCCTTTGTTGCCTATAGTTCTTTGTGCAGGGTTGAGGTCTCCTAAGGTCCCCCCTTGCCACCCAAGCATGTAATGATGTCTATTGGTATCATCCTTGTTCATCTCATGCTCGGGCAGTCATGTTGGTGAGAATTTTGTGGCTGTGACTCTGACTTTGCTAGGAGACATAGTCTCACAGCAAACTTCCTGATCCTCTGACTTTTCCATCCCTTTTTCTTCAATGTTCCTTGATCTTAGATTCTTGAGTTTTTTATAGATGTATTCATTGGGATTAGTTTACACAAGTAACCTGGGTTACTTACTAATATGAGTATTTCTTCAGGACTTTAGAGTTATTATTTTAGCCACTTGGAATGATTTCTGAACCCTCAGAAAAATCACTGATGAATCAATAAAGAGTTGAGTAGTATATTTCTGCAATGAAATTGGCCATGTATTACTAAGTGTTGACATATCATGTATGCTGCAAGACAACATCTGGGTGGTACAAAGTCTCCATTCGAAGCACTTATTGTAGTTCAGAGAAGAGTATGATAAAAAGTTAAAAGACCAATTACAAATCTCTAACTTAGAAGAACCTTAGAATTTTCAATGCAACATAAGATTCGATGGACCTTTGATTTTCTTTATGACCTTTTAATTGTGGCCACAGAGTGCAGGAAGGCGCAGCAGTGCCGTTCTGAGCATCACTGGGTACAGCAAGCCCAGCATGTGACCGCTCACTTCACAATGTCTAAGGTATCAACTACGACTCTGGTGGGAGAGAGCGCAGTGAGGTTTGTGTGGTCCCTGGAAGGCATGAGCAGATGCCCAAATGTGTGGGGTGGCAGTTGCTTCTGAGCTGGTGATGTCTTAATTAGCAGACTGAGAAGTTCTCAGTCATCTGTTCTAATGTCTCCCTAACGTAAGAATCTTTGGTCACAGTGTCCGATGACCACAGTTTCCACCTGGACATGAAAACATTTGCAGACTGTAAGCTTAGGGGAAACCTAGCTCACAGTTGTTGAAAATGAATGAGGAAATGCATGTGAAGCACAGAGCACAGTGCCTGGTACACAGTAATTGTTTAATAAATGTTATTGACTGATTAATAAAGATAGTAACAGCCTATTTTAATAATGAGATCATAATTATCAATGACTCAGGCCTGGCTCATCTGACTGACAGTAATTTCTTTTAATATTTACATGATATACTCTTATTTACAGGGTAGGGAGTATGCCTAAGTATCGGATGATAGGTATGGGTGTGTTGTGTAACCATACCTACAAGCTTTCTTGATGGTGTTCAACTGCTACCACTCTGAAAGGTGTCAAGCTCAGGGACTCTAATGTCCATGCCCCCCACCAAAAAGAAAGCTATCCTAATCCTCTGGTTCTAGAATATTGCCAGACTTGGTGCTGGGGTGGCTTGAAAAGCCCTTTCTTCCACCTTATGTTAAACATTGTCACGTGATCACTAGAGTACTATTACTGTACTGACAGTCCCCAAAAGTCTATCACTCATATAAAAGATTCAGGTCACCAAATGGGATCATCTTCCTCATCCTCTAGGTATCCAAGGCTCAGGCATTAATTGCTTCTAGTATTTAACCTTACTTGGGCAAAATTAACATGTATAAAATAGTCCCACCAGAATAAGCCACTGTTTCTATGTCCACTATAGCAAATTCCCTCTGGGTGCAGAAAAGTATGTGAAATGTGTAGTGTCTACACAGAGTTGCAGCCCCGACTCTGTAGACGTCTACCACCTTTATCACACAGAGCGGTTCAGTTACTGGTAGCCCCAGCTGCTTGATACCCACGATGCTAATGAAAGGATAACTCTGCAATGACTCTGTCAAAAATGATGTAATTCTTCAGGTCAGAAGTCTGACAGGTCTTGCTAGACTGAAAACAAGAAATCAATAGAGTTATGATGCTTTTGAATGTCCTAGGGGCCAAATCCATTTCTTTGCCTTGTCCATCTTATAGAGGACTCTTTCCTTCCCAGATTTGGAATTCCTTCCGTCTTTAAAGCCTGTATAGCTGGCCAAGTGGCTGTCACCTTTCTTGATTCTAGCACTGAGTCTTCTTTTGACTCCTCGTCCCTCTTATGAGGATCCTTGTGATGAGTTTAATCCAAGATAATCTTCCGATTTTAAGGTGGGTTGATTAGAAATTTTAACTGCATATGTAACCTAGTTTCTTTTTGCCATACACATGTGCAGGCTGTAGGAGTTAGAACACCACTGTTATGATAAACATAAAATAAATAAGTAAAATAAGTGCATTATTTATATGCACAGTTCTACAGCTATTCAGCTTCCCCCATCTGATAACATTCTACCTTATAAAAAAAATTGTTCCTCATGCTCAAGTCTGTTTCTGCGTTGTGTGTATATGCTTTCAAGGCTGACCAGTTTGCATTTGGACAACAAATAAATGGCCTCACCCATGGGAGAGGCTAAATTTCCTTCTCCAAACAGTTTTTAGTGGCCTAAAGTTCTTGTTCTAGGGGTAGAAGCCCATGAAATTTTCCTCCTTCCACATTAGCATGCCCATTGATATTACCATTGTTTTGGTCTTGCTTTTGCAGTCATCTCTAGGAGCGATTTTTGTTGTCGGTTGTTTTTTTACTCTTGGCTCTTTAGCTCTCTGAGGGGTCCACCACCCAACTCCCAACAGAGGCTTATCCTTACTTATAAATGTCCAGCCTTAGCTTGGCTTGTTTCCTGCCAGTTTTTTTCAACACAAATTATTCCATCTTTTACCTCTAGGCTTTTTCTTTCTCAATTTCTGTATATCTTTCTATACGTCTTACTCCATGGCTGGATGTGTAACTGGATGGCTAGCCCCATAAGTCCTCCGCTTTCTCTTGCTCCTAGATCATGCCTCCCAGATTTCTCCTGTTTATTCTCTCTGCCTGCCAGCCCAGCCTCTTCTTTCTCCTGCCTTGTTATTGAAGGCTCAGCTCTTTTAGACAAATCAGGTGCTTTAGACAAAGTAACACAGCTTCACAGAGTTAAACAAATGCAACATAAAAGAATGTGGCACATCCTTGCATCATTAAAACAAATGTTCCACAGCCTAGGCAAATGTATCACATCTTAAAATAATAACCTATAACCGATGCTTTTTCACAGAGAGCTTCCTGGTATTCTAGCTCTTACAATCTTGCTGTCTTCTCTTCTATAATGTTCCCTGCATCACAGTTACAGAAGCTGTGGTATAGATGTCTCTACTGGGGCATGACTGTGAATGATCTGTTGATTTCAGTATTGTGTGCAGTTGTGGTTTTCTATAATGGTCTCCATTTTCTGTAAAGAAAGGCTTCTTTGATGAGGGGTATTTGTGTATAACTCGGTGTGTGTGTGTTTGTGTGTGTGTGCATTTGTGTGTGTATGTGTGTCTGTATGAAACAAAATAATCAAAGAAAAAGAGGCTATCAACTGTGGGGGATGGGAGACATTGACAGGAAGGTACCTGGGAGGGACTAAAGGGAATAAATGGGGGGAAGAGAGTAAAGTAATTCTATTTCCATTAAAAGCATATTTTTAAAAAATGATGCTTAAGATCTTTATCTGGAATAAAAGCTTTTGAATTACTTTGGTACTTGGAGGTGTGTTCTATGCCATGTGATGAGGCCTTTGAATCAGCCTCTATGAGCAATCAAACACCAGTTCCACCCCTTACCCTGTTTAACACATGTCTGTTTCTTCGTGTGCAGAATGAGCATGGCATGAGTGCCTATATCATAGACTTTCTGTTAGTCTGAACTGAGTTACTAAGCACTGACAGCATGGCAGAAGATGGCAAGCAGCCAGGACGTGCTGCCTGATTTGACCTGATTCACATCCACATGCAAACAACCCGAGAAGTGTCTCTCCCAGGCAGGATGCCCACTTCCAAAGTAACATCTTGTTCTGTGCTCAGAGCCTTAGGAAGAAAGCTCTCACAACTTATTTTCTAATCCATCCTGGTACACTCTTTCATCACTAAACTAAAAGATAATATCAGGCTTCCTGATTCAATCCTAGAAGCCTGGGGAGCCTGCTGGTTTCCTGCTATATCTTATGGATTGATATATGATCTCTGCCTTCAAGCAAATGGCCACACTATGAGATCGTCAGACAAAGCTGGAAACGAAAATAGCCAATGTAACAAGAGCAACAAAAATTCATTCATGCATCACCAAATAAAGTGGACCTCAAAAGCAAAGGGAAGAATTCCTTATTTTAGCCAGTTCTGCATGCTCATCCCTAACTCCAAGGAAACTGTACATGATGTTGTCACTCTAGACAAATTCTCTACAACTCTAATCACATAATTATCAAACTACATCACTGAATCTTTGTAGACTATTCTGCTGTCCATGGGTTGCTTCTAGAAACTAGATACCCAACTCATCTCTGTGGTTTTACTTAACTGAAGGAGTATCAAATATTTAAATCACAAAAACAATCATAGACACACATGACATTCTGCATCAATAACTAAACAGTCAAAATAGTAAGAATCACAGTGAAGCCCCTTTAATTTTCACTGTGATGAGCAGTGTGGTAAGTGACCATTCTCCTTTCTAGCTACTGCTAAACTGGAATCAGGAGATCTATCCCTATTTACACATTCAAGTGTTTTGGCAGTGAATCCAAACAGTAATTCAAAGCACTTAAAAAAACTACCTGACAATACCCAAATGTCAACTCCATGGAAAAGAATTGCAAAACTAAGGGTCTGTGCTTAATCATAATCATCAAATGAAATTAAATTCCATATTATCAAATACAATGATTTGTCTCCATGTAGTAAGCTGTGTAATTGATAAACAGGCTGTCACTGTTGCCTACTCATGTACAATATGATTAAACCCAGTCTGTGGATATTCAATCTCTTTTCTCAAATCTGTCAGAATATCCTAGATGAGGAGTCTCCTATCTGAAGTTCTTACGGGTCCAATGAAATTCATTTAGTGTAAAAAGTATAGCCATATTATGACACAAAATCTTTCATTTTACACATTGGTTTCTTTGGGAAATACCAAAGTTTAACAGCATATTATAATTGTTACTGCCATATAGTGGGACTCATATCTGGTTGTAAATAAAATAATCTTTCTCCTTGGTCTTACATTTGTGCAACACATCTGATACATTTTAAAAAGCAATGACTTACCCAAGAAGCATAGAGTCTCAACCCAATAAGTCACATAATAAAATCTTCCATTTTAAGTGGCTTTTATTTAGGTATTTTTATGTGGTTAAAGTGGATTGTTTTATAAAATACAAAACGCATCCAGATTGTTCATTAATTTGAGATATTTTCATAGTTCCAACTAAGATCTATTCATTGTTTTAGTAACTAGGGACACAGAGGTAAAGCCATAATATAGTTAAGTTAGGGTTTCAGACTTTTTTTGTGGGGACTAGCGGTCCGTGTAGACACCAAGTGGTCAAGGGGCTAAGAGTAAGAGGCTAAGCCCTCTAGACGAACTCCCACACATAACAAAGCCCAGGGACCATCTGAGAAAGGGAGGCAGAAAGAATGGAAGAGGAGGATGAGGAGGGGCGCTATGAAATGAGTTTTCTCTGGAACTGACATGACTATCACGCTCTTGAGCTCACAGCGGCTGTGGTTACCTGCACAAGAGCAGCATAAGAGCAAGCCCAGCCCAAACTTCCAGCAGAGACAGCAATAACTTCCAGGCCCCATCCCTTACTGAGGAGCTATTAGGAGCTGATAATTGCTGTGGGAAGGACCCTCATTCTTTTTGGAGGATGTGTCCACTGGCAGGTTCCCATTCTCAAGTCAATAGCCCTACTCCCATACACTTATGGGCAGCACTAATTGGACACAGCTTGTTATAAAAATATGAAAATCAAAGGACATGATGTCAGGATGAGGTCTTGTCAAGATTTAAGAGGAGAATTTGTAAGAGGGAAGTGGAGAATGGATATGATCATATTTTATTTTATACATGTATAAAATTCTCAAAAATAAAGGAAAAACGTAATTGATAAAGGAAGTTCATATTTCAAAAGAGCTGATATAGCTACTCAGAAAAGAAGGAAAGAGGGCCAAATCTACGTAGTAAAGCAACTAACATTTTTTTTTAAATCGTGGCATCTTGTTGCTTAGGAAAACCACAAAAATCTATATAAAGCTGAGGATGGTTTTCAACATCTGATCCTCCTGCCTCTACCACCAGAGTGCTTGGATTATCAGCCTGCACCATTGTAACTGATATCAGCCAATTAATATTTTTAACAAACAGGTCAAAAGTAAAGATAGTTTTGAGATCTTGTGTTTAAAAAAATACTGGAAGTTAATAAACTGTTGAAAAATCAAAGATACAAAACTATAATAAGAGAGGTTGAAGTAGAAGAAAAACATAATCAACAAATGTAATAAACAAAACAGAATTATTGGGCACAAAATAACTCAGACAAGAAACTGCCAGAAACTTAGAAAAGCAAATCCGACAATTTTGAGAACGTTGGTCTCATCTGACTTTGTTTATAAAAAAAGGAAAAGCATCATGAACTTGAGACTGTTTCCTCCTCCTTTTCCAATCAGTGGTCACGTCCTCTCGACGATGAGACTTTAAACAATTAGGAAAACATTTTGGTTTCCAGCTAATGGACTTAATCGTGATTGCCATTTCAGGAAAAGCACTTCATTGGCTTGTAGGCATGCCAAGGGCAGAGGGGAGGGGAGGAGAGCTGAAAAGGCATAAACTGGCTTTCAGTCACTGAGTGATAGCCTTCCTCTAATACTCAAATACTTGAAGCTGCTTCCATTCAGAATGAGAACACGCTGGCCCAAGAACAACTGTTGTCTCAGCACCAGCACTGGGGAGCTCGGCACTGTATTTACTGTGCCGATGCCAAGCGTTCATGGGTAATGAGGAAGCACTCCTTGAGAAAATACACATATACTGGAGGTCCACATAGAGAGAGACTTGTTCTCTCTTCAGTAAGCATGTTGCAGCCTTTCACAGATTTTTCTCCTGCTCAGTACCCTACCACCCCTGGGTTTATTCTCTGCCCTTGTCTTCACTCATGAACAAAGCACAGTGGAGAAAGGACTATGACCTTGGGTCAGCCTCCCTTTGCCACAGATATCTTGAGTCAGCAACTGGTTATTTGTGGATCCTGTTTTTCCAGCATTTACCCTAACATTTGCCCTTTACCAATGCTTTAGCTGTTTACATAGACTGGAATATGTTATTGCTTTATGTAAGGAACTCACCTGCAGATGTCATCATCTCAAGATTTGCTCTGGATACTGACATTAACCCTAAATAGAAAAATAATAACTAAACTAGATATTACGTCTGGGTTATAGGTAATTAGCCTGGAACTAATAATTAATCTTTATTACTGCTAAATTAATCTATGTTTAGTTTTCTTAAAGTAACATCCAAATGTCTTCATTATTAGGCTCATTACATGAAGCCTGCTTGTATTTGACTAAATTGCCTCTCAATATTTACTTATTTTATTATTTTATTTTATATATAGAGAGATTTTCCCTGCGTGTGTATCTGCACATCACATGTGTGCAGTGTCTGCGGAAACCAGATTCCCTGCAACTGGAGTTATAGACAGTTGTGAGTCGCCGTGTAGGTTGGGAGAGTGGAACTCCAGTCTTCTGGATGAGCAGCTACTGCTCTGAACCCCTGAGCCATCTCTCCAGCCTCTCTGAACCGTTTAATCACTGTGTAGGCGCTTTTATAATGAGAAACTAGAAAGTCATAAGCAAACAATAATAGAACTCTGTGCCTTCTTTTCTGGAACTGAGTACCCGAGGTTAGGTAATACTTGCAGAAAATCTCTATACTTCTTACAATTCTGGAAACATTGTGTCAGTGTCTTCTGTGTTCTTCTTGCTGCATCAGAACATGCCAGAGAACCACATGGGAAGACGTCACCTGTGCTAGCCCATGTGTCCTCTCAGCATCATCCTATACCTCATCATCCTCATCATCCCCTTTCTCTTCTCCCACTTTCATTTCTTCCATTACTACTGTTTCTCTTTGTCCTCCTTCCCCTTCCTATTCTTCTTCTTTGGCTATTGATTACATCATGGGACCTCACCTGGATCATCTTGCCTGATCCTAATCATCCTCAGAAAGGTTTTACCTTCAAATGGCGTTAACATCCGACTTTGGGGATTAAGTCTTAGCATAAATTTTGGAAAGGAAAATTTCGGACTATTGCAGGTCTGTTTTAGAAAAATGTATAAATTAGAAATAGTTTTAGTTACAAGTAGCAGAAATCTTAACAGAATTAAAACATAGGGATCTGACTTAACAAGACTAGATACAATCCAGCCCAGAACTGAGTTAATGACTCAATGATGAGTCATTGACATCAAGGAAATGGGCTTCCTCAAATTTCTAGCTCAATCATCCTTGGTGTGCTTCCAATATTCTTCAATGAGGCCAATGGCAGTTATCAAAGATCTAAACAAGAGTTCCTCTTACAACAGCAGAAATTTTCCAGTCTTATAAGTGTACTTCATTCTCCACAGTGGTATCACATGGTCAGTCTCAGAGAAGTCATTAGGAAGAAGCAACAGGGAGTCACAATCATTTCTCACCAAATATAATTTACATACTGTGTTAATTACTTTTCTATTGTTACAATAATACAACATGACCAAGACAACTTATAGAAAGAAGGGTTGATTTGGGCTTATGGGTCCAGATTTTTAGGAGTCCATAATGACAGGGACAAGATGGTTGCAGGTAACACACATGGCAGCCGGAGCTGGAAACTGAGAGCTGGGAGCTCACATCTCAAAGCACACGCTGGAAACAGACAGAAATGGGACAATATATGGCTTCCAATTACACACATCCTCCAACAAGATCGCATCTCCTAAACCTACCCAAACATTGCCACCAACTGGACAACAAGTATTCAAATACCTGAGCCTAGAGGGGGCAGTCTCATAAAAACCACACACCCTGAAGCAGGGTGAGCTGGCATGTATAAAAGGCAAACAACAGAATTTCCCACCAGTATGTATGGCTATTTTTGAAGTCAAATATAGAACTCAATTTTGCAACTTGCAAACTACAGTCAAAGGGGACAAGAAAAGATGATTTTCAGAATTTGTATGTCCCTTAAATTTATTATGTTTTCAGGTCTTCTGATTTGGAGAAGCACAGTATCTATAACAAAAATAAATAAATAAATAATTGCCACTTTCCATTATCCTCAGCAAAAGAGAAAGAAAGAAAGAAAGAAAGAAAGAAAGAAAGAAAGAAAGAAAGAAAGAAAGAAAGAAAGCCAGTTCAATCTAAATGACACATGATTAGGATCTGCAGACTTTGGCACTTTTGGAACATAAAAGAATCTATATGACGTAAGGACCACTGGGAGGAAATCGGGTCATTGAGGTGTACCTTTGGACTAGATACTGGTACTTAAGCCACTTCTGATCTCTCTCCCTTTTCTTCCTGGTTGGTCATGAGGTAAATTCTTCATCTATGAGTTACCAAGGGGCCATAGATACAAGCCAGTGGAGAATTAAGCATTTAGTGTGCCACTAAATGCCAGCCAGCCTTTTGCTATCCTGTTTTCATATTTGTCCTAAATATATGTGACAACGTATATCTATGGTAAATAACACATAGAACTTTTATTTGTGACATGAGAATGAGGACCAAAAAAATCATACTACAAACAAAAAGAAGAAAACCCTGCTACAAGGATGCAATGGGATTAAGTCAGATAGATAAAAGATTTGTCATCATAGTGATGAAAGGGTTTAGCTCTCCTTAGGAACATCTTGGATGTATGGAGGCCTTGTGAATGGGCATTGGAGACACAGACAAGAGTCTTCATGTGGTGTGTTTTCACCAGAATACCATTTGTTCCAATATAGTGGGTTTTTTAAAATCAGGATTGTGATTTTTCATATATTTAGGGAAACTGGAGGAAAAAATTATAAAATCCCAATAATAGTGCTTTTGAGGTTGCTCAGTGGAAAAAGCAGCAGCCTAACATAGATACCAGGGCTTCCCATATTGTATCAAATTTTAACCTTGTACACACCCAGTCATGCATAGGCATAAGAGGGTAAATAGTCTCTCTGCCCTAACAGTTCACTTTGAGAACAGTTTGCTTTTTGCTTTATTGAACATGCACCCAAAACTAGTTCAGACCAAATCAACCTCTCTACCCAGACATAACTAACACAAAAATATAAGATAATTTTGATGGTTGTTAAGGAGAGGATAAACCTTTCCTAACTGTTCAGAAGGGGTGTGCATTCTTCTCAAGTAAGGTGAGGGTGGTAGACTTCTAACGCCTTGCTACATGTGTTGTCCAGAAAGGATGTGCATTCAGAGTTTGTGCAGATAAGGTTTTCAGGGTGCCACGTGCATTATTTGAAGAGGGGTATATGCACAGCCCAAGCCAACTGGAATCTCACGCTGATAAATGATTCCATATGCTTGTCTGGCTCACTCTGTCTCAGTCTCCCAAGGGCTGGGAATGCAGACCTGTGCCACCATATCTAGTTCTGCCTATCTCTCTCATTCTATGACTTTCTGTCTTGACCCTAGCTTGTACTTCTTTTAACACACAAACAGATACCTGAGCTAATGAGCCATGAGGCCAGGAAGCAGATCATGGTGAATACAAGAGTTCCATAGTAATTAGGCACTATGTCTTTGAAGTCAAAACACCCTGGTACATGTTTGTGTATAACATTTGTATCTTTTTCCATCCTTAAGTGCTACCCTGGGTATCTCTTTTCAGAGGGATGATAACTACCAACAAGACAATACCAGTCCATACAGCTCCAGGTTCTACCCAACACTGCACTGAGTTTCCTTTTCTGTTTTCTAATTAATACCTTCCATCACACTCTCAAAACTAGCAGGTTAGGGGGCTGGAGAGATGGCTCAGAGAGTAAGAGCACTGGCTGCTCTTCCAGAGGTCCCGAGTTCAATTCCCAGCAACCACATGGTGGCTCACAACCATCTGTAATGAGACCTGGTGTCTTCCTTGCCAGCAGTACATTGTATGCTTAATAAATAAATAAATCTTTAAAAAAAACTAGCAGATTTTCTCTAAGCAGCTATTTCATTTTTTTACCACCTGAAAGGTTGGGACTGATTTTTAATAGCAAGTCTAAGAATTAACTTCTAGTTGCCATTCTAATTCCTAAACACTATATATATATATATATATATATATATATATATATATATATATATATATATATATATATATATATATATATATATATATAGAGAGAGAGAGAGAGAGAGAGAGAGAGAGAGAGGATGATCATTTCTTGTTGATCTCAATTCAAGTTCTTCCCAGATGTGTACCATCTAGATAAGTGCCTTCAGAGAAGATGGGTGCCTCAAACTACCACAGACAAGAAGAAAAGTGTTTGTGAGGAAGTTGCTATACGTGTTACCTGAGAGTTCTAGAAGTTATGTTTAGAACGGGTGTCCCTGCTCGACCATGTTTGCAGAACGCTTCACGTCTCTCCTCTCCTAGTCACGTGCAACCAAATCTGTGACATGTCTGAGCAAATTGCAGAATTCAAAGACATGTTCACAGAGTATTCATGACCATGTAAACAATCACCCTTAGACAGCTCATCTTTTCCCTGTGAAATCTTGGCTCAGGGTGCTTCTGGGTCCTACTTGTTAATATTTTCCCAGTGAGTCAAAAAGTGAGGAAGAGAAAATGAAATTTTCTCCTTTTAGAGAAAATAAAAATGGGGCGGGATTTGTCAATAGATTGAAGCTCTTTAGACAAATCTAAATATAGTGGTGTTGTTTCAGGAGCTGCTGGAAGGATAAAATCAGAGAAGTTCTACCTCATACCCATGTTTCTGAGCTCCTGTCTCTGGGCCGGAGAAGAAACCTCAGACTCACTCCAGAACCTGAACGAAGAGCATCTTGTGGGCCAATCCCTCAGTGAGGGAGGGGAAAGAATAAAACAGCCATACCTCTAAAGAGCCCCTAGTTTGGAAGCAGAGACTAACACACTACATGGGATGATAATTAAAATCCCATGTGGAGAGAAACATACCAGAGATGTCTACAAAATATTTTTGTCTCATCAAAGTTATAACGCTGGGGAAGTTGGAGAAGGCTTCTCAGAAGTAGTGGCACGTGCCTGAAAATAAAGGGCTCCAGGAAATCTATGCCAGGAAAGTCTAGCTTTCCTTCCTGGTTTTCCCAGAATATCTCCAATGCTACCAGCCCAACAGCATATTTCTTTAGGATGAATCATGAGAACGTTAGGCATCTGCCAACTGCCATCTCTAATAGCCCGTCTAAGGAAAGCAATTAACTCACAATTTTCCTTTATTATCGCACTCATGCGCATAATTAAATATCCTTAACATACTTATTTCATGGCATTTTATGAAGAATGATAACGCTGCATTGCCTTATATTAATGATAATATAATTGACTGCCAGTTTCACACGCTTTGATGTATTCTTCCAAAAAATCATTCTAAAATTAACGTTTAATGTCAGTTTAAGAGTCGACAAAGCCTCTTCTTCTGAAACACCACTTGCCTTTATTTCACAGTGGGACAACATCTTGAAAGGCTTGCCTTGGGTACATGTTTTCAAAATTACTATATATGTGCAATAATATATATCATTAAATTTCTTATCATTTGATATTTAATGATATATGTCATTAAAGAACCTCCTGGTTCCTCAAAAAAAAATTCTAAGGGATTTTGTCACTTTTCACATTTTGCTTTCAACATATGGTAAGTAGTCTTTATCAGAAAATCCAGACCCAGAAGCTTTGGGAACACCAAAATAATGCTCTGAGCAGAGAACCCGACACCACAAAGCTATATCCTGCTCAGAGTTATTCAAGATGTTGTGCAAATTAGCTTCAACTGAAAGAGCTATAAAACATAAAGGAGAAAACATAGAAAGAGAGAATATTTAATTATTATATATTCATGTGTGTGATCTGGTATTCATAAAGAGTTATATTTATAATACTATGTATAAACTATATTGTTTCACATATGAAATTCACACATATACATGTAAACACACAGAGAGATATTCACATATGGTGTGTATGTCAATATAAAGATAGAAAGATTCCTTTAACCTTGTCTTAAATCTCATCTCTGTTTTGCAAATATCAAAAATTATTTCTTTCAAATCTTTTTCATGAAAATCATTTGTAGCAAAATGTAATGTTCTAGCCTAAGAGTGTAGCTTGGTGGTGGAGGCCTTAAGAGCATATAGGACGTCCGAGGTTTCATGTCCAGCATGGAAACAAAATGTTTCATTTCTGATACAATTCACCAGTGTGGTGATTTGAATAAGAATGGCCCCCATAGTACTGAATACTTGGTCACCAGGGAGTAGCCCTATTTGAAAGAATTAGGAGGCTTGGTTTTAATGGAGTAGATGTGGCCTTGTTGTCAGATGTCACTGGGAGTGGACTTTGAGGTTTCAAAAGCCCAAGACAATCTGAGTGTCTCTTTCTTCCTGCTTTCCTGCAGATCCAGATGTAGAAGTCTCAGCTACTTCTCCAGTACCATGTCCGTTTGAGCACTGCCATGCTTTGTGCCATGATAATGAACTACACCTCTGAGACTGCAGGCAAGCCTGCAATTAAATACCTTCCTTTATAAGTGTTGCCATGGTCTTGGTGTCTCTTTGCAGCAATAGAACGATTAGTAAGACACCCAGTAATATATCATAGTCACCATCCTGGCTATACCCTACAGGGTCACACATAAGAGTTTTTAATTCATTTTAAAAATAACTGTCTATAGTCCCACTTGCAATTTATGGATTTTGAGCCTCTGTTTGAATCTGACATCAGGTAATAACTATTCCTATGGTTTGATATCTTTTTTTAATATGAACTATATTTTATTAGACTGTTGGGTTACTTGGTTTTCATATTGTGGGGGAATAATCTAAAACCAACAGACTTTTCACAAACTCTGACTGACCATGCAAGAATCATACAAATAATCTTTCAGGGGGCCTCCAGCCTTCAATCCACACCTGTTCTGAGGATTTAGGTTTGTGAGACAGAGTCATTATTGCCTTCTCCTCGTGTATCAGTAACTCTAGTCACAAGGGACATGACTGGTCCCTGGGATTGCCATTACAATGGCATGGTGAAGTAGTTCTCTGTCTACTTAGAGAAGAGACAGGAAATTGTACCGTTAGAGAAGTCCATCTCTGCTATGCTTTCTCATACTCAATCTTCTGACTCTAACGATGATCTTTAATTTTCAGATGTGTGATCCCAATGTGCATTTCCAGATGCTCAGTCCAGATGCTCAGTCCAGATGCGCAGTCCAGATGGTCAATCCAGATGTGCATATCCAGATGTGTCCCAGATGTGCAATCCAGATGTTTGGTCCAGATGTGCGATCCAGTTGTTCATTTCAGGTGTGCAATATATGTATTGTATATTATGGAAATAGAAAACACTATCCTGAGTGAGGTAACCCAGACCCAAAAAGACGAACATGTGATGTACTCACTCATAATTGGTTTCTAGCCATAAATAAAGGTCGTTGAGTCTATAATTTGAGATCCTAAAGAAGCTAAATAAGAAGGTGAACCCAAAGAAAAACATATAGTTATCCTCCTGGATATGGGAAGTAGACAAGATTGCTGGGCAAAAAATTGGGATCTTGGGGGTGGGGTGGGAGGGGGCTAAGGGGAGATGGGGAGAGAAAAGTGAGAAGGGGAGG